>NC_090447.1:201598431-201906589 GCF_031143425.1 Pleurodeles waltl
TTTTAAATTAAATTGCCCATTTTCCATCAACGTTTTTTCTCTTCATACAAAGGCTTAGAAATAGGAAATCGCACATCTATTATAAATACTAATATACTTCTTCCATGAATATGTATTCACATATTTCACATGGTCTATTCAGCAGTTTTGTTCCTCCATATCTGAAATTCTAGAATAAATAATGTAATAATATTGAATTGCAACATGTCTAGGATATTTTCCCTAAAAAGGAGGGCTATTCCTTTCCATACTTTCTTCAATGATATTATGATGGTTTTCTTGACATAATAGTACAACATAGATCTAACAAGCCATCAAAACATTTTCTAAAGCTAGTGGCTTCAATGATATAGCCCTTCAGAGTACCGGGCTACGTTTTCATACTAAAAGAGGTCCACTGTACATATATTGAGAGCAGTTTCCAGGGGGAAAAAAGACATTACATGAAAAGCAAATTACTGCATCTCCTCAGTTGACAATAATTGAAATAAACATGTCCAATTGCAAATACATATATAGAGCCAAAACACAATAATATATCAAAATAATATATTTTAGTACAAAAAATGTATATCTAATCTCCAAGTATAAATAGACATATAATAAATAAAACTTTGACCTAATCGATCTACATTCATCATTCATTGTTCTAGGGTATCACACACTCCCCATCTGAATCAGACAACCAACTAACATACCAACATGCACTCACAAACACATATCAATTAGCAATTAAAAAATATAACTATACAAAGACATAGGACTATCAATGCCAAAACCAAAAACATTTCAAATATAAACTAAATCACAATCCATATATAATGCAAATACTCATCACAACCACCATTGAAGAATATTAGTCCCACTTTCTTCTTCTATATTAGGTAAAAAAGTCACTAAAGTATATCCAGAGGTGATAAAAAAAAAAAGCACAGTCCAGTGTTATCACAGCTCAGTGTTGGCACCGATGCACGTTTCAGTGGAAAACCATAAATTTGTATGAGCCACCTTCCTCAGGGTGTGACCTTTAAAATGGAGGGAGCTGGACTCTTGATCTCTCAATAAATCCTTAGTGAAAAAAGCTATATTTGGCACTATTACACAAAGAGTAGACCACACAGTCTGTCCACACAAGATAGAATATTGTGCACTGATATTAAATGTAGAAAGGAACCACCATGGTGGTTCAATAAAGATGAATAAACATTCAATAAGGTAGAGAGCACAAAAACGGGACACATGGGGGAGAACAACAGCAGATATTGCAGTCACCTCAAAACGTGGAGGGTCTCCTCCTAGAAATGCAGGTAGGTTGCTGCCACGCATTTGGGCGTGCCAGGGGCTAGTGTTGGATTTGTCCTGGGCAGGGTGCATTTAAGGAATTTCTCCTTGTCTTCTGCTCGAAGGGTAAGTTCTGGATTTGCGCCTACGCTGGAGAAAAGCCCCTCTATTCATGTGTCTATCTTGTGCGGGACAGTGTAGTGCAAGTGTGCATGTTCTGTCTGGGGGTCACCTGGAAACAGTTCATTTCTTGCACATTAAATCCAATCCCTAATTCTATCTGTGCAACCCTTACCTGAAAAAGACATTCTGAGATATGCCTGGTGGTTCTTGTAATTCCATTCTTTCTAACAACATGACACCATTTTTATTTTGCGTTGTTCCTGAAGCAGAAAGTAATCCAGTATGTTTTTCCAGAACTAACATGGCTTCAACTTTCAATACTTTGTCTGCTGGTTTCTCAATCCATCATTACAGGTTAACTTCCTTATGCCTCTACCCGCTTCTTAACTGTACTCACTTATTTTCTTTGCTGCAGAAAAAATTTACACATTTCCTCTAAGTTAAGCCTGACTGCTTTTTTTGCCAGCTACCAGTTAGTTGGACACAGGTTAATTTGGGGTTTTCTTGTGTTTCACCCTGACTAGCCTTGTGGTTTCGGCTTGAGTAGGATTTGACCCCCTCAACCTGTAATACAATTTCCTACACCTGGAATGGCAATCAGGCACTTAGCATAGCCAAGATATGTCAGGGATGACCACCATAATGCTAATGATTGCCATTAAATGAAAGGGCTAACATTTATATCCCAGGGGTGGCCACTGTATAATAAGGTTGAACTTTAAATTCCGGAGATGGAAGCTATGTGCAGAGATGGTCACTATGTATTAGGAATAACCAATGATTTCAGCTAAGTGAGTGTGGTCAGTGGAGGTGGGTTTTGTACATCTAGCTGATGTGACCTGGATTTGAACCGTCATGTATCTGCTCTCAGTGCTGCTTTTACTTGCTCTTCATAGTCGCCAAGGCTTTTTGGGCCACTAGTGATGTTACACTGGTAAGGAAATGCCCAGCACTGCAGCCTGGGCTTGACAGCAGGTGGCCTGTAAGTATGTGGTTGCCATTTTACATGACACAGGGCTAATGATGACGGCTGATTGAATGCAGCCTGCTCGGGGTACAGTATGACCCTAGCCTTCTAGGGGGTGCTCTGAGGTCCTGAATTGAGGACTCCTGGCAACGGGTGGGCTGCTGTGGTAGATCTCTTCTCCATGTTGTTTAGACTGACATGCAGGGACTTTGCAGGGCTTATGAGTAGAAGCATTGATGAGTTTTCTGAACTCTGCATGATCTGATCTCCTTATGCTGCTAGCAAGTTTATTGGTGCCAATGACCTGTCATTATGTGCCTGATTTTTGGGCAGTAATTTTTGGACGGGAATCTATATTTAGTTCAGTTCACGTAAGTTACACATTAATGCCGGCTAGAACCATGAAAAAAACGGTTGTGATGCCCCTCTGCTGCTGTTGACTGCACCACTAGAGGATCTCTATATCTTGTAATTGCATTGATTACTTAAAAGAGGAAACCATGGGTAGGTGAGATACTATATAAGCTGGGCTAACCTTTGAAGGAAGGAAATAGTCAAGGAGGTTTGATGCCATGGTCTCAGCCTGTGGGGATCAACTGCAATTGGACTCTTATATTGATGATATGAAAGTATTCTGATATATAAGAAAAAACCCTCAAATCAATTGACCAAAAATAGACATTAAGGCACTGTGGCTAGAAAGCATTTTACAGGCGGCACAGAGAATCAATGAGGCTGAATGGGTTTGTCAGATCTTGATGAAGGGGTGAAACCATTTAATAACATGCTCACTGGACTTTAAAAATCTGTGGCCATATCCAACGCTAAAAGTAAGGATTTGAAGGTGCAGTAATATATACAATGAATGTTGGCGATTGCTGAGTTTACTACCTTTGTGAAACATGTTGTCTTTGTAAAAAGTTAGAGATGTTTTCCTTGAAATGCATCAAATAAATGTAAATAATCTGAGTGAATAGTTGCTCGTTGAGCACATTTTGTTCAGAAAACAAGAATATTCATCATAGACCAAGAAAGACTATGAGGTGGCATAGGTGGCTGTCGTATGTTGGGGTTAGTCAGTGTGTGTAAAAAGTGACTATTACATAACATAGATGACCATTAGGTTTCAGAAATGTACATTATGGCCCTCAGTAAGACCCTTGTGGTCGACCTCCACATTATTACTGCGGCGGTAGCACTGTGGTCGGAGCGCCAGCACCGCCAGATCACAACTGAATGTTGGTCTTGTGGTGCTGGCGCTCCCAATCTGCCAGAGCAGTGCCGCAAGTAGCACGTGCCATGAAACAGCTGGCGGAGACGGGGTGCCGGGTGCCCAAGGGGGGGGGGCCTGCACTGCCCTTGGACTTGCAGACAGTGAACATTGTATATAGGAATAAACAAAATGTGCTCTGTATCTCCAGCCTTGTAACTTTGTACAAGAGGTGTACACCTCTTGTCAGCAATGGCCCTTTGGTGCTGGAGATGTTCACCCCTCGTTAGAGATGCCAGTCAGATGCCAGACATGCCCACTGTATTTCAAGAATAGCCATCATCAGTCAGTGATGGCCATTAAATACCTTCAATGAGCAACAATTGGCTGTGATGGCTATCATATGAAGGAGGTGGTTATTAGAAGCCAGGAGAGGCCACAGTACACTAGTCACACCCACTGTTTGCCAAAGATGCACTACAGATGGATCATGGATGCTGTGAATATTCCATTATGAGGAACCATATGCAAGGGATGGTCTCGGATGTCAAGAATGCTCCTCATGATCAAGGTAGGTCCACTGAAAGGAAGTGAAACAAACATTCCTAATGCAAAGATGCCTATATTACAGTCTAGGCTTGTGCGCATACACACACTCACACATCAAGAACAATCAGAATGTTTAGTGTGCAGTGCACCAGGTGGTTGCATGCAGTTGATGATACCAAGAACCAAGATGAAAAACGACTGAGCAGCTCTTCCCCATTTTTCACTTGTGCATACTCTATTAAGTTAAGACTGTATGCTTTGTTGAGGCCAATTTTCATCCAGAAGTTAGTGGTGGCTAGGTATGGAACTGACTGTGCCAAGACCAGCCTACATGAAGAACTAAGATTATAGGGACCTGGTGCATAAGCTGCAAACCAAGGCATGTTGTTGCTAAGCAAAAAGAAAGGAACTACAAATTGAAAGGAAAAGTATGCCTTGAATTCTGTTGCCCAATTCTTTGTTTTAGCCAACAGTGAGCAGAGGGCAACAGGAATTCTTAGATGTCTCCTTTTTTCTTAGAAACAACACCAAAGAATGACCCTAAAGTACAGTCTGACCGAAAGGTAACTTAGGATTTAGGACAAAGCATATTTTTAGAACAAAACTGTGTCTATTATGCGTATGTGGTTCCCATCAGGCCCCTCCTTTATGCCCCATTCACCATGGCAGTGTACAGGCTTCCACACCACCTTTTGATTTGTGTTATGCATACAACATAGAGCTAAAAGTCTGTTCCACCTCTGTGGGATAATGAGATAACTGAAAGCATTTTTTGCAGCACATGCTGGTATTTTAGCAGCTTTTGAGGTATTAAGTTGTGCAAATGTATATTCTGCCTTCCTCTGAAGAGCTCAAAACAGAGTTGTACATGTCTTAAGAATCAAAATGTGGGTCTCTTTTATTACCAATTAATTAACCACCATAATGCATTATTACATGTGAAGGTGGACTATTGAGACTTGCATGTGTGTGACAACAGATAAATTGTGAAACATATAAGTATAAGGCCCCAACGCAATGCAGGGCAGGTAAAGATGATGGATTACAAAAACTACCACATTCACCGGAGCGACATTGATACTGGTATGTTGGAGTTCAGCTACAACACAGGTTACTGAAGTCAAGATTCATACTAAGACTCAAGTTATAAGTTACACAACACAGGGGCAGTTTAACAGCAATCATGCCCAGTACTGTGTAAGTACAAGGCAAACCTCATGGAAAAGGGAATTGGTGAGTAGAAATGATTTCTGTTGGTAATACCACACAGTGCACCCAGTTTCATGGGCTTTATCGCATACTTTTACCATCTGCTCTGGCTGTGCAAGGGCTGCTGTGTGGGGTGGCGGGTGGTAGTGGGTGAGTAGGGAGTGAAGGAAAAGGTTCTTTCTGACAGTGAGGAACATTGTACGTTCCCAATATCAGAAAACAAATTCATTCTAGTTTCTCAAGCATAATTACCGCACAGTAAAATTGGGTCTGGTTCTCCCACACACCGAAAAACCAGGGGGCTTATATACAAGCACTATGCACAGTTGTTGCGTCACTTTTTGTGATATACCGGCGGTGCATAGTGCAGACCCATTTCTACAAGGCCACGCAAAGCCACTTTGTGTGGCTTTTCATGGCCTTGTAGATATGGTGTAAAGCATTCCATGGGCATTGTGGTGGGTTTTCACACAAAATACCCATGGGTTTTGATGCATTTCCAGATTTGCAAGAATCTCTAAACCTGGGAATGCGTCAAAATCACCAGGGGAGTTGTAACAAGGAGAAATTTCTTAATTTCTCCTTATTTATTTCCTCTTTCTATGTGTGAAAGAGAAAAAGGCCGCCATGGATTGTTTTTGTGCAGAAAGGTGCCCCTTGCTGCACAAAAACAATCTTGTCTGTGACTCAAGCATCTTTGCACCATGGTGCAATGGTGCCTGCATCAGCGCTAGGCAGCTCATTGTGGTCCAGCCCAAGGGGAGAGGACAGAAATACGCATTATCTTGTAGATGGGGTGCATTTCTGCCCTTTCCCTGTGGCAACACCTTCCTGCACAAAAACAATTGTGAGATACATTTCTCTCTTTCTATGTGTGCTGCAGAATGCAACATACATAGAGGAAAAAATAGGGAGAAAAGAAGATATTTCTCCTTGTCACAACTCCGAGGTATAGCATTTTGACTCATTCCCAGGTCTACCACTTAAGGGTAATCGGGGAATATGCCAAAATCATGGGGCGAATGAGCGGGGATATCCATGCTGCCATGGGATACTCTTGATTTATCAAGCCATGCAGAGTCACGTAAGGACTTTTGGTGTCACACTTGTACACCATTTTGATAGCTTATCCAAGAGAGGCACGTTTCGTTTTTACAGGCTCCATATCCCATCTCATGGTCAGCTCTGAGAGTGCAGGGTGTTCTAAATGGGAGCCCGGGGAAGTGCTCAGTGATTGCTTATGACGTTTGAGTTTTGTTTCTACATGTTTCACGTCCAATCATGTGGTCGGTCCTAGAGTGCAGGGTGTTCCAAATGAAAGCACAGGGAAGTGCTCAATGATTCCTCATTAAACATCCTCATCATTTTGTCTGTCTTGGGAGTTTCTTTTTATCGAAGGTGTGAGGGGTTATTTAGGCAAATTTGAGCTCACCCTCAGATGGCGTCTAGACATCTTCTGAGTCGCACAGTATGTTTTCAATTTGCGAACCATCGCGTTTGCCAAAAAATATCATAATTTTTTTAACATTTCTGTAACTAGAGATGTCCTCGTTTTTATTTTGCAAGTAGAACCTCATGTTCTGAAACAGGTTGGGTCTGTTAATTTTCAGCACGACACATGACGCTGGTATTATAGCTCTGGTTGACCCATAACATTAAAATTGTTGCCATCAACAGACTAAGGATTTAAAATGTAAGCTTTGCTTTAAAGCTGTTTTACTTGTAAAGTAATTAGTAAGAAACCTCCAAAAAATCCAAAAGAATGACTGAATTCAATAATTATTTTATCTTAAAAAACGGACTGCACTAACTCCACAATGGGGGAGTGAAAATCATACCCTTGCAATAAAAAAAATAGCCTTCTCCGCGCAGCACGTATGGCCATGGTGTATGGCATTATGTCATATGTATCTGTTTTTTACAAGGCATTTAACCAAAACCTTGGTACAAGGGGTTACACCTGTGCATTGTTGTAAAATAATATTCAAGAATCCTGGCGACTGTTAGGAGATGTGTATCCTTTTTTTAAAACAGTATAGCTTACAATCTGTGAGGTGATAAACAAGTGTTTTCCTTATGTCAGGCAGGGAACAGGGTCTTGGTGGGTCCTTGTCTCTGTGTGTCTTTTAGTTCCTATGACACTGTAGAACACCCCATGATCACTATTGATGAGGTGGCTAGTGCCTTCAAATGGATAGCTCCTAGAAAGGCACCAAGACTTGATGTAATCCCAGGAGACTTATATTGCTCAGTGCCAGAAATTTGGATTCCTTACCTTGCAGTATTTTTCAATGCCATTTTGGAGAGGATGCCCTTTCCCGCATCCTTGGCAGGCACCAAAATAACCCCAATCTACAAGAAAGGTTCCCCCTTACTTCCTGCAAATTATAGACCATCAGTCTGATCCACACGATGCAAACATTGTTTGCACGTGTGATACTAGGGAGACTGTAGGGGTGGGTGGAAGATAGTAGTATCCTGAACCACCTGCAGGCGGGCTTCAGGCAGTCCACATTCACTGTAGATCAGGTATCTCATCTCCAGCTCCTATATCGGATGACAGTAGTTCTGGAGGGCTCTAGCCTTTATCTAATATTTGCTGATTTATGGACAGCTTTTGATTTGGTCTCCAGAGGTATCTTGTGGCAGGTTTTGTCAGACATGGTGGTTCCCCAATATCTCTCTAATATCATCCAGAGACTACATGACTGGAACTTTGCACAAATTTGAATTGGAAAACTAGGGGAACTCACAGACCCTTTCCCTGTAAGAAAGGGTATGAGACAGGGTTGCGTCTTGGCCCCATACGCTATTTCAATTGTAAATAAATGGTCTTCTTGGCTCACTTAATATTGTTAGTAATGATGCTCCGAGAATAATTTCGGCCAAAATCCCACCCTAATGTTCTTGGACTACACCCTTTTTCTGTCTAAGACAGTGATGGGTCTCCAAACGGCTCTTGACTGCTTTTGTAGACTTAGGGGGTTGGAAGTTAATGGGAGTAAAACCAAGTATGTGTTTTTCAGTTTTGCACCATGTACTCGCCCAGGCCCGAAGCTCAATGGGGTCTTTTTGGAGAAAGTGAAGGCATTTGAATACTTATGAGTTCTACTCGAGGAGCGTATGGATTGGTCCCTACATATCGACAGGCAAAAGCCCAGATTGGCCCAGTTCACTGGTGGATTTGTAAGAGCCTCCAAAGGTTCTGTTTCAAACCAGTACGCCCTGTAATTTAAACTTACAGATCGCAATCGCTGAGGGCTGTTCTGTATGGGGCACAGCTTTGGGAGCATAAAACAGGGACTGGGATACAAAAGCTTATAAATGGTTTTCTTATGCAGTTATTAAGCCTTGAACACACCCTTAATTATGTTGAGGTTTAATCTGGGAATAAGACCAATTGCTGAAGACCTGGGGCTCAGACCTCTTCTATTTTGAAGGAGACTCTGGGTCGCTCCAGAACTAGAACCATAAAACACTGGAAGAAATTATTGGCTTACAGAGGGCTGGAAATTTGTCTTTGTTGTGTTACATTAGGGATACTTTGACCAAGCTGGGTAAATTTAAGTTGTAGGAGGAACCTGCGGTGGCCTGCCAGTCATTGTCCAAGAGAGATCTTGTAGTTTTATATAAGTATTTTAGATTGCCAATGATTTTAGAGGATGACTCTTTAGGCTCAATAGCCCAAAGATTTTTAGAGTTTAAGGATCATTATGGACATGAACCTTTTTTTAGATGGGAATCAATCGCCGTTGGCATGCAAACTATTTGTACAGGTTCAGCATAGTTCATTGCCCCTCCGTGTGTTTACAAGTAAGTGGAGTAGTGGCAATAACTTGCTGAATTAAATCTTTCCTGCTTGTGGGACAGGTGAGGAGTCTGAGGCCCATGTTTTTTTTCATTTGTAAAATCTATGCCAACCCGAGAAGGAAGTGGTTGCTTCCGATATGTAGGTACTTGGGTTTGAGGCAGTACATGGAGGCTTTTAGATTCCTAAAAACTAATGCTTTGCAATCAGTTTTGTTCTCAATATCACAATTTTATTCACATTATGGTGTATATGCAAAAGATATGGCCAAGCTCGACTAGTGCCTTGAGATTTGTACAGTGCTTTATCTTTTATCTAATGGAGATGTATTGTATTTGATCAATTTTAAATCAACTATGTTTAAGATTTATATATTAAGTACCTCTTTATTTCTCTTCTTTATAATGTGCTAGCCGCAATAAAGTAATTTTGACTGACGTACTGAAAAACAAGAAAGTTGGTCGACATTGTACAAAGATTAAGGACCTCAGCAGTGGCTTGAACAAACTTTTTCTCAGATTAACATAACATTTACAGAATAAAACAGTGTGCATGGTACTTTAAATCAATACATTATCACATGGACGTTTAGACAATATTTGTGACCAATCGGTTATAATGGGAAAACTGGTCAAGCAATGAAATATGTCCATCTTGAAACATTTTAGTATGAATCTATGATGGGTGTATTGTAGAACTTTGAGATAGGGTTGCATATCATATGTCACCAGAATCAATTGATCACTAAGGACAATGGGCTTCAATAATTCTGCAGATAGCCTTTTTTCTCAAGCAAAGACAAAAACTCTGACTTTAAATCTGTCCTGGAAATACATATCAAAGATTCTGGTTGATCATAATATTCTGTATGCTACAGATCTGTTAAAAAACTTTCGAGATACTTAAGCCACAGAATTTTAAGAGCCTAATGGGATTTGGGGCAGTCCCTGATAATTTCCCAATTTAATCTAGTAAACTCAGGTGACCCTATCTTGTGCCAGAGCAGGACAGGCTGGGTCTTGATAAAATCTGCTAGAAAAGGTATCCCCAGTTCTGAATGACAAGAAAAAGTGGGGCAGCAATTGGGGACAGCAAGGAGGTTCCTTAAAGAGGCATTTTCAGCCATTCATAGTGATTGACAATTAACATATCCCCACACTTCCGCCCCATATATAGCGGTGGTCCGACACTTTGCCTTATAGATAGTCAGCAACTCATTTGGTTGCGTCTTACCCAACCTCTTGGCAAAATTGAGCAGGGCCGTAATGGTTTTAACAAACTGAAACCTCCTAGAATTGATTGCATGTGACCAGGTCCCCTCCATATCAAATAGAATACCCAAGTATGAAAAGATTGGAGTAAAACAGATCTTAGCGCTCTCTATGAAAATATCACAGCACTTCATATTCCTTTTCCCACACATCATAATAAAAGTTTTACTTATATTGACTTGTAATTCCAAATCCTTCATAAACATGACAAACTCAGTAAGTAGGCATTCCAAACCCAAAGGGGTACGAGCCATACCCAATTAGGCATTGCAAACCCAAAGGGGTACGAGCCATAAGCAGAGGATCGCCAGCATAGACAAGAGTCAGGATTGGTCAGTGACCAAGATGAGGAAAGTCACTACATCTACTTTCCAAGACACTATCCAAACAGTTTATATACAAATTAAACAGAAGGGGAGCAAGTACGCAAACCTGCAGTAGCCCTCTCTCTATGTGGAACAATTGTCTACACTCCCCATTCAGTCCAGTCCTGCAATCTATTCTGGATGATATGGCCAGTAACCTTAATCAGAGAATCTAGTAAAGAGAAAAGTCTCTAACAAGCAGGATTATTATGATCACCCTTCTTGTAAATAGGGAAAATAAGTGATTCAATCCAAGTGTTCAGAAAGCCTTCACTACAACAGGCTCTAAGGACCAGAGTCAGTAGTGGGCCCCACAGGCAAATGTTCACTTTGAGAAGGTCGACAGGAATGCCATCTGGGCCTGGTGCTTTACCACCTTTATTCACTTTTAACAGCAAAATGACCTCTCTAGGTTAAATGTCTGGTTAACGTGTTCGGGGGTCAAAGTGTTACTAGGGAGTCACATACAGGTAAACCTTTACCTATTGAACTCTCCAAACGCTTTGATTAGACGTTAGTAAAATGGGCCACCCATTCATTCAGCATCACTAATAGCAATTTGTAAGGGAAGGCCCTCTACCTCTTTCAGGAAAGGTGAGTTATTAATGCGCCAAAAAGCCATGGTATCTTTACTGAGAATTGCCATCCTTCCGCTGCTTCAAGGCTAGCCTATAAGTCAGCCTACAAGCCTGAACTTTTTGTGTATTCCTATGTGATTCACATAACGCAGATTCAAATCTCTTATTGACGTTGGTGCATATAGAATTGAACTACACAGTTTTCTCAGGTGCCGCACACTTCCGATGGACAGTTAACCCTTTCTTAAACCCTTTCGTTATTGTCATGAAGCCATCAATGACTTTTTTAGCCCCAGCTGAATCATTTTAGCAAATACTAAATGCTGCACTCAGTATTATTTAACTGCTCTAGGAATTTATTAGAGTCTACTAGTGGCCCTCACAAAGCATAGCCATTTGGACAGGCAAGTTCAATATTATCAACAACTGGGGGTCTATGTCTTTCAACCTGATAGTTAAGAAGATGAATATTCATTTCAACGCTCTGGGGGAAATGATCACTTATCGAGATTTTTTGTCTTGTAAATTTTGAGACCAATGTAGAGTACCGATTAGGGAATAGCACATGATATATATTGCTGTTCTCTCCTCTACCATTAAATGTGCTACTGAATGGAACAGGAGGGTTGTATAGTTCATTACTGAAAGCTAAATTATGTTTAAACTGCAACTAGTTTAATGTATCACCGTAGCAATTATGTCAGAAGTGAGATATATCTCTATTGTCCTTATTTACCAGTCCACATTCTGTTTTGGATGGCATAGGACATAGGTGGATGTTATAATCCCCCCACAATAATATCAGTTCCTTGGATTCTCCATTGCCTAAGAAAGTGAGATTGTTATCAGGTTGTCAGAGAGAAGACAATATTTCTATTATAGATTCAGTATTACAATAATTAACTAACACTAAAAAAGTTATTAAAGAAATTTCAACAGTAATGATCTGATAATACGCTTTGGTTGCCACCACAATAATATTAGTAGAGGTCACAAAATTGGATACATAAATTGTTATGCTCCCTTTTGGTCTATGAAAATTAGGAGGAATAGCCGAGACATGATAACTTTTAAAACTATTTACATGAATCGTGTCAACAGCCCATGTCTCCTGGAGACAAACAATTTGAAACCTAGACACAAAGGGGGTTATTACAACTTTGGAGGAGGTGTTAATCCGTCCTAAAGTGACGGTAAAGTGACGGATATACCACCAGCCGTATTACAAGTCCATTATATCCTGGAAAGTTCAGCCACTGCACTGTATTATGCTTGTTGAACTCAATGGTTGAAGTAGAGCTTGCAAGTCAGTCTACTCTGTTAACAGAAGACAACCCAGCAAATCAGTTATAATTTGTAATAGCATTTTGCGGTATTTTAGCACACCCAAGATTAACATGTACCAGTCGACTGTGGACTTTTCTCATGTTGGTAGGTTGATAGAAACAACCAAATGGTAATACTGCGATTTGGTCGTGGTCTTAGGTAAGGAGCAGACTCTATGTAAGATGGTTTCAACCAGGCCAGGTGTTTTAAAAGATAGTACCATGCAGTCTCCCTGGAACCGTTTTTGCCCCCTTCCAACCCACTTTACTCTTCTCTCCATCTTTATATTGGCAAAAAGGGCCCCTCCTAACTCTACCTTGTTGTTTAACCAATTGAATAATTTATTGCTTAATGAGGCCCATGTTTAATTTCCTTTGATTGGTAAAGTAGGAACACTAGTCAAAATTACTATGATGGGCGTCAATGCTGAAGTTAAATCCAAGAAACTGGCGATTTGGATGAAATACTAGTAGCAGATTCCTTAGTGAGGAAAGACTGTGATAATGAAACAGGAGGGGTTTCACAAGTGTTATGGCGCTTTGTATCAGCCCAAGTGTGAGTTTGTGGATGTGGATAATAGCAACCCCAGTACAATGTGAAGAGATTTAAGTAGGTTATACCCTGGATAATCTATCAGCAAGTGGTAACACTTGGGGTATATCATGATTTCATTACAAGACAGGGACCTATTGTTATGCATTAATATCCTTTTTAATGGCACTCCAAGCACTAGTCCTTTAAAGAATACACTAAAACATTCTGGAATAGAATCATTAACATATAAGCAGTCCTTGAACAGAATCCTTTTCCTCTTTTAACTGCAGTTCCTTATGTTCTGCTTATACGTGTATTTTATTGGGCTTTATTATAATTTCCAATTTTTGGCAATGATAAGTTCTGTATTGTGATGTAGGACGCGCTTTTTTTGTAATCATTATGGATAAGCGTTTGTTTTTTAGATGATGATGAATATAATCTGTAATTCAGGCTTTTCTAAATTGTGAAATTTGTTTTCATTAGGACTGTACTGCCAGGTTTTCACAAATTCGGTACACGGAATAACGGCAGTTATTGGTAAATATATTGTAATCTTACCTGCCCGTTATTTGCATGCTGCTTGCAGCACTCTTGCCAATTGTATGTGTTTGTGCTAACGTGCAGTTTGTTCAGTTTGTTTTATTGGAAATGAATGCACGCTTCATGACTACGCACATTAGAGAAAGATTGTTGGGAATGACCTTTCTCTAGTCACGCAGGATTTGTGCGCCATCTTGAATTGGAATTTAGGTCATTTGTCTTCATTCGAGTTGTGTGAGCGCGTATAGCACAATTCAAATGACGGTTAATTCTCTTGATATCGGAAGGTGGCATTGTTTTCTTGTGCATGACGGAGAAGTTTGCTTGGCAAATAGTTGGTTTTAGGATTGGTTTGGAGTTATTTATTTGGTATTATATTTGGGTTTAGTAAGTTTGGTTTAGAAAAAATCTGGTACAGAGAGTAGAAGTATCACAGGGTAGGTCAAGTGAGGAAATTATTAATAGAATGTTACAAACTGAATTGAGAGGTTGCTTACAAGAGACAATAGAAAAGATAATGAATCAAAATAAAAAAAGAAGTAGTTCTGACAATGAGTTTTGGTCCTTGTCAGAGGATGACATGGACAAGATAGAAAAACAAGGTAAGAGAAAAAAAATAAAAGGCAGAGCACTTGAATGAGGAGTTGAAGGCCTCAGAAAGGAATGTTGGTCACAACACAAAAATGTCAAAAGGTGTCCGTCACAGCACAAAATTGAAAAAGGTTGTCCATGGTGACACAAACAGAAGAGGCATCCAGAGCAGCGCAAAACAGATATTGTCACAAAGTGATGATATGATGTAAGGGGATTTTACGGAAAGAGATGAGGAGGATTTTGATGAATATGTTTTAGAGTTATAGGATGAAGTTGACGATGGTGATGAGTTATTTGTTGTAGATGAGAGTCCCTCTACATCTAAGGATGTGGTAAAATATCCCCTGGGTGAGAAAATGTTTTCCCCATTTGAAATCCGTCATCCTTGGAGTGCTGACTGTTGGTCGTTGGACCATGTAGCACAGTTAATTAAAAAATGGATTAGGCCATCTTTGGACAAAGTGGCAAGGAGTATTTTGGAGGTGGAAGGCAAGGTTTGTTTTGCTCCAAATTTGGATCCAGAATTAATAACCTTCTTATTCAAGATGGGTAGGGATCCAAGGAATGGGCTAGAAAGATCCCTTAAGCGAGTTCAAGATAAGGGTTTAGATATTCTTGTTTTCCTGTTGCTGATGGGCAAAGGACGGGCCTGCCCTAGGCCACGCTTTGCCCAGCCGCAGCTCGTGTGGGGACTGTGCTGCAGTAAAGGCAGAAGTGCTATAAGCACATTGTCAATGCCTCCCCCCACAGCATAGGTGTGAAGATGGCCTGAAGTACCCTAGGACAGCAAGTCCCACCAGGGTCAATGTGGGCAAAAGCAAAGTCAGAATGCCCCCAAACAGCAGATAATTGTAACATAGCTGTTAAGATCAATTCTGAGTAATCTGTAAGATGCTGTTAACATCTTGCTTCTATTCTTCTCTCACTCTCCTAGGGCTAAGACACCTTTGTGGTGTAGGTTTCTGCTTAATAAGTATTAAAATAATTCATTCTATATGTGTTATAGGGTCACACATAGATACACATGCACATATTTAAATTAAATGTGGCCTAGTAACACATACTATGTTATTTAAAGAAACTGTACTAATGCAAACTTACATATTTATTACCAAGATGCAAAGGTCATATCCCAAATTAGTAGTGATGTTATTGGGTCTTGGAAACCTCCTACGTTAGGCTACATTAATATTTGATCTTCTCAGATTAATCCCATGGTTTGTAGTGAGGTTTGGCATTTTATCTTATTTAAGTGGCTCACTTTATGTTGTTAAAAATTTAGATTTTAACCTAGGCAAAGACTGTGATTGAGTGCTACCATTAAGATGAAACTAAGGAATTGTATAATAAAAAGATAAAAAGGCAATCAACACTGTTCAATATTGAAAGGGTTGTGGCTTGCCCGGCAGCTATGATAGCCCCATAACGCAGTGCTTGGAAGCCCCTTCCAGTTCTATTTTTTTAAATGGTGATAATGAAGAGAAGATATCCAGAATGAATTGAACCAACGCAGACTGTAGAGTGCCTGGCTTGTGTATTGGGAAGCATTTTGAGCAGATCATCTGGATTTAAGGCCGGATGCGGTGTTTGTCGGATTTCACAGGCCCACAAAATGTGGGAGTGCCTCAGACGCCTGGCTGACAAGGGCGGCTGGTGAGTCTAAGGCCACCCACAATAGCCATCTGCCGTAATGGGTGGCTGTTCTGTGAGGCTGAGGCGACCACTGCTTCTGAGTTATAGATGAGAGCCTGTGCTCCCCTTGGCGACCATGTTGCTTATGACAAGGGACCTATGACAGATATACCTGGCCCAGCGCAGTTCACAAATATGGGACTAAGGTGGGGCACTGAAAGCCTTGAGGCCATGAAATGTGATCCTTCCCTCTTTCGTGAGTGCTGAGGAAACTGAATGCAGGTGAACAGGTAGGCCGGAGACATGGGCATGGAAGCGTGGCCTCGGAGACACCAGAGCCAGGTGGGCATGACTGCAACTCTACTCAGTCTGGATTTATTCCGCTTCTGATATTTGCTCTAGGCACTGCACCCACCACAGCGGACATACCTTCAGATGCAAATGGGAGCCCAGCTGCGAAATGCCTTAGGCCGTTAATGCTACTGCCTCAGGTTTTGAGGTCTTGCCAGGGGTCTCTGCTATGTGTCTTTATTCTCATTTATTTATTTCTATTTGACCTGACTTGTTCACTTTCGGTGTTAAAAACATGTGCAAAACAGACCCCAAACACAGAAAGCTAGACCGCTGAAAGCCGATTGAGCAGCGACCGATTTCTCCTAGATCAACCTTGAGGAAGAGGACTCCAATGCTCCTGGGACTGGGTCCACCATGGGTGTTTTTGTTTTGGACCTTAGAAAGAGCCTTGCCTCCACTGATCACAAAATTGACTCAGTGAGGTTGAATAGGCTTTCAAAGCATCTCAATCATCAGGATACAAGACTAAATGGAGTAAAAAAGATTAATATTGGACCTGGAAGATGGCACAACTTCTACCATTAGAAAGGAGCTTAAATTCACATAGAAATAACATACCTATCACTGAAATCACAGAATCAAACAACCTTGATGTATTTGTCGAGTCGCTATTAGTGGATCTGTTCGGAAAGGTATAATTCTCTGAATATACCTTGCTGCAATGTTGTGCTGTTTCTATGGAAATTGAAAAATAATAAAAAAATAATGTTAAACATTGAAGCTGGTAATGAGAGGAAAGTTTGGAAGTTGGTCACAAGGTCATTGTAGGACATGCAGTTCCGTTATCAATTATAAACTCTGGTTAGGATAATAATCTGGTAGTTCCTTGTATAGTGCATGACCTAACATGCTTTCTCAACTTAAGACATCTGATAAACCCATCTTTGCCAACATCTTAAAGAGGCTGAAGAGAGTTATTGCCTCATTGAAAAGCTCTTAGGTGAGGAGTCCAGATGGATCAACTAGCACAGTTCTCAAAAGGAGGGCAAGGTGTTCAAACTAGTATTTTTAACCTTGCTGACCAATAGGTAAATTCTGAATGCTTTGAAGACTCAGTTTGTGCTGCTATTCTAAAAAAGGGTGACCACACTTCCACTAGACATTATCACCTTTTATCAGTGGTCTTCTCAGTGAGCAGCCTATTAGAAAACTCACTGGGCCTGATTACTACATTGGTGAAGAGGGTTAATCCTTCCCAAATGTGACGGATATTCCGCCCGTCCTATTACGAGTTCCATAGTATATAATGGACTCGTAATTAGGCGGGCGGGATATCCGTCACATCTGGGACGGATTAACCCTTTCCGCTGAAGTTGTAATCAGGCCCACTGTATCTAAAGATATCTACTGGGCTTATGTGTGTGGTGGCATGAGAGACCAGACTGGAACATTAAAATCATGCTCAACCTTGCATGATTCTGTGGTGTTCTCTTGGCCTGCCCAGAGGGTAACTAGCAAGAATATTTCTGTGTTTTGTGTTACTGCCTTTTTGTTAATTTCAAATAACATTTGTTTCTGTAGGCCTAGTAGTGTATTTTCCCCCAAACTACTCAAGGCGATTCAAACAGCTTAGTGTAAATTGTTTATTCTGGGCCACACTGGACATGGATGAAATTGCTGTCACTGTTAACTGTGAAGACAAGAAAATGTCATGTTCTCTTTTATAATGTCTTTAAATGGTCTAGTTACATCATAATAAAATATATTAGTGCTTAACTTTTCATGATATTATTTTTTACACCATACGAAAACTGCATTAAAATGTAAAAATAACTAAATATAATATCTCAAACTAAGAAACAAAACTGGCAAAGCAGAGCATCACTTCACAATTTCCAGACCAGACCACAAAGGAAGTTATCACCAATTAAATATTGAGTAGCCAAATGTTGTGTTTTTAGGAGAAAAGGGGTGGCTGATTTTTTAAGTATATTAGTGTAAATTATTTTTCTTTTTAATAGGTAATTTTTACTATTGTAGTTATTAATTTGACAACAGGATTCAAAGCAAGACTAAAATAATGTACTTACCTTCAATTTTTATGTTCACAATATATTTGGCATAACACTATCCCTACAATATTTATTTTATAATTGTTTCAAACACTGATCAGTTGTCCACATTTGATGTTTAATGCTTTATGATGCTATTTTTATTTAAATATTTTAAAATTAATATCTATGGTTCCCCTTATTAGATTGTTGTTATTTTGGTTCTAATATTTATGATTTTTTGTTGTTGTTGTGTTACAACCTTATTACTGTTTTGGTACTGCATAAATATTTTACAAATTGTCTGTAAGGTAATATCATATCACACATCACCTCCAGCTACCGCAAGACTGGAAATGTTTCTTGTACCTCTGAAAACAAATATTAATGATCTCCTAGAAAACACACCTTGACAAAGTCAATTGGTCTGAATTTGGATGCTGAGAAAGTGCCTTTTGTCAATGGTTGTTTGCTTTTAATGTTTTTTATTAAAGTATAATAAAAGCATCCAAAGATGGCTGCACACCTGTATTCATGTGTGTGTATGCTCGGACTGCCATCTTGTAATGGCTTTTGTTATACTGTGTAAAAAATATAGTATGATCATCATCAGTGTGTATGCACGCATTTGCTTGCCTGGGTGGCCATCTTGGAATAGTTTTTGTTAAACTTTAATAGAAACAACTCATGTTTGCACACACATACACACTTATGAAAAGGTATCTTTGAACAGTTTTTAATGCAATGTTTCGATTGAAAGATGGCTTTCTGTTTAGTGCCTATGAATGTGCATTCATGTGCATGCACATGCATGGGTGTCCATCTTTGACCTGTTTTAAGTTCATTTAAATGTGAATGCCACTTGCAATGCTTGCATAGGTTGTAATACAGTGGAAGTAGAAACAAGGGCCTATAGCATTGTTTATCTATCAGCCTGGGGTTTACAAAATAAATAAAAAATTAAAGAAGGAGGAAATATTTTTGGGATAAAAAGGACAAAATGGGAAGCACAGAAAATGTTGTGACTCACACAGATGGGAGCCAATTGCTGAAGGTGGCTCATTCATTTCAACATGCAGTGTGCCTATCTGGAAATATCATCAATGTATGCATTGACTGTGGTCAGAGTAGTAGAGAATTTGTCTTGGATCCAAATCAAGGTAGATTAACATAGGCACTAGGTACATTTATCTTTCTGTACATTTAGTCATTCTGAACATTTATATCTTGAATATTGTTTTCATGTACTTAATATTGAATGTAAATATGGAAGCCCAATGCTGAGTGTCTGAGGTATTCTTCCGAAACTAAGATCACTTCTACATAGTGAGAATCAAATTCCAAAAGTAAGAAACTTGAAATAGAATTAGGCAGCCATCTTTGATCTCTAGTACATCAAGGTACGTATCCTATAGATCCTTGCTTCTCAGTGGCTGTTTTTTTTCTGCTTGCATCTCACTCAGTTTGAAGATTCAATTTTGGTATGATCATCTCTTGAAAATCTTCTTTATGGAACATGCTCAATTTCTTCAATTGAACCGTTTGTTGCTGGAGTGCAGCCATCTGAATTTATATGGACTTGGACATTTCTTCAAAAGGAGTATTATTTCATGACTGATTCTACTAAACTCAAGCTACATTTCCATTGTTAGAGTTACAGTCTCCCATTTTTTCTAAAGACTTTGAACCTTGTATTGGGTTTACTGAACATATTGTAAACTGCATTATTGGTATTTAAGGTAGTTATGGGTTTGCATTCTGCTTGCATATATCATTACATTTCAGAAGAGTTAGACTTCAGAGTGACATTTCATATTATATGTTGTAAGCAAACCATTTGTATTAGTGAGCACATGTAGCTGCAGAATGTTACTCAACTCTAAAAGGAATATCATATGTTAGATACTTTGAGATAGTTAATTTCAATTAGTAGACTATATAGAAATTGAGTTTGTTTACTCTCCTCAGAAGATGGGACCATACTGGGTCCAACCGAGGGTTCTAGTTGGGGTATGTCTCTTTCCCATCTACCCTTTCTCTCTGTGTTCTCAGAAGTGACTTCATGGCCTCCTTGGAGTACAATGTGGATGAAACAGAGCAGCATGAAAATCCAGACATTCCTGTGATGAAACCATAAGGCTGAAGGTTCTATAGTGGGCAAAAGCAAAATGTGAATGATACTACAATTGAACAACATACTAATAGGTGACAAGGGGTGACTGAAATTCCCTGTATGCATAGATGGATATTTTTGAGGACTTTTGGAAAAACAAAAAGGTTAATGCCTGACCTAAAATGGAGCATCAATGTTTCCATGAAGATATTGTCACCCAGAGCCATCTCGTTTAGCACTCACATGATGCCCTCTTATCAGCAAACATTTATATCACATGAAGGCTGTGCCATAATGACTTGAGTTAAATAAGTTGGCTTTTGCTGGCTATAATAAAAACAATAACATTAATGCATGATACATTTTTATGTTTCATTTACCATAAGAGAAGTCCCCATTGGTAGGTTCTGTTAGAAATGTGAATGCATGCATTCAGGATTGCTCAATCTGCTGGATTGCCAAGCACCCCTTTGTAGGCAGACGTTTTGAAAGGTGAACAAAGAGGACATGCTGTTATACATCTGATTCAGAGACTACTTTTAGGAAAATCTTTGCTGATTAAGACATTTGTCAATTAATAGAAACCCTGGCCCCTGGCATAAATTATCCTTTAACCACCTTTACAATGGTCAATAGGAACTCTTAATCCTCTTCTGGGTGTCAGTGACCTATGACTGGGACAATTCCTTAATATTCTTCTAAGTGCTTAACGCTTGTGAATGCCACACTATACTGCATCCATTAACTTTTGCTATGAATCCATTCCCAAGTGGGAAAATACTTAGGGCCTATTTTAGTGTTTGGTGGAAGACATGCTCTGATAAAACGTGGTAGATATCCTGCGCACCACAGGTCATAATGCACTTATAATGCAGCAGATAGGACACCCGTCACATTTGTGATTGGGTTTCCTCTCCACCGAACTCAAAATAAGACTCTTAGGTCTTATTGTGTTTCATGGAGATCATCCATATCTTTCTGCTACCCCCTTTCCTATATTTGTGCAACAGTGATAACATTCAACAAAGCCAACAAACTTCTAGATGTATTACAATGTTACTCTGATACATCTCACCATTGGGGAAAATGTTGCTATTTGCTGCGATAAGCAGAACCCTTCTGAGTGTCTGAATAAAGTTCAGTAATGGATGTGCAAAACAACCACAGCCATATGCCTACTTAGATCAAAAGCAGTGGTTTTCATCATTGATGATCTTCAAGCCCTGCATATCCTCTTTGGTTTGAATTTGCAGCCTAATGAAATGAATCTAGCCAGGAAGGCAAAGTTAGCAATCTGAGGATAATCTGTGACTCATCACTATCTCTCAGTCCAAAAAGTACTCTCATTGAGGTTTGGCTATAAACCCGCCCATTAATGTAAGCTCTCCTAATCCTCACCCTGAGCACACAAAAAGTGAAATTATAGCCCTAGTTCCAATCTAGCTCAAATACTGGTATGACATTGGCACAAAATCAAATAAAAATGACTCAGCTAGTCCAGTGCTTGGTATATGGAATTACACTCACCAAAAATCTGATTTGTGTGCACTCCACTGCTGGTACAAATTGCTTCTGGTCACTACATCACAAACAACTCTGAAAACAATCCAATCACTAGTACTCTAAATACAAACTAACCTTTTGTTGGATATTGAGCTGGGAAACATTTTGAGGAATGTATTCTATTTGTTTGACCAGACAACACCCTAAACTGTTAAAATATGGCATTTGATTCAATTTAAATCAAACACATAGGAATCTATGGCACTTTTGTTTTAACAATTTGCAAGCCTTAAAGCACTTTGGGCCATATGTACGACCACTTTTTCCCATAGACACAGAATGGGTAAAAACCTTTGCTACATCTGGCCCTTTATGCTCTGTTCTCAAGATTACTGCTAAATCCGAAGAAAGCACAATAATAATGAAAGGAAGACTGACCTTTCTAGATGTGGTAAAACTCCTCTAAAAGGGTAAATCTGAAAAACTAATAGACTATGGCATAGACAGTCACATGTCAGGTCAGAGTCTGATAATTCAGTAGGGCTGGGATAAGGTTAGCTACATGCCAAAAATCTCTTCATTTAGGCTATTTGAGCCATGTAGGGCTAAGACACACATAAGGCACACATTTGAAAGGGCAGTGGGGTAGGAGTGAAGTTAGTCATACATGATATGTACTGCATCTGATACGTCACTAAGGGGGGAGGTGTAAATGTCAATCATTGCAGAAGCACGTTTGAAAGGTTAGCAGGGCTACAACAGAGCCAGGAACATTCCAGACAGGAAGAATCAGTCACATTCTATATTCACCTTTGAGAGGCAAACGGGGCTGGGAAGGTAACAGTTACATTATTCATTTCTCTCACAGACTCACTGGCTGTGGAGGAGACATTTATATGGCTGGCATTTCTTTGAGAAGCTGGCTGGGTTATTACAGAGGCAATAATATACCATTGTCATCTGTAAATGATGGTGCATGGTCTTATCCAGAAATAAAAGGGACAGGAGGGGGCAACAATGTCAGTCTGATATCAGAAACACATCTAGAAGAGTGGGTCACAATTTAGGCACATCTATGACATTACATCAGGGCTGGAAACAGTCAGTCATATGTCAAGTGCGATGTGCACTTCTGTAAGGACAGGAAGGATATCAAGATCTTGCCTGATGTCCGTATGTTTTTATCTTTCTCTCATTCTATTTCTTAGGAGAGTCAACTATTCTGTATTTGTATTGTGAACAAACACAAAGACACACACACACACACTAACATGAGGGTTGAAACAAAGGTCCTAACTCATTTGCAACACAGATGAAGCATGGGAAATAACTGTGTGAGCTTTTGTTGTACAAAGAATCAAGGCAGGTGGCAGCAAGACATTCTTAGATAACAAACATACACACACAAGAATACACACAAACACACACCCACACTACATCATAGTATCCCTGTGTGTGGGAAAGAGGCATTGGTCACTGATACCCATGTGCCACCATTTCTGTGTATGACCCATCCTCAGAAAAAACATTTCCGTTATCCATCTCAACATAATATTTGTTCTGTTAGATATTTATTTACGTGATCGCATACACATGTTATAAGTACTTAACTCCAAATCAAATACAAACACTTTTATGTATTTATTTATTTATCATGTTTGTAAACCACTACATCTTACTTTAGGATTGTTTCAGAGTGCTGGGGGGATAAACATATATATTTTGAAAAAGAGTTAAGGTTAGAATCCAATTGGAAGGGTGATTAGCAATTCCTGATATTCCTCAATTACTGTTGTGAACTGCAAAGAGTTTAATTAAAACACTGGTTTGGATAATTCACTTTTAAGGATTACCTGAAGTAGAAGTTGTTGAGTTTGGATTTAAGGTGGGGTTGAAGGGGTTTCATGGATAGAGGCTTTTGGTGGTACAAAGAACCTGGAACTTACTTCTAGCTTCAACCAGAAATCAATATAGATTTTTATGACAGATGGGGGAGGTCAAGTTAGTGGAATTTCAATCACAGGCTGGTTGCCTTGTTGTGTAGCATCTGTAACTGTCACAACTGCACCTATAGCTTTGCTCATCTGTGAGAAAATCCTCACCTTTGCCCAAGCTCCATCTTCAACCCCTCTCGTTCATGCCTGACATGGTCAATAGGAACAAACTACAACAATCACACCTCAGCCAAGTCTTGTATTTCTGGGTCTCTGTTCCCCTGACATGTTCCAACAAATCATTAACCCTCTGTTAGACAGTCGGGATTGTGAGACAGAAGTACGCTCCCAACCAATATCTACTGGTCCTCTCAAAAGACCTGAAGAGCATAAAAATGCAAAAGTTCAACTAATTGATAGCCGTGTTAGTTGTGGATTGGACATTTAACCCACACGTGCCTGAGTGACTACACTTTTCTTTGCTGTTTTGAGTAGGCAAAATTGTGGTCAGTTGTCAGCTTAGACTTGGCATCTGGCTAACAAAGACCTCCTTGCTTCTTTGTGTTGGTGGGCACCACAGAGAATCCTTCTTCCCTATCACAGGCAATACCTACCTGAAACAAAAAGCAAGGTTTGGCAGACTACTACTTTATTTTTTTATTAGTGAGACCATTGTGCACAAATAGAAAAATAATACAGATAGTCCACTCATCTGTATCTTTTTTTTTGTCAGTTTCTCACTTTGTCTTGGTATAAACATTGACTGTGCATAGGAACATGAGCAGCAACTAATACACCACTCTGAAGGGAGCATAGCATTTACTCCTTACCTTCCAGCAGTATTGTGTGACCTTTTGTCCTGTATCTACAGGTAGCTTGAGTAGTGTGAGAGCTGTTTTTGTTGTACATGGAAATGAGTGTCTCCTTACTTATAATGGCTTTGGCTGAATCAGTGGCCCTCAAGGGTCTTAATCCAGGCTGATTGTCACTGATGAGGTGGTTTCAATCAATCAATCAATCAATTTGTTTAGTGTGGCTTATCACCCTGGGGGGTATCCAGGCACTCTGGGAGGTTTGTTGTGCACCAGTGGCCACTCCTCAAACAGCCATGTCTTGAGCTGTTTCCTGAAGTCAAGGAGGGTGTGCGATGTGCGCAGGTGGGGGGAGGTCATTGCAGGACTTAGCTACGAGGTAGGAGAAGGAGCAATGTCAGCTGCAGCGGATTCTCTGGACCTGTGTGAGGACAAGGTTTATATAGCATAGCACCATGGTAGGCTGGTGGAAGGAGAGTCTGTGGTTGATAAGTTTGGGTCCGATGTCGTGGAGGGCTTTGTATGCAAGGTTGAGGTTGAATTTGCACCGCTTGTTCACCGGCAGCCAGTGTAGCTCTCTAAGGTGGGGGGTGATGTGGGCCCAGATCTAGGATGAGTCCTGCAGTTGCATTCTGAATGGTCTAGAGGAAGTGGAGGAGCTGGGTGGGGAGTCCGACGTAGAGTGCATTTCTGTAATCTAATCTGCTGGTTATGATGGCCTGGATAACCATCTTTATGGTTTTGATGGGGATCCGTTTGAAATGATTACGTAGGACGCAGAGGTTATGGAAGTTGGAGGAGGCCACGGTGTTAATCTGCTGTTTAAATGTACGTTTGCTGTTGATGATGATGCCAAGGTTGCGTGAGTGATCCGTAGGGGTCAGAGGTTGTTTTAGCATGGATGACCACCAGGAGTGGTCCCAGGGGGAGGGGTTGCTTCTGATGATAATCACCTCAGTTTTGTCCGTGTTCAGTTTCAGGCAGTTGGATCTCATCCATTCGGCAACATGTGTCATGGCATTGCTGAAGTTGTCTCTGGGGATGGCGTGGTTCTCATCGAGGAAGAGTATTAGTTTTGTGTTTTCTGTGTAGGAGAGGATTTTTAGTCCATGGGAGAGGACGCGCTTGGCTAACGGTTTCACATAGACATTGAAGATGGTGGGGCTGAAGGAGGATCCCTGTTGAATGCCGCAAATTATGTTTTCAGTTCTGACGTGAAGGGTGGAAGGTGGATCATCTGGGTGTGGCCTGTGATGAAGGTGTAGATCTATTTGATGGCATTGCTTTGGATCCCAATGTGGTGGAGTCTAGAGGTGAGGGTGAAGTAGGAAATGATGCTGAACGCAGCAGATAGGTCTAGGAAGATCAGGGCTGCTTTCTCTCTGTGGTCCAGGAGGGTCCTGATGTCGTCCATTGTGGCAATGTGGGCAGTCTCTGTGGAGCGGAAACCATATTGGGAGGAGTTTAGCAGGTTGTGTCTTTCAAGGTGTTCAGAGAGTTGCTTGTAGATGCATTTTTTCCAGGACCTTGACGTGGAAGGGGTGCAGAGAGATGGGGTGGTAAATATTTAGCTTGCTGGGGTTGGCTGAAGGTTTCTTCAGGAGCAGTTTGACCTCTACTTGCTTCCATGTCTTTGGGATGGTGGCAGTCTTGATGGAGGTGTTGCAGATGTTAGTGAGGAAGCAAATGATCCCCTTCTGACCGAGGTTGAAGATTTAGGCCCATATTTAAGAAAAAGTGGCACATGAGAGCTGATGCGTCACTTTTTATGCACCCCCTACTGGCACCTAACGACACCATGGTTGTGCCTTATTTATAATACGGCACACCATGGTGGTCGTTTGTACAATAGCATCAAAAATGTTGATCCTATTGTCGCGCTTTGCTACACTCGATTTTAATGCTCATGTAGCAAAGAGCCAGGAGGCCCATAGATTTCTATGGGAGTGTCATTTTAACACCTGCTCTGAGCAGACATTAAAAATGACGGACAAATGGCGCAGTAAAATCTGTTACATTTCACTGTGCCATTTTTCAGGTCTCCTAGCGCCAGAATCCCCCCTTGCATATATTATGCATGGTGCATATTATGCTTTGTGGCACAAGGGTTTACAAAGTGGTGCAATGTTTTATTTGCACCATTTTGTAAATATGGTGCATTGAAAAAGCCACTATAGTGGCGCCTTACCATCAAAAACTGATGCTATGATAGCGCTAAGGTGGCACTAGGGCTTCTCAAATATGCCCTTTAGTGTGTGGAGGTGTCATTGGGTGTACCAGAGTGGGTTGAGGTCATGAGGGTGACTGTTTCCTGTGTGGAAAGTGTTGTACAGTCTAAGTTGAGGTTGCTGGGGAGTCATCAGACAGAGTCAAAAGTGATCTATTTTGGTGGGTTGTGGATAAAAGTTGCTGTAGATGGATGTGATCTTTTCATGGAAGTAGTTGGCAAGGGAGTTGCAGAGGGTGTGGGAAGGTTGGATCATGTTTTTGGTGGCTGCTAGGTGGGAGAATTCTTTGACAATCTTGAAGAGCTACTTCGAGTGGCTGGTGCTTTCCTCAATTCCGCTAAGTAGAGCGACCTTCTTTGCTTCTCTGAGGCGACGATGGTACTTGTTCAGTGCATCTCTGAAGGTGGTGCAGTCCGCGAGGTCCCTTGTGTGACAACGTCTTTCTAGCCTTTTGCATTCTCTCTTGTGTGTGCATACTTCAAGAGGTGATCCACCTGGTGGGCTTGCTGGTTCTTCTGGAGGCGGAACTCCTTGCGGGGCCGACTGTTGGCACCATTGATGATCCATTCAGAAAGGATACTGGCATCTCATTTGAGGTTACCAGAGTTGCTAGGTTTGTTGATCCATAGAGCTTCTGCAACCTTATCCCATCTTCAGAGAGGGGGAGGCAGAGGTGTGGTGGACCATTCTGGTCTGCTGGCTATAGTGAAAGATACCAGCTGTTGGTCGGTTAAAGTAAGCTCCATTGTGTGGGTGAACTTGAATTTCTCGCTAGCTGTGAAGATGGGGTCAGGGTGTGTCCCATGGTGTGAGTTGGTCTGGTGACTAGTTTTTTTAAGCCAATGTTGTTAAGGTTATCTAGAAGATTGGTGGTGTTGTGGTCGGTGAGGCTGTACAGATGTAATTTCAAATCTCCTAGGAATATGTAGTCTGCAGAGTCACTGTCAAAAGGGGCGATGAGGTCAGCCATGGCTCTGCAGAATGTAGGTCGAGGTCCAGGTAGTTTGTATGCGAGGATTCCTCTGACAGTTGTTCTGGCATTGTTTTGAATTCTGAAGTTTACGTGTTCCATGAGGTGGGACTCCTCTTCGAAGGTGGTGCATGGGAGGTTGTCCTTGTGCATGATGGTGATGCCTCCTCCATGCTTGTTGTGGTGATCCTGTAGATCAGTTTGTATTATTTCAGAGTGGCACAGACGATGGCGGGTGCTGAGACGGGTGTGAGCCAGGTCTCTGTGAAGAACATCAGGTCAAGCAAATGTGTGGATCAGTGTCCCAGATTTCCGTGGCGTGTCTGCAGAGTGAGCAAGCGTTGATCAGCAGGCATGGAGGGAGGCTGTGTTAGTGCGGTGTCAGTCTGGATATGCAGGTGAAGTGGTGGCAGGTGAAAAGTCCGACCATGTTCCGGGGGAGGAGATGAAGAAGTTGTTGTCCCAATTGTTGTCCTGGTTCCTGGGGGCCAAGGCTCAGAATTAGGTAGAAGCGTATTGGCAGGTGGTGGGAGATCCAGGATTCTTGGTGCTAGGTGCAGTCCTGGCACTGGCGGGTGCAGAAGGGATTGCCTTTACCATGCCAACGGCACACCAGCTTTGCAATTGTCCAGCGACTGGACTGCCATTGAGTAGGTCCTGGGGGGGGGCGCAGGGCGAGGGAAGGGGGAGGCGGGCAGAGGGGCCGAGAAGAGGGACAAAACAAGGTGGGACGTAATGGGGCCTGAAATCGGGGAGCAAAAGCAAAGCAAAATGAGCAGGAAGAATGGAGGGGAGGTGGTGGGAGCCTGACCAGGGCAGCAGTAAAAGGGAGCAAGAGATGCTACACTGCAAACGCTATAGAGCGTTTAGCGTTGTGATGCGGGGAGAGTTGGTAAGCGGACCTGTTCTCTGTTTAGTTCGATAGATTCTTGTGGATGTCTCATCAGCTGCCTTTCCATGATCTTACTTACAAAGGGGATATAACAAATAAGTCAATAGTTTGACAATGTGTTAGAATCTGCAAATTACTGTTTTGTGGTGGAGAGTTGATGTTGCCATGCTTCAAATGGACTAAATTGTGGAAGAGGATTTTATCATTTTGTGACGTCTTTTGTGAATTAGTGTTTCTGTGTATCTCACTACAATGAGCACGTGCAAATGTTAACACATTTTAAATACGTTATGAAATTTTCAAAACTGTTAGCCTTTCCATACAAATAGCAAGAACAGAATTAAAAAAAAAAACACAGTACTTCTGTTTTATCAATGGTACTATTTATCACTCATACATGTTACCTCGTTCTCCATCGATGCCCTCCGTACGCAGGACTTCAATAATAAATTAAAAAACAGGTGGAAAATCGTGTCTAATATTGTGTGCATCACGTTTGCTGTACGATAAAATTGTGTGTCCATTAGGCGCGGCTGTCTGGTTTATTACCATCGAATTAGAAGTTGGACAAAGATTCAATTTTAAGGAAACATACACTATGGCAAGCTTAATAACCAAGACACAATTTGCAGGAGAAACAGCAATCTACAATGGGGTCCGTAAAGGAAACGTGTCTGCTTGCATAGTTTAGTCAGCAAATAGCTTGGTTTCACGCGATTCCATTAAAAGGAAGCAATTTTGACGGAAGCACGCTGTATCCAGCTTCATGGGTGTTCTTCCCACGCAGGAAATCCACTTTTTATTTATTTGCTAATAGCTCCTGACCTTTGAAGTCTTGTTCAATGACCGACCTATTGCACATATTGTTTGTAGGAATTAAAAACCATGGGGTTGGACTGATACTCTGTGCCTGCTGGGCAATGCTTTATGACATTGCAAAGTTTATTTTCCTAACTATAATGAGACAGTTTCTTTCCAAGGAGAACATTTGCCGAGTCATTTCAGACACCCACGAGTGCCCCTTTCCTTTCCTCTGCATCGCATTAACACTGACTTGAAATGTTTATGGTAGAAAATGTTTCAATGTGTTGAGACCAATTATGCCAAAGCGCTGCCTCTGCAAAACTGCTGTAAAGGAATCGATGTGTATTTACATAACACAACCATAACATCTTCAAGGCAATATTTTGTAATTAATCACTCTGCTTGTGTAGCATTTGATTAACAAATTAGGTTGTCATGCGGAAGAACAATTAAGTTGTCCCTTCAGGCCTGGAAATGCAGATAGCTCTGGTAGTGTTTCTGAAATAGGAAGAGTGCTAGTTGTACTGATGAACATCCACATGTGTCAGTTTAAAATCATATTCATATGGCCCCAGTGCTTAATTTGTAAATAAAAACGTGCCGGTGCTCAGAGTTCTCCTCTGAAACACGCAGCTGCTGCAATTAAATGTGCCAGCACTAAATACTGAAGCAGCCTAAGACTGATAACATCTCAGGCCTCTTCAATACATTTAAAGCCACTCCATGCCCCTTCAGCTCACTTCTGCAGCTTTCTGCTTTCTCCCATTGTAGCGCTTTTTCGTTTTTCTCTTTCTACGTCTTCTCCAAATGTGTCTTTTGCTCGCAGCAAATGCTTGAGGCAGAAGAATAAGTGCTGGCCCTCAAAAATAAGTGCTGGTGCTCTGCACTGGAAACAACAAGCACAAATTAAGCACTGCATGGCGCTAAAACAATTAACATCATCAAGAACATGACACTGCAAAGCTTCCCTTACATTCTAAGTCAGTCTCTAACTTAGGGACGCGGCCGAGGTGTCGGTATTGTCCAGTTCATACAAAAAGTGGTGCAGACTGCAAATCTGCACACTGCATACACCTATATTGAAGTGATGCATACATTTAGGTGTGTGCATTACTCATGTGGATGCTTCACTGTGAAGGTGAAAATTACCTTTCTGAGAAATAGTACTTGTTTCCTGTAGTTGTGACTATAAATGAAATAATCGCTGCTCAAAGAAGAGAGGGCCAGATGTATGTAAAAAGTGGTTTGCAATTTCCTTATAGCGAATCTTTGCGATTCAGTATTGGAAAATTGCAAACTGGAATGTAGTACAGTGTGTTTGACACTTTGATTCCCAAGTGGGTTGCATGAGACCTGCCTCATTATTCATGAGGGAGATCGCAATTTGCGGCCCATTTGGGAATGGCCACAACCACAGGGATGGTGGCCTGCTGGGGGCAGCAGACCACCATGTCTGTAATTGCTTTTGAAAAAAGCTGTCTTTTTTTTTGTAATGCATCCTGCTTCTCTTAAAGGAAAATGAGATGCATTACAAAACTTTTGAAGAGTAGGGGACCACAGCCTGCTCTTCAAAAATGTTTTTACCTCTGCTCGCAAAGGGTAAGGGGTCTCTTAAGGACCCCTTCCCGTTTGGGTTAGCTCTTCGGACCTTATGAAGTGAATTTACAAGGGGACGCGTATAGCCCGATGGACCTTTTGACTGCGCTTCGATTAGTTCCCACCATGTATCCTTTTACCGATACAAATCAATAGCAATAACAATCAATGACATCAATAATCAATAGGAGTAAGTAATTTACACACAACATGACTTTGTGACCTTTACGTAAAACTTAGAATGCTTATTTCCCTATATTAACAATGCTAAAGTCACGTAACTTAGTCTAAAAATCAAATGATAAGTATACAGAACCAATACTGGCTGACCAAAGCACCTAAAGAACTGCAATCTAATCAAAGCTTGAGCCACTACGCATTCTAAGGTTACTGTACTAATGAATAGCAGGAATAACTGCACAAACAAAATGATATACATTTAGATTCAAGAAAGAAAAGACATCAACTGTTATTACAAGTAGCGAGCATCATTAATGAGAACCCTATCTAACTTCAGATTAGAATAGCATGTTTGGACTTCATGCGAAAGCAATTTAGTCACGCAAATTTGGAAAAACATCTAACTATGGCTTTATCAAAAGTAGAGGTTGGTACCTAGGGAAAAAGGCAAATAGACATAGCAATCAGTAATATCGTATTATACCTTTCCTCGGTATGGTTTAGCAGGATGTGACAGTCTTCGTCAATTGGACATCAGTTCGGTCAGCAAAGCATCAGGATTCAGCATTAAAGTTCACAAAAAGCAAAGTCTCTTCAAGCAGTTCAGAAAAGAATAATAACTAAACGCTCAAGAAGAATGGGGAGAATGGTCTCTCGCATACTGGTGCAGTCCGGCTAAGTTAGGTTTCCTAAAACTGCTTCTCACGTCCTTATTGGTTAAAGAATCACAGGTTTGCATTTAGTTAAATGAAAATAAAACCCCAAATCTACAACTTTACTAGCATACGGTTCACATGTTGATGATTGGCTCCTCTTCTCCTGTTCCCATCGTTTGGCTTGTCAGGTATCAATATTGTTGCAGCTTATACCCCCGTCAGTGCATCCATTGTCTTCTCTTGAGAAGGTCAGTCTTACACAAATTTCATTATTCATTGTATCCTAGCTAGTACAACATTTTCTAGCAAGCAGTTCTCATGAGAACGGATTTCAGCTACGAGCACTTGGTCAGCACTGTGGAAAATCACAATTTAGGGCCAGATGTACGTAGCCTTTTGCGCCTCGCAAACGGCGAAAACGCCGTTTGCGAGGCGCAAAAGGCCTCACGCGATGCAGAAACACATTTTGCGAGTCGGTACCGACTCGCAAAATGTGTTTCAGACTCGCAAATAGGAAGGGGTGTTCCCTTCCTATTTGCGAGTCGCACCGTGATGTAGAGTTGATTTGTGACCGCGAAAGCGGTCGCAAATCAACTCGCAGTTACCATCCACTTAAAGTGGATGGTAACTCATTCGCAAACGGAAAGGGGTCCCCATGGGACCCCTTCCCCTTTGTGAATGCTCACAAAATTATTTTTTCAGAGCAGTCCTATGGACCACTGCCTACTCTGAAAAAAACCGAAACAAAAAGGTTTCTGTATTTTTTCTATTTGCAGCTCGTTTTCCTTTAAGGAAAACGGGCTGCAGATAGAAAAAAAATAAAACTGCTTTATTGAAAAGCAGTCACGGACATGGTGGTCTGCTGTCTCCAGCAGGCCACCATCCCCGTGAGTGCCTAGACTCACTATGGGGTCGCAAACTGCGACCCACCTCATAAATATTTATGAGGTGGGTCTTTGCGACCCCATAGCGAGTCGCAGAAGGTGTCTGAGACACCTTTCTGCATCGCGAATTGCGAGTTGCAATTTGCGAGTCGCTTTGACTCGCAAATTGCAAGTCGCAATTTGTCACTTACCTACATCTGGCCCTTAATTCTCTAAGCAGCCATTTTATAAGGCACATAAGAAATGCGGCTTGACATGAGGCCGTGCAACTAGGCCCAAGACCTCGCTGAGTTAAGGCCTACGATTAAAAAAGCTAATACACAATACATAACCCTTAATGTGACATATTACTACATTAATAAATCATAAGCTCAACATTTCATAATAATAAGCTATTTATAAGTACACTTTGTGAACATTGGGGGCCAATCTGGTGGGCGCGCTTCAAGTGCATGCATTATTTTTCTCTATGTTAATTCAGTTTCTATGCAAATTGAACACTCAGAATACATGAATATTCATTAGCAAAATTCAGCATTGGCAATCCCTCCTCTGATGACTAAATGTGTCATCACACTTAAATCTTCCCACACAAATTTTCTGCTTCAGCTAAAATGTTGTAATCTCTCTTCCCTTTAATCTTCATTCCCTCTTTGAATTTTCCCTAAACAAATTCTCCCTTTTTATTTCTTCCCTCCTCTGATAATTTTTCATTTTCTTCAATGTAATCATCCTACACAATTTACATATTCCCCATGCTCCAATTATGCAAATCACAATAATCAATATAATTTGTATTATTTTTAATAGTATCCCTTTCCCAATGTTGCTAAGCCAATTTCCCACTGAAACAAATCCTTTGCCAACTTTCTCCCAAACACCGGGTTCCTCCAATTCTTTCAAATCAGCACTTTCATTGGTCAGATTATTAAGTAAGCTTCTAATTTCTAGGCTGTTATCAGGAATATACGAACAGCAATGCCTTGAGTTAAGCATTTTAAAAACTCCACCATCTTTTACTAAGAGAATATTTAACGCAAGGCGGTTCTGAAGAGTCATAGATCTTGCTGCAGCCATTTCTGTATCCCTTAGGATCATGTCTCCTGAAAAAATTGTCAACGTGTTACCCACAATAGTAGACAACTTTTGAATCTTTATAGACCTCTAAAAAACTCTTACTGAAGTCATTATTGCTCCAAATATATCCCCCACTATACCAGAAGGAGACTTTCTCTTTTCTCTAATGTGATGTGATTCAGTAGTTTTCAGTAATCTTTTCAAAAGTCATCAAGTTGGAATATTTTTGGGAAAACTATCCCCAAATAACGTGTGCCATACCATCCTCTTGGAAAACAATAATAAGCAGCAGGTCCACAGATGTCATATATACCAGGAATCGCTGGAACCTGTCCATTCAACATAAATGTCCATTTACTCTGAAACAGAAACACATGCTTACATTCACTTGTTCCCACAAATAAAGTGTCAGTGCTGGATTTAGGTCTATACACAAAGCTTTCCTATGTGTTGCGCATCTAAAGCTAATTTTCCTTGTGTTTTATTTCACTATAAGCATCATCATTTCTGAAAGTCTTTTTCTCTAAGCCTTTTTCTAATTTCTCCTTTAATGCCTTTCTCCTGTCATCTGTCTGATCTTAGAAGCTCTTTTCTAATGATGTAAGCAAGCATGTCAGGTTATTCTTGTGCGCATATGCTGTGTAAAAGTTAATGAAGGCTATATATACACAAAGCTTTCATATGTGTTGCGCATCTAAAGTTAATTTTCCTTGTGTTTTTATTTCACTATAAGCATCATCATTTCTGAAAGTCCTTTTCTCTAAGCCTTTTTCTAATCTCTCCTTTAATGCCTTTCTGCGGTCATCTGTCTGATGTAAGAAGCTCTTTTCTAATGGTGTAAGCAAGCATGTTGGGTTATTCTTGTGCGCATGTGCTGTGCAAAAGTTAATGTAGGCTCAAAGAAACCTCTCACTAGTACTATGTCATTGTCTTTAGCTACTCTACTCAGATATCTAATTATGGGGGCAAACAAAAACACAACATCGTTGTTGGAATCTTGTTAGTAACAGACTACAACTTATCCCATAAGTGAGGGGCAAGCTATGATAAGTAACTCCTTTTTTGACTGATGAAGGAATCTGCATACACACATAATTCCTTGCATCCATTGTCTCAACACACTCACTCAATAAGCGATAGAAGACATTAGAAGAAAGTTCCCCTTGTGCACTATCTACGTGCAAATATTTCTCATCTAACCTAAACTTCTCTATTGCTGTTAATGCAGTAGTTGTCTCTAAAGCTGAAGTATGGTTGGCTTTACTCTTGTCAAGAACAGTCATACCCACAATCAATATCAAGCACAATATCACACACACAATTCCCAAACCAATACTCATGTATTTACAGCACCTGTAAAGAATCCAAAAGTAGAAGAGAAAAATGTAGTAACTATGCAGCAAAAATCAAAAGCAAAAAAATCTTCAATCTTCTTTCAGGAATTATTTACAACTGTCGGTCTCACTTCCAGGATTCTTTTGTCAAAAATAGGTTTAGCAGCTTGTCAAATCAGGTTATATTGTTAAATCAATTTTCAAAAGTATTTTCCAGTTACTTTCCAAAGTTTCTTTTTCTTTATCCTTTTTCAAATTTGCCTCAACAGTTCAGTTCATTAATTTCCTTCAAGTACCAAAATATTGACCTGGAATGTCTCGGCCAAAACAAAAAGACACAAATTCTCTTTGCCATTCACTTGTCATTGCATACGCCCATTCAGGACCTGGGCACCTTCGACTTGCTATTCTCTTTCTTTTCAACTTTCCATCTCCATTCAATTCTCCTTCACTCAGGACCTCTCTTCTTTTCATATCTACTTCTTCCTCGATTGTTGTCACAACAACTGTTTCCTTTCTCTTTCCTTGTGACTCCAGCCACCTATCTCCTTTCAATGCTCATTTCAGTGTTGAACTTAAATCTTCTTCTTGCTCTGCAGGATTTTCTCTTGACGGACCTGCAACTGGTTCAGGAGGAGTCAGACCACATTGGCTTTGATCCGCCTCAGATCCTTCTCCATTGGGGTCAGGCAGTTTTCTCTGTTTGTCTCTCAAAATCATCTACTTCTGGGAGAGCCCCCTTCTGACTAGACTCTCATGCTGCCTCAATTGAGATTGGTTCACTGTCACTCTCCTAGAGGTCTTCCCCTTCGTCTCTCACAGGGGTGACTGAACCATTCTCAAGGGGCTCAGATCCAGTCTCAGTTCCTCTTTCTTCTCTTTCAGGCTCTGAGGCTTCTCTGGTCGTTGTTGGTACTCTCAACAACTCCTCTTCATTGTCCACAGGACATGCCACTTTTCTTGTGTGGCTGGCATGGATCCAGTTAGGAACTCAGAGGCTGTCAATTCTTCGTGTTGGGTATGCTTCCATCCAATGACTAAAGGTACAGACAATCACCAACACATATCTCAATCCTCCTTACACAGGCATCTCAATAAAATCCATTTGCATTCTGCTGAATGGACATCCTTCTCTTCCAATGTGGATCAAATTAACCACTGTTCCTTTTCCCTCATTCATTTGTTGACAAATGATGCAACAATGGCAAACTGCTTCAGCAACCTGTCTAAACCTCGGATTGAACCATTTTTGTTTAAAGAGGCGAATCATGGCATCCCTCCCAACATGTGCTTGACCATGATAATACCTACCCATTTGAGACAACAAACTGTACGGCTAAAACCAGTTGACCCTCTTCTGCAACCCACAATTCATCCTGTCACTGTACACATTTCATTTTGCTCCATGATCGTTTTTCCTCCCTGTTAACATTATTCTGCAGTGTTCTCAATTCTTCCAATGTATCTATTATACACAATGCATAACTTGGACATGTTTTATCTTCCTCAGGTAACAATTTCCACTTCTCTTTGAATGATATAGAGTTGAATGCGCAAAACCTTGCGACTTGTTCCGAATATCCATTTCCCCTTGACACAAAATCTTGCGATTTCAGATGTGCACTGCGTTTCACCAATGGCAGTCTTTTCAGATATTTGGATAGCTTGCAACAACTCTTGAATTCTCTCACCATTTCTCACTGGTGAACCAGAAGAGGTCATGAAACCTCTCTGTGACCACAACTGGCCAAAGTCATGGACTATTCCAAATCCATACTGGCTATCTGTATAGATGGTAACTTTAAGCTGGGCAGAAACATGACATGCTCTAGTAAGGGCTACCAGTTCCGCTACTTGTGTAGAGTGTACTCCTCAAAGCTAGGACACATCCAGTATAACAGAAATTGTGAACTCAGCATATCCTGCTCTCAATACTCCTGTATTGTCTCTTAGACAGGAAACATCAACAAAGAAAATGTTGTCATTTTCTTCCAATCGGGTGTCTCTAATACCAGGTCTCAGTTTTGTGCACAGATCAGTTACTTCATGACAATTATGCTCGATGACAACTAACTTTTCAATTTCAAAATTTTCATTTGGGAGTAAGGTTGCCAGGTTAAGCACTGTACATATTCTTAATGACACATTAGGTGACCCTAAGATACTCGTCTCATAGTGAGTCAATCTGGTACCTGTCAAGTACTGTCTTGGCCCTTATAAGTAAAACTTCAAAGGAGTGAGGGACCATGATTGTCAAAGGATGTCCCATCACAATGCCTTCACACTGTGTGAGGTTCTGTCCAACCACTTCAACTGCACACAAACAGCCTGGAAAAGCTGGGTCCAAAGTAGGTGAAAAATGAGCTACTGGGTGGATTACACCTCCATGGACCTGCGTCAAGACAGACAAAACATGAATCACGCTCATGACAAAACAACGTGAAGGACTAGTCAAGCACACCTAAAGCCGGAGCTTTGCTCTGATTCTCTCAATTCAGAAAACGTTTTCATGCAAACCTGATCTAATGCTATGGGGGTCAGTGACCTCCTTCTGGGTCAGCTTTGGCAAGGGCTTGAAAAGTACTGAAAAACTGGGAATCCATTGGTCACAGTAGCCTCCCATCCCTAAAAACATCCTGACATCTCTCTGTGTGGCTGCGGGATTAATCTGCAATATGTCTGTGACCCTTTCTCTGGATAGTTTCCTTGTTCCCTTCTCAATCTGGTGACCCAAGTATTTCACTTCTTTCTGATAGTAGATTTAAGTGGGGACAATTTATGACCATTCTTTCCCAAATGGTTCAGCAAGGCAATCGTGTCATACTTGCCCTCTTCCTTCGTTTTGGCTACAATCAGCAAGCCATCGATGTACTGTACCAATGTCAATTGGAAAAGCAATTCCACTGATTCCAAGTTCTTTTTCAAGATCTGATTGAATATGGAAGTTGATTCTGAAAACCCTTGAGGAATTCTACACAGTAAACTTGATCCACAAATTTGAAGCAAAAGAGAAATTGACTATCCTCATGAAGAGGCACAGAAAAGAAGGCTTGTGACAAGTCTATGTCGGTGAACCATTCAGCATCACATGGAATCTGAAACAGAATCACGGCTGGAGTTGGCACCACAGGGCAACATTTAATCCCAATGTCATTTATTTTTCTCAGGTTCTGGACAATTCGAACTTTCCCACAGGGCTTTTTCAATCCCATTATCGGTGAATTACATGGGCTGCTTAACACTTCTTTCAAGACCCCTTGATTTACAAATTTTGCAATTATGTGAGCAACCTTCATAAGGATATCCCGTGGCATGTGATACTGGGGAATCTGGGGAAAAATTACGTTCGGCTTTACAGCAACTTTAACTGGCCCAACTCCCTTTATTAGGCTAATCTCTTTTCCTCTCAAATCCCACACTCTCTCTTTAACCATTCCCTGTAAATCAGGAGAAAGCTCCTTTACTGTGAATACTGGAAAGAAATGAATCAGGAAGTACTCCTTATTTATAGTCTCACACTCTGTCTCTGGATCTGGGTCATCCTCATCATCACTGTTCGCCTGTATCTTGATTCTATCCTTTGAACAAGAAATCGAGCACCTGGTTTTACACAGCAAGTCTCTTCCCAATAGGGATACCAGCTGTGATTAACGGACTACGAACTCGTGCAATCCTTTAAAGTTGCCAATTTTAAGCTGAAATGGTTCTGTGATTGGATTGGTCAAATACTGATTAGCTACTCCTACAATCTGGACTGTCTTTCCTGAAAAGGGCAAGTTTGGAAATTCTCACTGTAGAGCGTGTAGCTCCTGTGTCAACCAAGATTGAAACTCTGTGACCCATTACCTTTCCCTTTACATAGGGACCTTTGTGATCTATTTTAAGGAAGCTGCAAGAACACATTCCTCCTCATCCGAACTCTCACTCACCCAATCATTGTTTATTCCATTCTCACTGTGTGGGAATTGGCGTACTGTGTTATTACTTTGGTTACACTTCTGACCTGTGACCTGTTAAGGAAGCATCACCTGCTGCTGTTCCATTGGGGCTTGAGGTATTTGAATTTGCTGTCTAGGTACCATTTGAACCTGTTGTTGCATTGGCTGCAAATGTGTCATCTGTACATGTGGCATTTGTACCTGGTGCATGGGTTGAACATTTTGCATTTGATTCACATTGTTATAAAAGCTTGGATTATGACCACTCATTCTCGGTCCTGTTTGCTGAACAACACCTTCCTGTCCCATCATCGGACACTCCCGCTTCCAATGTCTGACTCCTCCGTAAGAGTGACAAGGCAACAATCTCTTCATCCCCTGCACATCATTCTGAACCACTGCAGTACCCAAATCAGGACTACGGTTTCCATTACCTCCGTGACTTCAAGAATATCATCTGATTCTGAAATATAACATTTCCCTGCTGCTGCTGTTGCTGCTGATGTGGAAAATTTCCCTGCATCCCTGTTTGTTTCACTTTAATCTGCATCACCATTGCCTTTTCTTTCAGCTTCTTTGCCTCAATTCAATCTCGTCACTACAGTACTTTCTATACTGCAATGCCTCATCAATTGGCTTTGCTTGCCAGCAGATCAAATGACTCTTAATCATCTGGCTAATTTCAGGTCTCAATCCTTCCACAAATCTAAACACTAAATTAATCATATCTTTCGGCTTAATTGTCTCTGTACCCCTGTAATGCTAAAATGGCAGCAACAACCTCTCATAATACGCATGAAGGACTCTTTTGCTTCCTGAGCTGTCCTGTCTGTTCTCTGCCAGTCAAAGTTTTTGGGCGAAATTCTCATTTTCAAAAATTCAATCACTTTGTAATAATATTTAATTACCTCAGTAGATGGCGCACCTGTAGCCAGATCTCCATCTTTTTTTTGTTGGCCAATCTATACTCCTCTTGCACTGCATCCACAAAGCAGCTGGAACTACTATCTCTAATAGAGTGTTCAATTCTTCCCACAGGCCTTTTGCAAGTTTCACAAACCTCTCTGTCTGCTGGTACCATTCTACTAATTTTTCTCTCAACCTCGGATAGTCATTTATGAAGGACAGAACATCACTTCTGCTCTAAGGGACATGGACAAAATTCCCTCTTGGAATCTGTCTCATTGTTAAAATTTTCACCGGATTCTTACTTTGCTGCACATTTGCAGTCAGGTCCGCAGAATCCCTTTTTCTTTTATCTCTTTTCTTTACCCATCTGCCTTCCCATTTGTCTAATGCTCCTCATGTCTGGACACTTTGGAGTAACTCCCTAAGATGTGCCTTAATTCCTGCCGATCTCATGTGTTCAAAATCTTTTGTGTCAAAATCTAACCTGTAACTCCTTTTCAAATGTTTTGTTTTCTCTATTTCTATGCCGTACTTCACTGCCAGGTCTGCTAGTCTTTGATGTACATCGCTCACTTTCCTGGTAATTTACGGGCACAGATATCTCAATTTCACTTCGGTGTATGACTCTAGTCTGTTCACACCCATATTTCCTTCAATAAGCTCACCCTCCTCCATTCCTAGTCTTGTATAGTTCAAGTACTCCTCTTCCCTTGGAGCACTCTGCAGGGTATTTAGCTTGTCTTACCATTCAGTCAATTGCTGGGCAGTCAAACATTGCAACAAAATGTTGCTGGCCTGGGCATGTGGCCTCGGTTTCACAACTGTATTTGGAGACTGCAGTGTCAGTAATTTCAGGCTCTGACTACCGTTCAACCCTATTATAGTATCCGGAGGAACTCCAAATGGGCTAAGGTCTAGCAAAGATCTAGATCCATCAAAGTTCTTTCCCATAGGAGAGACTATTCGGGTATTCTCATGGAGTCCTCCCCTCATTGAATCATTGAATTCTGACTCAGTACTCCCTGTCCATTTGTACTGTTTTTCTCTTGTGTGAACAAAGCTACAATTGGATTAATGGTGACAGGTACAGATACAGCATCTGCGCTTGGTCTGACATTCAAGTTCTGTGGGTGCATAATTCCCGTATTCTGGATCATCAGTACAGGCCTATCTGACTGTGTCCTTATTATCAGAGTGTACTTTGGCATTGTTTGTGACTGCTCTTGAGGCAGTAAAAGTGGAGCTGGCTTTGTCTGAACCAACGTCGACTTCAGGAAAACCTATCCTGTAGCCACTATTAGGTTTGTTGCAGTTTCTACTATAGGTAGATCAGGGGAACTTTTCGGGACATTCTACTGTGGCACATGGTTTTGTCCTATGGGAGTAGTAGGTGCATTAAGACTGGTCTGCATTGGGCTCGGTGTCATACTAGGATTAATCTGCACTGGACTCATTGTTATGTTAACCTGTGTTGGTGCTGAAGGATTTACACTAGTGCTCGGATCACTCTCTTGTGCTGCATATGGTTGGGGATGATTTCTCAATAACTGTAAAATAAACTCATCATCGCCTGACTCTACCTCAACTGTTAAAGATCTTCTAGACTCTTTCGGTCTCAGCTCCCTACTCTTGGAAGGGCTTTTCTTTGTCTTCCTAGTGGTTTTTTCTTCCTTCTCTCTTGTTGTCCTGTGTAATCGCTGGAAACTACTTAATCCCCTGTAAAGTCTCAGTTCTCCAAAACCTCTGATCACTGTTCCATCTAGCCTCCGCTAGTGTCTTTTTTGCTTTTCTCATCCTCCTCTCAAATTTCTGTTGCTGTTGCTGTCAGGCTACTAATTCCAAGATCGCTAATGCCTTGAACTGTGCTGGTCTCGAAGGGGGTTTCAGATCATACAGCACCCTCCTCAGATTCTCTAAGCTCCTCCAAATAAATGATCTGTAGGCAGGAAACGCTAAACTCCCATCTTTCTCTGTCACTTTGCACCATTGCTTCAGCCAAAGACATTTCACAGCACCCTTTTCTTCGATTACAATGTAAGCAGGTGTATTTTCTGGTGGTGCGATATCCCCTATACTCGTTATAATGTACATATCTCCCCTTAAAGCACTCTTTAAGGCTTTGAAAAATCTAATTTTTGCAACTTTTACGTTATTCTAAATCAAATCCGTAGGTGACTTTTAATACCAGAATTCTCTTCACCCACCTTCTCAGGTAATTGCACATCATGGTCGTCTGCCAATCTGTGTGCACAACCCTTCTCACTAACCAACCTATCCAGAGCGGCTCCAATGACGACACACTCACACGTACTGTGGCTGACAAAGTCTTGCTGCTTGTCCTCCGAAACTCAAATTCACACTGGACTAATGCAAAATTATTGTGAGCACTAAACAAAATCAAATCCCAATTTGTCCATTTACTACAAGTAGGGTAACACAATCGCTTCAGAAGCCTTATGGATTTTTCACTGACGGCGTTTCACTCTAACAGCTTCTACTTCTTTATCAGTTTCCCTGATTCGCAAGCAAAATTCGACCCACAAATTTCACTCTCAACTGATCAGTGGGTCTGTCCTTGTGCACATAGGACTCACCAAATTTTAGTCGGAAAATTCTTCCACTCACTTTGACACACACTCTGACTCATCGACCACACCTGATCAACCTATTAAACCAGACAAATTGCAACAAAAACCCAGGCCCTCATTACAACCCTGGTGGTCAGTGATAAAGTGGCGGTAATACCGCCAACAGTCTGGCAGTAACTACCGCCAAACTCAGATAGACAGCCACTTTACCACACTGACCGCCAGGGCGGAAACCACAGGCCACACATCGGTAGCCACCTAAAGCCAGACGGAGGCCACTGTTTCGCCCACCATATTATGAGAAAGGAAACCACCACCTTTTCCGGGGCCGTACCAACGACATCAAAAGCCTGGTGGAAACAGAGCTCAGAAGTCAAAGGACTCACATTTGGAGACACAGAGAACAACCACGCCACCATGGAGCCCAAGCTGCAAATATTTCCAATGATTTTCTACGTCCTGCTCAACTACGAACACCAACGATGGCGAAGATGCCGACGGTGAGTACAGCCACATAGCACACAGGGGAGTTGGGGAGGGAAAATAGGGTGACACACACACGCACAACACCCCCCCACCCTCAGCACCATACACACATACAGCTGCAGCAATAAAACATATTCACCCCGTACCCCTGATAAATAATGCAAGGAAAACAGGAATGTGTCAAAGTGAGTGTAATAAGATTACACAGTAGAAAATATGAAAATGAAATGTTACTGGTATAGACATATGTACAGTTCAAAGGACACCGCCCAGTCCTCATTGTGTGTGGGCCACAGGGCCACAGGCCAAAGTCCAAGGCCCCACCTGTCACCTGCAGCAACACTGAGAGAACACTGCAGGGGCATCAGTTGGAAAATAGGCAGGCACCTCAGGGGGGTGGGGAACGGGGGCACCTCAGCCGGCAGATGGAACAGGACCACTGGTTCTGGAGGGGGCAACATGCCCTGTGCTCTGTCCTGGACAGTGCAAGGCCACAGTCTCTCAAGTGGGAGACTTGCCCACATGCTCTGGAGGGGGCAACATGCCCATTGCTCTGTCATGGGGAGTGCAAGGCCACAGTCTCTCAAGTGGGTGACTTGCTCACATGCTCTGGAGGGGGCAACATGCCCTGTGCTCTTGATCCTGGGGAGGCTGGGGTTGATGGGTGTCTTAGCCACTGGTTCTGGTTGGGGTATTGTGCCTGTGCTCTTGATCCTGGGGAGGCTGGGGTTGGTGGGTGTCTTACCCACTGGTTCTGGAGGGGGCATCATGACCTGTGCTCTTGATCCTGTGGAGGTTGGGGTTGGTGGGTGTCTTACCCACTGGTTCTGAAGGAGGCATCGTGCCCTGTGCTCTTGATTCTGGGGAGTGTAAGGTCACAGTCTCACAGGTGAGTGTCATACCCACTGGATTTGCAGGGGCAGGCAGCACAGCAGCCCATGGATGCAGGACTACATACTGTTTGCCGGCGGTGACGGCTGCTCAGTGGTGGTAGTGGTTCTTCTGCTGCTGGTGGTGGGGTGTCAACACCAGGACAGTACGCACTCTAAGGGCAACATAATGCAAAATGACAAACCTTATGCAATGTAATAACTCATGCATTGTGTGCTGATATTGCATATTAACTTTTTGCATTACAGGTATTTATCTTGAAATGTCATTAATGATGCTTGTAATGTATTTTTCATTTTCAAGCTTGTTCATTTTCAAGCCTTTCCTGCAGCCTGGCTGGGTGTGGCATGTGGGCGGGTCTTGGGTCTATTTAAGAAACCCAGCCCAGCTCCACGTGCTCACTATTCAGAGGTCCCAGTGCAGAGCAGCAGCATTTTCCAGGGCTCCTGTTCCAGAGGCCTAATTGGACATTTCCTGGCCCTGTCCTCATTATCTTGCTGATCTTCAAGCAGGGTGGTAAGACGGAGTTCGGGATAGGCCTCGACTCCGTTTTCTAAAAACATTTGAGTTTTTGGCTTTGTGATTTACAGTGTGTGCGATTTACTCTTGGCACTTAATCCTTGCAGTTCGGATCGGCAGAGTGTGCGATCATTTCAAGGCATTTGAATCTTGATGGTTGGATCGGCAACAGTGTGCGCGAATCATTCTTGGCAATTAACCCTTGCAGTTCGGATCGGCAGAGTGCGAAATAATTTCAAGGCATTTGAATCTTGATGGTTGAATCTGCAACAGTGTGCGCGATTCATTCCTGTCAATTAACCCTTGCAGTTCGGATCGGCAGAATGCACCATCATTTCAAGGCATTTGAATCTTGATTGTTGAATCGGCAACAGTGTGCGTGATTCATTCTTGGCAATTAACCCTTGCAGTTCAGAGCGGCAGAACGCGCGATCATTCCAGGTACTTGAGTCTTGATGTGCAGTCTGACAATAAGGTGCGCAATCATTTCTGGGCAACTGAATCTTGAAACCTAGATCAAACAGAGTGTGCTCTTTCTAGACAAAACACGTTTAGTCAGTTTGCCTACTCTACAAGTATCATTCATGAATCCCATAGCAGTTAATTATTTGGGAACTAATGTACTCATTGACTCTTGTTGTGATGTAATTGCTATTCTAAGGATTAACTTGAGAGAGTTCAATGTTCAGATTATATGATTATCAAAAGGTCACGTTATTGAAAAGTTCTTGATCGCTCATGTTATTAGACCATAAAGAATTAAAATAAAGTTCATGAAGATTAATGTGAACGATCTTGCTAGTGTGTTCTTAACTCTTGCTTCCACAGGTCTCCTACCCCGCTGTTCCCAACCTAAACCCCATCCCCGCTTGGCCATTCTTTAACTCTGTGCTATGATAGCTAGTAGAGTTTGGAGCTGCCAAGAGGTTGACATATTGGGAACAGGCGCAAACCCAGAGGTTCCGGTCTCGCTGACATGGGGGGAGGCTCCAGCCCATCCCCTGCAGCCTCGGATGGCTGCCCACTGGTGGTGGTGGTGGTGTTGCTGCTGCTGCTGGTGGGGGGAGGAAGCTCCAGCCCATTCCCTGCAACCTTGGGCGGTTGCACAACCATGGATGGTGGTGGGGTCTCCATCTGAGTCCCTGCACCAGGCCCCTTGTCCTTCCTGCCTGCTGGCTCCTTACCCTTCGTGGCAGCAGCAGGGGCTGGCTCCTTGCCCTTCGTAGCAGCAGCTTGGGCTAGCTCCTTGAACTTCCTGGCAGCAGCTGGGGCTGGCTCCTTGCCCTTCCTAGCAGCAGCTGGGGCTGGCTCCTTGCCCTTCCTGGAAACAGCTGGGGCTGGCTCCTTGCCCTTCCTGGCAGCAGCTGGGGCTGGCTCCTTGCCCTTCCTGCCACCTGCTGTGGCTGGCTTTTGCCACCCTGGCCAGACGTGAAGGGTGGGGGAGGGCTAGGGAAGAGGTCAATGGTGGAGAGGAAAAACTTCTTAGGGGCATTGGGGCAGGAAGAGGGAGAAGGTTTGGGAGTGGAGGAAGAGGGAGTGGTTGTAGGAGGTGTCTTTCTGCTGTGTTTGGGTGCAGGTGCATGGGCTGGATGCTGTTGTGAGGTGGATGGCTGTTTGGAGTCTGAGTGCTTGTGTTTGTGTACCTTGGGAGGGGGGGAGCAGACACAGTGGGAGAGGACACAGGGGACATGTGCATTGTGGTTGTGGAGGTGCCTGCCAGTGAGGTGTGTGTTCTGCTAAGTGTGGTGGTGATGCTGGTAATGGATGAGGATGTAGTGCATGCAGGTGAGAGTATGGGCGTGACTAGGAGGGAGTTTGAGAAAGAGGATGAGGGGGAGACAGTGGAGGTTGTGGATGTTGTCATGTCTGCAACTGTATGGTGTTTCTGTGAGTGCCTGTGGGTTGAAGTGTGGTGCTTGTGTTTGCCTGTGCCACTCTTGTGTGTTGTCTTGTGTGCATGCTCGTCTGCCTGTGTGCTTGGGATAGGTTGGGGTTGAGGTGAATGGGGTTAGGAAGAGGAAGTTGGAGGGGGAGGGTGGAAACAGGGACAATGGCTGCCATCAGAGAGGAGGCCAGAGCCTGGATTGATCTCTGTTGCACCGCCAAGCCAGTGTGAATGCCCTCCAGGAATGCATTAGTCTGTTGCACCAGGGCTGCCAGCCCCTGGATGGCATTCACAATGGTTGACTGCCCTACAGAGATGGATCTTAGGAGGTCAATAGCCTCTTCACTCAGGACAGAAGGGCACACTGGGGTAGGACCTGAGGTGCCCAGGGTGAAGGAGATGCTCACCGTCTTTGGTGAGCAGGCACGGGCAACTCGCTGAGGGCTGCTGGGAGGGTGGCGCTTGTACCGAGTGGCAGCTGTACCTGTAGCTGGGGTTGTCACAGAAGTGTCTGCCACAACCACGGAGCTCCCATCAGAGGAGGTATCTGTGTCCGAACTGTCCCCTACAGTCTCCGCCGTGGTGCTCTCCTTGCCCTCCGTCCCATTGGTGCCCTCACCGTCGGTGGGCTCTGCCTCCTGGTTCCTGCGGGATGCAGCTCCCTCCATCGCCGGTGCCTCTGCTCCTCTGCCAGATTATGCTAATGCACATATGGACAGGGTGACAAAACAAAAAGAGGGGGGAGAGACAAAGGATACACTGGGTCAATGGCTGCACCAACACCACCGTTGGCATACACTCCACCCTCACACACAGGGAACAGCCCTACGCAGTATGCATTGCACTACCAGTTAGAATGCTAGCCACCAAGGCATGGGGAGGGGCACACACCGCCAAATGCAGCACACCTGGGCCCCACAAAGCCCTGACCAGTTGTGGATGCCTATGAGCTGGGTAGCAGGATTATCACTTCAGAGCCCTGGCCAACATGGGATCTACTCTGCAATGTCAGGCCTGGCCTAGGAGCACCCACTGACACACATCCCTCACCCGGACACCACCCTACCATGCGTAAGTTGTAATGATGGGCACTGTACTCACTCCCTTTTGGCTTCTGTGATTCCCTCGAGTGCCCATCCAGCTCCGGAAAGGCCACTGCTAGTATGCAGGCCATCGGGGGGTCAGGGTTTGATGGTCACCCCTTCCTCGTTGGGAGGCCATCCCCAGCTGGGCGTCTCAGGTCCTCCCACTGTTTCTGACAGTGGGTGCTCTGCCTGCCATAGATACCCAGGGTCCACACGTCCTTGGCAATAGCACACCATATATCCTTCTTTTGATGGGTGCTAACCTGCATAGGGAATACACACAGGAAATGGTATCAGTCAGACCATCCTGCCTGTTGCACTTATGGCCCACCATACCCCTTCACATCACCATTTACACATGCATGGCCCAGCACACAAGCTTCACGACGCCCAGGGGACATGTACACGAGGCCTTCACACACACCCTACTCCATGCATTCATGCCACATGCATCGTACCCACAGTGTACTCACCTGTTGGTCTGGCAGCCCATACAGCAGTCTGTACTTGGGTAGGACCCCATCCACCAGTCTCTCAAACTCCCCTGAGGTGAAGGCAGGGGCCCTTTCCCCAGTTACACAGGCCATGGTAGGTTCCAGATACAGGTCACAGCATCACATGCAGTGTAGGTCCTCTCCTGTTGAAGGTCAGGTAGCAAGTGAGGAATTAGATAGAAAATGGTGGTCACGTCTGTGGTGGTGCATATCGTCACTGCCGGCGTACATCACCATTGGCCACTGTACCCACAGGGCCCAATGTTAACCAATGAGGAGTTGCACGGCCGCTCCCGACTGCCTCCCGTAACGGCCCACAACGTCAGCAGAATTACCTCACTTCCACCTCTCCCTCCACACAGGACAGGCGGATGCCATTTTGGGCAGGGGCAGGCCCTGGATAATACCTGCATCACAGTTAAAATTTGGACATACAGGACAAATACCACTTATCCATTAGTAATTAACATCATGCATTGTACTGTTGTGGCTCCATTGTTCAGTTTGTGACCGGCTCCTCACTCTTTTGTCCCTTAGACTGCAACCGCTGTGGATGAATAGGAGATGGAGACATACCCCCGTGTACAGACCCCTGGTGGACTTGGTAACAATGGAGGACAGGCACATTATACTCACCTATAGACTTGACAGGGCCACAATCACAGAGCTGAGTACCCAATTGGAGCCTGACCTGATATCTGCTATCCGTCACACCACTGAGATCTCCCCTCTTGTGCAAGTCCTATCTGTGCTCTATTTCTTGGCAACAGGTTCTTTCCAAGTGACAGTGGGCTTCGAAGTAGGAATGTCACAGCCAATGTTCTCAATAGTGCTGACCAGAGTATTGTCTGCCCTGATTAAACACACATGCACCTACATTGTTTTCCCCAAAGTGGAGGATTTGGCCACAGTGAATGCTGACTTCTATGCAATGGGACACATCCCCAACATTATTGGGGCGATTGATGGAACTCATATTGCATTTGTCCCCTCTCCCCTGGCAAAATGAACAGGTGTTCAGAAATTGTAAGAGTTTTCACTCCATTAATGTACAGATGGTGTGCTTGGCGGACCAGTACATCTCCCATGTCAATGCTAAGTATCCTGGGTTTGTGCATGATGCCTTTGTTCTGAGGAATAGCAGCATACCAAATGTGATGGCCCAACTACAGAGGCACCGAGTGTGGCTAATAGATGAGCCCTGGTTCCCACCCAGCATATTTTGGTGTATGGGTATGGTGTGGGCCACATAGGATTGTGTGTGGCCAAATGTTGTCACTTGATATTTCCATGTGACTCAGGGTACCCCAAATTCTCATGACTACTGATCCCTGTGAGGAATGCCAGGACAAGGGCAGAAGACCGTTACAATGAAGCACATGAGCGAACAAGAAGGATAGTAGAACGAACCTGTGGCCTCCTGAAGGCCAGGTTTCGGTGCCTCCATCTAACTGGTGGATTCCTATGCTACTCACCCAAGAAGGTCTGCCAGATAATCGTGGCATGCTGCATGTTGCACAATCTTGCCTTGAGTCGCCATGTGCCTTTTCTGCAGGAAGAGGAGGCTAGAGATGGCCGTGTGGCAGCAGCGGACCATGTGGACAGTGAGGATGAGGAGGCAGAGGATGAGGATGAGGACAACAGAACAGCAGTGATAGGACAATATTTCCAATGACACACAGGTAAGGCAGTGTTACTTCACATTTCATTGCTGTTATTTAGATTACCTTTGGCACTGGCATGCTGTTATTTCCTACTTCTATGCCCACTCACTGTACCATTTGGCAATTAATTTTGCAGATGTTGGTGCCCCACTATCGCTACTGGTGTGATCACTGCAGCAAACTACAGGTCTTTCCCATGTGAACATTACTGTAGAGTTGAATTGCAATGTTTGAACCTGGTTAAACAAATACATACTTAAAACATCTCACATACTCCATACTTGTATTTTTTCCAAGGGTGTTTATTGAAGTGCTAAGAAGAAGAGGGGAAAATGCATTGGGATGGGGTGATGATGGAGGAAAGTACAGGGTATTGTTCCAGTCTATTTGTAGCACCTGTGCATTGACCATGGGGACATAGGAAGGGGAGCAATGTAAGTTCAAGGTGGACAGGGTGACACAGTGGGACACAAGGTTGACAATCAGAAGAGCCTAATTTCCTGACGGGGTTGTGGCAATAGTCTCTGGCTTCTGCCTGGATTGCAGGGAACATTTGTGGGGTGGTTCTCCTTCTGCAGGGGAAGAGGTGCTGGTGGCCTGTTGGTCCTGTGGCAGGGCCTACTGTCCACTAGCGGCAGCAGAGGTGGAAGGCAGTTCAGAGGTCTGGCTAGTGGCAGGGGCCCGCTGGTGTGACACTGCCTCCTTCATTATATTGGGCGTGTCTGCCAGCACCCCTGCAATGAAGACCAGGGTGAGGTTGATGGCCTGCAAGTCTACCCTGATCCCCTGGTACTGTCCCTCCTGCAGATGCCTGTTCTCCTCTACGTTGTCCAGGATCTGGCCCAGCGTATCCTGGAAATATTGGTAGGCTCCCAGGATCTCGGTCAGTGCCTCCTGAAGAGTCAGTTCCCTGGTCCTGTCCTCCCCCTGGTGCACAGCAGTCCTCCCAGTGTCCCTGGTGGCCTGTGCCTCTGTCCCCTGAACTGTGTGCCCACTGCCACTGACCCCAGGTCCCTGATTGTCTTGTGTATGAGGTGTGCCCTGGGGTCCCTGCAGTGATAGACACACTACTGATTGACGTGTCCTGGGGACAGAGGTATGGGCATGCTGGGTGGGTGCTGTGGTGGTGTTTCCAGATGGGGGAGGCTCTGTGGTTGTCTGGGACTGGGCCTGGGGAACCAACTGTCCAGATGTCCCTGATGGGTCAGGTTGGTCATCCAGATCCAGGCGACCAGATTTCCTGTCATCACTGTGGGCCTCTTCAGTTTGGGGACTGGATAGTGCTGGCCCCTCCTCTCCGCTGACATTGGCTGGGATGCCTGTGAGGATGTAAATGCTGCGTTATTGTTTCTGTGTGTGACATATTGTGCATCAGTGGGTTGCCCTATTTGTTTGTATTTGCCCTTGCAGCTTTAACTTGTGTAAGTTGGTTTGGGTGGGCTAGCTGATTCTCTCTAGTGTGCATGCTTTGGTGATAGGTGTCCATGCAGGGCTGTGAGTGATGTCCATGTATTGGTGGGGCATGCAGGGCTTGTCATTGGGATGGGTGGGATGTGATGGTGGGGTGTCTGGGAGGTGGTGGAGTTATGGGAGTGAGGGTGAGGGTATGTGATGGCATGCAGGTAGGGGGGTGATAATAGCATAGAGCTGACTTACCAGAGTCCAGTCCTCCTGCTACTCCGGCCAGGCCCTCAGGATGCATGATTGCCAAGACTTACTCGTCCCATGTTGTTAGTTGTGGGGGAGGAGATGAGGGCCCACCGCCAGTCCTCTGTACAGCGAGCTGGTGTAGAACACACCTTCCCCGTATGTCATTCCACCTCTTCCTGATGTCATCCCTTGTTCTTGGGTGCTGTCTCATGGCATTGACCCTGTCCACGATTCTCCGCCATAGCTCCATCTTCCTAGCAATGGATATATGCTGCACCTGTGCTCCAAATAGCTGAGGATCTACCCTGATGATTTCCTCCACCATGAAACTTAGCTCCTCCTCTGAGAATCGGAGGTGTCTTTGTGGTGCCATTGGTGTTGTGTGAGTTGTGTAGGTGAGTGTGTGTAGGGTGATGTGTTGGGGTGTGTGATGTGTGGTGCATGGGTAGTGTGTAGGTGTAGGTGGTGTGTGGCTCTGGTCTTGTTTGTGGTCGTGGTGTCTGTCTCGTGCCAATGGTTTGTATTCTTAAGGGGTTGGGGGTATTGTGGGTGTGTGTTTTATAGTGGTGTGGGTGTGTGGGTTTGGTATGTGTATGGGTGACAGGTGTATGTTATTCAAATTGACCAATGGAATGTTGTTTTTTATGTATGTGTGTATTTTGAGCGTGGCGGTACGTACCGCCAATGGTTTACCGCAGTTGAATGTCAGCCGTGGTGATTCGTGGGTCATAATGTGGTGGGCGTAGTTCTGTTGGAGTAAGGTGTGGATTTTGATACCGCCGAATAGTGACGGATTGGTGTGTGTCATAATATGGTTAACGGATATCCGTATGTAGGCGGCAGTCAGCGTGGTGGTAAGTTCGATTTACCGCCAATGTCATAATGAGGGCCAAAGTGTCTTACACACTTTTCAATATACTCTGGAGCCTTTAGACGTAACTTAGTTTCAAAATCAAATGATAAGTATACAGAAACAATACTGGCTGACCAAAGCGCCTAAAGAACCGCAATCTAATCAAAGCTTGAGCCACTACACATTCTAAGGTTATGGTACAAATTAATAGCACAAATAACTGCGCAAACGAAATCATATACATTTGAGATTCAGCAAAGAAAAGACATCAACTGTTATTACATGTACCGAGCATCATTAGTGAGAACCCTAACTAACTTTAGAATAGCATGTTTGGACTTTATGCAAAAGCAGTTTGGTCATACAAATATGGAAGAGCATCTAACTATGGCTCTATCAAAAGTAGCGGTTGGTACCTACGGAGAAAAGCAAATAGACATAACAATCAGTAACATCGTCTTATACCTTGCCTCAGTATGGTTCAGCAAGCTGTGACAGTCTTCATCAATTGGACATCAGTTCGGTAGGCAAGGCATCAGGATTGAGGATTAAAGTTCAGAAAAAGCAAAGTCTCTTCAGGCAGTTCAGAAAAGAATACGCCCTTATTGGTTAAATAATTGCATGTTTGCATTTAATCCAATGAAAATAATACCCCAAATCTAATACTGTAGTAGCATGCAGTACACCTGTCTATGATTGGCTCCTCTTCTCCTGTTCCCATCGTTTGGCTTGTCAGGTATCAATATTGTTGCAGCTTATACTCCAGTCAGTGCATCCATTGTCTTCTCTTGGGAAGGTCAGTCTTACACATATTATATTATACATTGTATCCTAGCCAGTACAAAATCTCCTGGCAAGCAGTTCTCACAAGAACAGATTTCAGCTACGAGCACTTGGTCAGCACAGTGGAAAATCACAAATTAATTCTCTAAGCAGCCATTCTATAAGTTGTCTAAGAAATGCAGCTTGGCATGAGGCAGTGCAACTAGGCCCAAGACCTCGCTAAGTTAAGGCCTACGATTAATAAAGCTAATACATAATACATAACCCTTAAGATAGCATACTACTAAATTAATAAATCATAAACTCAACATTTCATAATAATAAGCTATTTATAAGTACACTTTGTGAACAATGGTAGGTGCAACTTCAAATGCATGCATTATTTTTCTCCATGTTAATTCAGTTTCTATGCCAATTCAACACTCAGAATACATGAATATTCATTAGTAAAATTCAGCATTAACAATCACTCCTCCGATGACTAAATGTCATCACACTTAAATCTTCCCACACATATTTTCTGCTTCAGCTAAAATGTTGTCATCTCTATCCCCTTTAATCTTCATTCCCTCTTCGAATTTTTCCCGAAACAAATTCTCCCTTTTTATCTCTTCCCTCCTCTGATCATTTTTCATTTTCTTCAATTTAATCATCCCACACAATTTACATATTCCCCATGCTCCAATTATGCAAATCATAATAATCAATATCATTTGTATTATTTTCAATAGTATCCCTTTCCCAATGTTGCTAAGCCAATTTCCCACTGAAACAAATCCTTATCCTACTTTCTCCCAAACACCTGGACCAGATGTAGGTAAATATGATTTTGCGACTCGGAAATTGTGAATCGGAGCGACTCGCAATTAGCGAGTCGCAAAATCATATGCAGAATGGTGTCCATGACACCATCTGCGAATCGCAAGGAGGTCGCAAAGACCCACCTCATTAATATTAATGAGGTGGGTCGCAATTTGTGACCCCCTTGCGATTACCTGCACTCACAGGGATGGTGGCCTGCTGGAGACATAGACCTCCATGTCTGTGACTGCTTTTTTAATAAAGCAGTTTTTTTTTGTATTGCAGCCTGTTTTCCTTAAAGGAAAATGAGCTGCAATACAAAAGAAAAAATTAAACCATTTGGTTTCATTTTTTCAGAGTAGGCAGTGGTCCATTGAAAAAATAGTTTTGGCGACATTCACAAAGGGGAAGGGGTCTCATGGGGGACCCCTTCCCTTTTGCGAATGAGTTAGCACCCACTTGACATGGGTGGTAACTGCAAATTGCTTTGTGACCGCGTTTGCGGTCACAAAGCAATTCTGCATTGCGGTGCGAATCGCAAATAGGAAGGGAACATCCCTTCCTATTTGCGATTTGCATTCCCATTTTGCGAGTTGGTACCGACTCGCAAAATGGGAATGTGCATCGCGATGCCCGTATTGCATGGCGCAAACTGCGAATTTCGCAGTTTGCGCCATGTAAAACGGTTGCTACATCTGGCCCCTGGTTCCTCCAATTCTTACAAATCAGTACTTTCATTGGTCTGATTAGTAAGTAAGCTTCTAATTTGGGATGGTACATGGCCAGGTCGCAACAGGCCCATCGGTAAAATTGCTTCATAAATCTGGCCCAGAGGGTCAAGGAGAAAATGAAGTTTTAGGCAGGGAGCATAATGAAAATCATACTTTGAAAGCAAGAAAAACTGCTAAATTTGCAAGTCTATGGCACACACCTTTTCCCGTATTACCCACTTAGCAGACAATATACCTGTTTAACCTTGGTGTATTTAACCCCACAGTGGCCTGATTCACAAAAGTAAACTTACACTCTTGTGTAAGTTTACAATTATTTGCTGTTCACAAAGGGATGTACGAGTCTCTGCTTATAAAAAGACCTATCATTTTATGTGCAGAGACAATGCACTCGTAAAGATACTGCTCATAAATCCATTTGTGAATAGTAAATAATTATTAACTTACAGAAAGTGTAAGTTTACCTTTGTAAATCAGTCCCCAATGTTCCGAGATGTTCTGAGTCAGTGGAAAGTTGGGACTTAGCACTGAACTCACTCACTGTATAAAATGCACTTTGATGAGCCACATGATAATTGTGTCTGTTTTGTTGGACTGTAATTTCATGTACCTTCCACGCACTAAATAATACTAAGTATGGATGTGCTATTGAGTCTCTACAGTGAAGTACAGCCATTTTATCAAAACGTTTTAGAATGAACAACAACATGCATCTGTATTTAAGAAATCAAATCATACACAAAGTACCAGAGTCGCTATGAATTCTGACAATTTTTGGCAACCGTGTGTTCCTTGAGGAAGGCTGTGTATGGCAAAAAGCATGACAACCCTCTGCAATTATTCTATAATGTTAATCAACAAGTAGATTCTTACGCTTATTGGCCAATATGCACAACACCTAAACACAGGTTTGAGAGGCGAACAAAGAATGGCCTGTGGTAAACTAATTAAGACCAGTTCATTTGTCATTGATGTGTATGGTCCAAAACTATTCAATATAATCTGAATGGTGGCAAATAAGGTAATAGTGCAAGTGGCAAAGTCTGTGATGTTATAGTGTATACTGAAAAAGTGTAGCAGAACCAATGACATTTTGAGAAGGCGAAAAATGTCTAAACAGCAGTAAAATGATATGAAGAGTGATCCATTATGCATAAACATCTACCTTCATGCAGTGGTCAATTAATAGGTACATAATACAGTGTTAAAGTTTTAACTCTTGATATTCGCAAAGGTCCTCCTCAGGACATTGAAAATGTCACATGCATTTGTGATAACAAATACAAGTTTTTTTTTTAAAATTCTTGAAGACCTCACAACTTAAATGAAAACATTTCTGTATTTTCCTGCACAATAACAGAAATAAAATTGGGTTTCTGAATGTGCTGTTGAGTCATTGTATTGCATAATCTTAGGGGACTACAATGACATCAGAAGCAGGGATGAAGCAAGTGGTGTACACATTATAATAGCTCTAATCCCTCTCACTAGTTTGGGAAAATATCAGGGCCTAAATGTTTTGTTTTGTTTCTGACTACGAAAAACAGAAGGTATACAGGTAAAAGGATCACACTGTTTGGCATGGCTGCTGAAAAGGTATTGTTGAGTAAGACTTCCAATGACATGTAACGCTGGTTATAGACAAGAATTGGGAGGTTGATCTCTCGTAACCAGATGCATGTTCACCAGAATATTCAAACTTAGGGCCTGGTTACGGGTTTATGGCATCTGATAAAAAACAATACCACTGGGCAAATTATTTATCAGGTGCAATAAATAACACCTAATATGAGTTTGTGGGGAATAACATGCAGAATTTGGAGTTTACTATATAAAAAAACACGATACCTTAAACACCACTTGCTTTTCTCCCCTTTACATTTCTTCAGGTTTGACCTGCTGAAGTTGAATGAAGGCTGAGTTATTTAACACATTGTTTTAAGTACCTACAAACTCGTACTTATAACCCATTCGTATACAGGGGTTTAAGCACAGGTCAGAACTAACCAACCCACTTATACTCTAGCCCTAAATGCTCATTGCACAAATAAACATAGCACTGAGGCAAATAATAGATTGTAAAATTGTGAATAACAGAAAAGGAGTGTTATGCTACATAAATGAACACATGAAAGCATAAACACAATACATGTGATAAAGCATTCACTTTCTATGTGAGACGTTAGGCTTGGTGCAAGTTGCATGCATGGTTAAACCTAACAACTACATAGCTCAAGCTTGCTAGGAAGAAACATTGAACATCTCAAGAGGCCATCCAACTGAAGTTCTGGATGTTGTGCATTCTGGAACTGAACTCTACTTTTATCAGAGCATTACAAATAGTAAAGTCACAATATTTATGTCTTGTTGTTGTTATGAACCTGCATTTAAAACACTCTCATAACTTTCAGACATGTTGCTGCAGCTTTATATATGTGTCTTGCAGCTCTTTTTCCAATATTTCACCTTTCCTAAGGCCCTGTCACTAGACTGACCCTATTGTTAGAAGTTATTCTTGTCTTTGATGGAGGCATCTAAGGTGGCATGTGGGATTCACCCTGCTGTTGTGCTTCTTGCAAGTGACATCTATTCTGAACTGGAATGTGGGAATGTGATGACATATCATGGGACCCTAGTGTTGCTGGTGTTCTTTGTGAGCCAGTTGACTCTAAACCCCTGCTGTCTAAATCAATCAATCAGTTTTTGTAAAGCACCGCTACTCATCTGTGAGGGTCTCAAGGTGCTGTGGGAGAGGGGGTGGGGCCTCATCCGAAGAGCCACATCTTGAGGTTCTTCTTGAAGATGGTGAGCGACGGGCTTTGTCTGAGGTGCAGGGGGAGGTTGTTCCAGCTCTTTGCTGCGATGTTTTTGCAGATGCGAGAAATGGTGGCCAGGTCCATCTGGGTGGAGCAGCAGGATCTGGCGGGAGTGTGGAAGGAGACGCAGTGGATCAGGTAGGCTGGCCCTGCGTTGTGTATGGCCTTGTGCGTGTGAGTGAGTAGCTTGAAGGAGACGCGTTCTCGGTGTGGGGAGTCCAGGATGAGTCTGGCGGCAGCGTTCTGGATGAGATGTTGTTTTTTGATGTTTCTAGTCGAGGTGCCAGCATAGAAGGTGTTGCTGTAGCCAAGCTTGCTTATGACTAAGGCATGGGTGACCGTCCTGTGACAGTCTGCTGGGATCCATCAGAAGATCTTCTGAAGTTTGCAGAGTGTGTGCAGGCAGGAGGAGGCAACCGAGTTTGCCTGATGGTTCATGGATAGGGAGGAGTTGAGGATGATGCAGGGGGGGGCGCTGAGGGATGTGGGCCACCAGGAGTCATCCCAGGCTGAGGTGGCATTTCCGAAGATGATAAGCTCATTCTTGTCGGAGATGAGCTTGAGGCAGCTTTCTCTCATCATGGTGGTGTTTGCTTCCATTCCTGAGTGGAAGTTTCTTTTGGCCTTGTCCGGGTCATCCGCGAGGGAAATGATGAGTTGTGTGTCATCGGCATATGAGACAATGTTCATACAGTGGCTTCTGATGATGGTTGCGAGAGAAGCCACGTATACTTTGAACAGTGTGGAACTCAGTGAGGATCCTTGGGGGACTCCATGGTTGACTCCTGTGGGTCTGGATATGTAGGGCGGGAGTCTGACCCTCTGCAAACTCCCAGAGTGGAAGGACTGGATCCATTCCAGGGCTCTTCCACGGATTTCTATGTTGTGGAGTCCGGTGCATAAAGTGCTGTGGGAGACCATGTCAAAGGCTGCTGAGAGGTCAAGGAGTATGAGCGCTGCAGTGTGGCCACGGTCTAGGAGTAATTGGATGTCATCGGAGGCTGCCAGGAGGGCTGTCTCCATGCAGTGGTTGCTGTAGAAGCTGGACTGGGAACTGTCAAGGGAGTTGTTGGCCTCAATGAAATTCCGTAGTTGTGCGTTGACTGCTTCCTCCAGTACTTAGGTGGGGTAGGGAAGAAGCGAGATGGCCCGGAAATTCTTTAGTTCTGATGAGTCGGCTAAAGGCATATTTCAGTGTGTTTCAAGTCCTTGGGGAAGGTGCCAGTGTTGATGGAGAAGCTCATTGTGTTCTGGAGCTCGGGGTGATGGATGTTCTGGCTCTGATGTATATGTGGTGTGGGCAGAGGTCTGTGGAGGCTCCGGAGTGGTTGCTGTTCATGATGCTGACTGTTTCCTCCATTGTGAGCATGGACTCACTGTGAATGGTCTAGGTGGGTTCTGGGGGTATGGGTTGGTCACACCTTCCTGTGCCAGGATTTTCCAGTAGGAAGCTGTCACATGTGTCCTGGATCTTGCGGTGGAAAAATGTAGCGAGTCTGTCAGAGGGGAGATGGAAAAGAAAAGGAAAAACGAGTAAAAAAAGGCAGAAAACCAAGAGTAAAAGAGTGCAGAGGAAAGGAGGAGGAATGAAAAAGAAAAGGAAAAACAAGTGACAAAAGGCAGAAAAAGCAGGAGTGAAAATACTTACTTGTGAGGGCCACTAGACCACCAGCGATGAGGAGCAAGGATGAACCTGTGGGTGGAGGAGGGCCTCGAACTGAGAGTCGGGAGTCTCTCAGTTCGTCCCAGGCAAAAGGCAGAGGCAGCAGCAGCCAGAGGAGTTGGGGAGGGCAGCAGATGCTGACCAGGAGGTCATTGCAGTTGCTGTCTCACAGTGCTGCGGCCACCATTAAGAAGGGGAGGGTGTGGGGGAGCAGTCCGCTGGGAGGCAGGAGGGCGGGAAAGCGCTCCGAGAGGGGGAGGAGGGAAAGGCCGCAGATGCCGTAGCAGCACGTGTGGAGGCAGAGGAAAGGAGGGGAGATGGAAAAGAAAAGGAAAAAGAAGTGAAAAAAGTCAGAAAAGCAAGAGTGAAAGAGGGCAGAGGAAAGGAGGAAAGATGGAAAAGAAAAGGAAAAACAAGTGAGAAAAGGCAGAAAAAGCAAGAGTGAAAGAGTGACAGAGAGAAAATACTTACTTGTTATAGTTCCCCTTAGCCCAACACTAGTCTTTTTCTGCGTTCTATTGATTTTGGTATAGCACAGGACAGAATATTATTCTTAATATTTCAAATCCCCACCATTGGCTTTAACAGTGCGACACTCGATAAGTTAGAACATGCGCATTGTTTGTCATCAGGCACATGCGGTGAGTACGTATGAAACATCAAGTGTAAGCAGCATCAGATGCAAGTTTTTCTCACAATTCCTCAACAGTGTACAAAGCACTATGTGTGAGCATAAGTAAACTTGGACGAGAGTGCTCTATATGGAAAGAGATCTTCAACATCCCATGGAGCACTGAGCTTAATCAACATTCAGCTTGAGCTGTGTTCATGGATATTGCCTGCTTTGAGAGACACTGTTGCAGAGTAGCCCTTAGGAATCAATTGTAGGTGGAGACTTTTATCGATATTCCATTCTCAATCTTCTCACCATTCAATTTGTGCCACCTGTCCCTCATCCACATGACTATTTTGCTCAAGCAGTATAGGAACCTTGGGCCAAATGTAGGAAAGAACCATTTTGCAATGTCCAAATGGCGAATAATTGTGATTCACAAATAGGAAATAGCAAATCAGTATGTACATTGGCAGGGCATACTGATTTAGTGACTCAGTAAAGTGTTGCATCGCTAAATAGGGAATCTGAATTTGTGATTAACTATTTAGTCACAATTTGCAAATGCAGTTGCAAATTGTGAATGCAGTGTTTAATTGCGACCGCAATGAAAAAAATGCATTTTCTACTTCCTGGGTCACGGCAAGCACCCCACCCCACAGGAAGTGCTGACTAGGAGAAGCCAGAAACGCAGGCACAGTGAGAAGGGTAAAACTGCTGCACTACACTAGTGACCTGAAGACTGCTTCAGTCATAACAATTACCACAGGAATGCCCAGCCAGCAGCCGCAGAAGGAGGCAGGAGCAAGGAAGCGCAAATTGAAGTTCTCAGAAAAAAGAACTGGAGATACTAACAGAGGAGTGCTGCATCAACCATGAGCAGTTGTTTGGTTGTGCATCCATGGTTGTGCCTAAGACCCAGAAATGCAAAATCTGGAAGGACATGTAGCTGAAAGTAAATGCTGCTTACGTGGCACAGTGCTCGGTAGAAGAAATAAGGAAGAGGTGGTATGACCTCTGGTCTCGCTCCAAAGAACGGGTGGTCACATGCCTCAATGAGCCCTAAGCAACAGCAGTTCATCCCTCAACTGTACCCCTCTTTCACTGTTTAGTATATGCATGTAATAATAGGACTGACATAGCAGATCAGTATGGGACCATTACATAGCAAAAGCACCCCTTATGGTGCACCATGGGATTAGTCAATTATTACAATTAGCACTCAGTTTCAGACATTTATTGCAACATATATGTACAGCTAAAATGGGCTCCCCATACAATGAAATTAAGAGCATGTCAATTCTTCAGATAGTTGTACCTGACGAAGAAATGGAATGTCCAATTGGTGAGGGAGAAGAACAGGTCCAAATGGAGGAGCAAGGAGCAGTATTGGGGAATAATCTCTTCACACCGCCTCATGCCCACTTCAGCAGTGCATCTTTCCCCCTGCAACCACCACCATGTGAGGAAGAAGATCCCATCCAGCCACCCACTTCAATGCAGCCACAAGTTGTCAAGCCACAACACGAGCATACTGCAGTGAGCGCTCATAGGCACCGTGCTATACCTCATGTACCGGCACCTTCTGTCTCCCAGTCAACTGCAGAACAGGGAGCGATGTTTGGGGGTCTTGAGGCATCCATGCTCCATATTCAGTACCTACAGCACAAACAAATGAAAATTAGTCAACCGTAAATTGCATAACATTAAGAATGTAATATCAGTGGGTTTCTCTACAGTTGCCACTAAAATGGGCAACCTCAGTGATGTCATTGATAATCTATGCACATAGATGGCAGAGGCCAGTAGCAACCAGAGGCTCAGAGAGAGGAGCAGTGCTGTGCATATGGGTCCTTAACAAGGTTCATTGGGCATTTTGCGCATGCCACCTCAGCCTTATCAAAGCAGACTGTGACACTACAGGTTGAAATGGGGCATTTCAGTGGGGATGTGGCAAGTGGCCTTGGCCAGATTACCACTGCAGTGGAGACCATACAGGGAGCACAAATCGCATGAAGGGTGGTTGAAAAGCAACCTGCTAGTGAGGATTTGTTGAGTGTCATCAGCATTTCTGCCACAGATGCATGAGTGCTGGGACACAATAGTAGCAGTACTCCTGTACCACAACACAATGGTACCTCCCATGCTGGACGTCATCACAGGAAAAAGTGAGAGGTACGGATCCTGGAGTGCCTGTATTTTTTGTTTAACGTTAAGTTTGTGTTGTAACCAACTTACATGTTGAGATACTGTTGCATACATGTATGTGCAAAACTGATTATTTTGAAACACCTGACAATAAAGGTTGTGTACATTGATCACTTAGACTATTGTGTATGCATACTGTTTTGTAATGTTGATCTAAGCATGACTTCTGCAAAGGAATGTTTGTCAATGTGGTCCCTGGAGCTCCTCCCTTCAACTGCTTTGCTTTTCTCTGTTGGATGCTGTACTGGTGGTCCTGGTTGTTCATCATCAAATTCGGATTCTGAAACTGCAGTTGTAGGCCTCTGCTACAGGCAAAGTTGTTTGATATGGCACAGGGTACTACCATCTTCTGGGCAATTTCTAGTGCATATCACAGGGCACCCCCACTTTTGTGCAGGCAGCGGAACCGGGATTTCCAGAACCCAAATGTGCACTCTATTACGGTTCTGGTGTGACAATGTGCTGTGTTATATCTCCTCTCATCCTGGTTGGTGGGAGAGAGGTAGGGTGTGAGAATCCATGTATGTAGGGCATACACACTGTCACCTCAAAAACATACATTAGTGTGAGGCAACAAACATATTGTGTGTATTGGGCAATTACATATTTGTTTGGGCATACATTTTCAGTACCTAATAAACATCCATCATCAAACTCCCCACTTTCCAGTCGTCTGTAAATTGCCTAAACATGTAGGAGTCATGAGTGTTTCCAGGAAATTGTGACACTACATCAGTGATTATGTTGTAGGTTTTGTATGCAACCTGAATGTTCAAGGAATGGGTAGTTTTATGCTTCCAAAATAGATATTCAATATGGGCTGGTGGACATATTGGCACATCTGTCCCATCTATACACCCTATGACATGGGGGAAATTGGAGATTCTGTAAAATTGCATGTTAGTACTTTGTATCTCCTGAACATTCCTGGGCAGCCGTATGTAGCAGTGGATGGGCGCGTTTGTAGTGTAATGGCCAGAGCTGCCGACTTTAGAGCTGGGGAACCAGGTTTGAGTCTCAGCGAGGGCTCAACGTCCTGTGATTTTGGGCAACTCACTTAATCCCCCCATACATACCAAAAAATGAATGTGTCCTTGTGTAACAGAACTAGTGCTAATGTAAAGTGCTCCAATACCTTAGGGTCGAGTTTGCGCTATAAAAAAATTGCAAAATTACAAAAAAACATGGTCTCTAGGAATCTCCTAAAGAAACGCAAAAATGCACTTTGAGACACCCCTCCGGCAACAACTCTCACATCCTGGTAACTTCCACTGGCAAATAAGTGTAATGAGCGTAACACCTGCACATGGGTGGTGATGATATTGCTGCGCTGAGTACTGCTTCCTAAATGTGTCCTTAAAAGCTCTATGATATCTGGGATGACTGCGCTACTTAGCCTATATTGGTCATTATTTCCTCCTCTGTTTTTTGGAAAAGGGTCAGCCTGGCACAAAAAATCCTTTATTGTCTACGCCCGCCTCCTCTGGTGAGCAGTCAATATGCACATCCACCTTGCTGTCAGGTACAGGGCAGCCATTGTGGACAGCCGTGGTGCATTCTGTACCTGCTTGCATAGTTTGCACCCATTTACCACCTGGTTGGAATTAGAAGGAAATTGCATGGGCAAATGGGCCAAATAGCGACTGACTTATACACCCAGTTTGCAAGTTGGTATTAGTGATTCCCTAATACTGAATCTCTATTTCTGTTTGCAAAATTTTGCGACTTGCAATTCGGTTGCATCGCAATAATAGGTTAGCAAATGAGTTTCATACATAGCGTGGGGGCCATTTTTGCATTCACTAACTGGTTTGTGACCAATTTGCAGCTCGCAAATCATTTGTATATTTGGCCCCTTGTCCCATTTTTTGACATTGTCTTTAATTGATTCTACCAGTTGAAGCTCATCCACGTAGGAAACTATGTTAAAGCCAAACAATCTCACTATGGCTGCCAAAAGAGTAATTCATATGTTGAAGAGCCGAGGACTGAGTAATGATCCTTGGGGGAAACCACAACAAAGGAGAAAAGGATTGTATTTGAACTGTGGCACATAGATAGACTGAGTTCGTTTTGAGAGGAATTACATAAACCATCTTTATACCTTAGACTGTGGAAAATGTCATGTCTTTTAATCAATATGGCATTAGTCACCTTATCAAAGGTCTCAGGAAGGTCTAGTAGGATGAGGGTTACAGGTCTGCCCAAACATAAACTGATGTTATCCATGTTGGCCAATAAAGAAGTCTCCGTATTATGTGCTGTGCTATGTGCCGCACTAAACCTAACTGAGAGGAGTGCAACAAGTTATTTTGCTCCACATAAGAGAATAAGTGGGTGTAAATCAGTTTCTTAAGGATTTTAGCTGGAAATACGAGCAGAGAAATGCGCTCAAAGCTAGATAAGTCCAATGGATTGCCCAAAGGTTTTTTTAAGTAGAGGCAGCAAATTTGCTAGCTTTAGACAGCAGGATAATTAGCCATTAGGATGGGCAAACTGAATAAGTCCATTAAGTAGGCACTGAAACAAGTGGGGTTGGAAATCATAATATGATAAGGAAAGTGTCCTCAGAAGAGGCCGACTGCATGATATGAATGTTTTTTGTCTTCAGAGGTGGGGTAATGGTATCAAAAGTAGCCAGAGAACGTTCCAGATTGTGAAGAGATTTTTCCTCAAAATACAAAAAAGAGACCATAAATGGCAATTAAGCCTAATTCGAGTAGATATTAATTAGTTTATCTTGAAAATATTTAGACAATGAAGAGCAAATGGAAAGTGAGAAAGGAACAGATTGAGTACAGGCTGAAGGCTAGGTAACATCTCTAATGATGATTTTATAAATCTTGCTTGAAGAATGTTTTCTGTACTCAATCTGCATAGTAAAATAATTGTGACAAACCAAGTAAATATTTTATGTTAAAGACTGAGACTAGATTTGTTCAAGGTACTGTCTGTCTCTTCTTTGGTATGTCTCCAACACTGTCTAAACGTTTGTAGTGGCATTTATATTCTCTCAGATATGGTGTGTACCATTTGACCTCTGGTTCTGTTTTGGCCTATTAACAGAACTGCAGCAGAGGTATAGTGTCCAAGGCTTCTGTAATGGTATCATTGAACTGAATAACTGTAGTGTTGATATTTAGTGCACCCTCTAAGTTGAACAAATGTAGACATTGAAAAAAAAAATGATTGTTGTCAACTCACATTCATGCTCTGCAGTTATAAGTTGGAGGTTTAGTAGTGATAGAACACCTTGTGTCTATTGTGACAGAAAATTGTGATAAGTGATGGTCAGAGCATAAGGGAAGCATAGGTACATCAAAAATGTTTGCTTCTATATTTTGAACATTATATCAAGAAATGTGACTGACCATTTGAGTAGGGCTGGAAACCTTTTGCATGAGATTAATAGCATTCCAAACCATTCCATAATTGTAGGTTTATTCCAATACCCAACATCTGTATGGATGGATTTGAAAAACACACCTTCATGCGGTAGACAGGCCCCTAGAATGAGATCTGGAATTTAATTAATCTATAGCATTACCAAACCTTTGGGAATACTGAGCTAGCACTTACTAACTGGAAGGTAAAACAAAAATAGATAATGGTCATTAGCGAGTATTATGGGTGGCCTCCCTCACTCCTTGAAAAAAAAGCCTGAAGAGGTTAACATTTGGAAGAATCAATGACTGGCTGGCAGGAGTAACACAGAACCAGAGATTAAAATCCCCTGGCAAGATCACTGAAGAAGAACTGACAGAAAAGTTTCTGGCCAAGACTATTAATTTGTCCATGAACGAGCCAGGCACACAAACCAAAATAAGTAAAAAAATGACAGTAGGGTGAGGGGTGAAGCACAACACAAGCACCTTCACCAGGGAATCCCCAATATCCAGTTCACTTCTCACATTCAGATTGGTTTACACCTCTAATGCCACCATTCTTTCTACCCCCTGCTTCCTATTCCAGTACAAAAAACTGACATCAGTGTAACTGGTGGTGGCATAATTGGTCTGAAGAATCTATAGGGTCATGTTTCAGTAAGAAACATCTTGCCTCATTTATGTTCTTCTAGTAATGCAAATAATACCTCCCTATTATTTCATTAAGCAAGGCTATCTTCAAAGACAATTCCAGAAGCACTCTCCCTACCTTGCTAATCAAACAATAACTATTTGTAACAATCCTTATGCCCATCTTAATAAGGGAGTCAAATGCACCGGCATTTGATTTTCAAAGACATGTTTTTAGAAAACCAACCTGAATGTGTACCCCAACCCACCAGTTTGTGTGGTCTTGGCACAACCGCTGAAGCTGACAAGACCACACAGCAACTTCTGCTAAATTAGATCAGCATTGGGGCAGTCCTGAAACAAAGATATTGTTCCAGACTGTTCATTTTCCGGATTTCTCTCCTAAACACCCACTGAGAGAATGTCTTCTAGAAGCTCTGATATTAATGTCTTAATCAATGTACTAACATGAGAAAGAGGATATGATGGACTGCAACTCACTGCATCTTGCTCAGCATTACTGAGAGGTACATATTAGATACTGGTCAGAGTCACATGAATAGTTTGTAGCACTCCAACCTTCTTTCATCAAGTATAGGCTCTCTCATGAATATGGAATATAGAGATATGGGGCAGATGTATGAGGGTTTGCATTTGTGAATACCAAATAGGGATTTTTACCAAATCGCTAACTGGGATTCACAAAATGCAATGTAACAAGACAATTTCAGAATTTTTTGCGATTTCTTAAAATTTGCAATTGCAAATAGCGAGTATCAGATAGCGATTCGTTAAAATAGCGGATAGGTATTTGTAAATCGCAAATCACAATTCTTGTATTCTGGAGCAGCATGATGAGATCACAAACAGGAAGAGAGTCAGTGCATTGTGTTTCCAGAAGCCTGAGCCACAGGAGCAGGCAGAGAGACCAAGCACAGCAACAGGGAGGCACTCAGGAGAGTCAACCAGGACCAGGTGAACACAATGGCCACTGATGGAAAGGTCACAGGAGGGAGAAAAAGAAAACTGAAATTCAGTGAGCAGGAGTCGGAGGTGCTCACAGAAGAGGTGATCAGGAACCATGACCAGTTATTTGGCAAATACTCACTACATGTCCCAGGAAGTGAGAAAAGGAAAATGTGGACTGACATCCAGACCAAAATGTGCTCTGTGGGTGTTGCGCAGCGTTCAATTGAGGAGATACGCAAGCACTAGTATGACTTACGATCACGTGCCAAGGAGAGGGTAGCAAGCAGGCAAAGAGCACTGGTGGAGGACCATCCATCCAGACACCGTCCACCCCCTTGGAAGACATGGTGGAGTCAACACTGCTGCCTGCAGCAGTAGGTGGTGTCACTGACATAGACACCTCAGGCATACCAGGCACCAGCAAAGATAAGGGCAGTAATGATTTGAATCACCATATGTGCATGTACAAATATCTTTCAGAAAATTGCAATGGCACCATGCACTGTGATAAATAGTCCATGCCAGATTTTCCATTCAACACAACAATACCTTATTGGAGTGGAAGTCCATACCCCAAAAGTGCATCTACTACATAAATAGCAGTAAAGTGTAAAACTAAACAGGGAAACAACACAAGAGACAGTTAGAGACACTGTGGCCCTCATTAGGACCCTGGTGGTTGGCGGTAATATGGTAAAAAGTACTGCGAAGATGCTGGTGGTACTTTCCACCATATTATGACATTGGCGGTTTGGCTAAAGCCAAACCGCCAATGTACCCCCTGACGGCCACGGCGGTAACAGCCGCTGGGCTAGTGATATCAATCTCCAGCCCGGCGGTCGTCACTGTACCGCCTGCGGGATAATGACCCCGCCTACCGCCATGGTTTCCGTGGCTCCCTTACTGCCACATGAACCATGGTGGTAGGCAATATCAGTTACAGGGAAACCCTTCCATGTCACTGATAGAGGTCTTCCACACCCCCACCCCACTCTCCAGATACCCCCCACTCTCCCCTTCCTCTCCAAGCCCCCCTACATTCATGCCCCCTTCACACACACACACATACACACACACCCATTCCCACATGCATCCACGCATGCATACATCCATTCAAATACACATCTGTACACACTTTCATACATACATGCAGACACAAATTCACAGAACACAACATACAAGCACTCACACCTCCATACATGCACATACATTCAACACAGAACACACACCTGCATACACGCACGCACAAACATTCACACACACCCACACACACACACAACACCCCCCACCCGCCTCCCCTCTCAGCGTACCCACTTACCTGTGTTCAGGGGAGTTGTCCAGCAGGAGACAGGATGGGGGCGCTGCTGCCAGCAGCAGCGTCTGCCAGCAGAACACCGCCAGGCCATATTATGGGTCATAATACGGCTGGCGGTGGTCTACTGGCGTGGCGCTGCTGGTGGCAGCAGCACCACCTTACCACTGTCCGCTGGCATGGCCACAGCCGGATTTCTGCCATACGGCGAATAGCTGGTAGCCGTGGCTACGGGCTTTGCGCAAACGCAGGTTTGCGTCCAAAAAGTTAACGCGGGCTAATGCCATTTCTTAGTGCCACCTATGCATCAAATTTATACTTTGACTCACGGTGGCGCAAAGCACGGGTTAGAGTCATTTTTTTTTACTCTAACCATTGCGCCGCGTCGTAAAGCACAACGACGTTAACGCAGGGAAAATGACTCTAATCGGGTTTGCGACGTTGCAAACCGGATATGTGCCATTTTCCACCATAATAGCATCAAAAAGTGGCGCAAACGTAGCAAACAGTGCTAAGGAGCTCCGAAATGGATCCCAGAAGCCAGGCGAAACCCCAGGGGACCCCAATCTACCAGGAACCAGCCAGGAGGACACAGACAAGACCCAGGGGAGAGACAAGAAGAAAGTATTTTTTGTTTCAGTGCAGAGGATCATGAAATACTGGTGAAAGAGGTGACGGAGCACCAGCATCAACTTTTCACCTCCTCAAGATTGCCAATTGGGAGGAGAGAGGCAATTTGGCAACAAATTGTCAACAAGATAAACAGTGTGTCACGGGGTGCAAGAAATGCTGGCCTGACTGAAAGTGCAGGATGAAGGAAAAAATGGCAAGGAACAGGAAGGCAGCACTGCAGGCTGGAGGTGGTAGTCAAGCACGACAGGAGGCCCTGTAAGAGATGGAGGAGATGGTGGCAGCCGTCATCCCAGAGGAGATCGACACAGGAATCGCAGGACAGGACAGCACAGACTACCAGGAAATAACACATATGCAGGGTAAGGTACATGGGGGAAAAAAATGCCTAAATGTTAACTGCAAGCAGAGGGAGGTACATACCTACCACACAATGCATGTCAGCCATGGAAATCAGGCAGTGCAAGGGGCAAAGGGGCACAACACAGGTGCATGGGGTGTGCAGGGGAATCCAGGGGCACAGCACAACACAACACCAACAACCTTAGCATGAGGGTACTCCGCCATGCCAAGGCTGTTGGAAAGGAAAAGCCACTCCAGGAGGGAAGGGTAGAACATAAAACTGGGCTACTGTCACAGGACAGCTGGTATTGTCAGAACGTGAACTAGGGGACAATGCCCAGTTCAAGGCCATTTCCTCAAGCGGCATTTACCATTGACAACAGTTGCCACTACCACCTGTGCTGTGTGTGCTGGTCAATTAGGAAATGGCAGTTATGTGCCCATGGAACAAACACACCCACAATAGAGGGTTCAGCATGACTACGTAATCAATCCCCTTCAATTCCTAACAAAGTGAAATCCTGTCAAATGCTCATGTCTATGGGCGCAATACACATCATGTATTGTTACTTACATTATGAAGTGCACAGCAGTAATGTCATACCCATGCTGCCCATTCCAGGGTCTACACCGTGCCTGTGTTACAATAGCTGCAATGCCACCTTGCAACACCTCAACTGTCATACTGCTAAGACAACAGCATTGAGGGGGAGGACATATGTGTCTAGCTAGTGAAACACACCTGCACAGTCATAAGAGGAAATGGAACACTTCCGGGCCCATCAGTGCAATCCAATGTAGTACACATTGGCAAACATCAACATGACACACTACCAATGCTGACACCTGTATCGTGTCATGCCAATGCAATACATGGCATGTGATGGGTCTCAGCAACGTATAGCTGTATGTGAAATATCATTGACTGGGTCAGTCCCATATTGTTATGTGTAGTGCAAGTGGCATCAGAATACCCACAGGCATTGCAAGGTCTCACCATGCTAATGGAAGCAGAGGGAGGGATGAGTAGGACAAGAAGGTGGCAAGACACAATTTGGACAGAACCTACATCTACAGGATGTGACGCAGACAATTCCCCAAACTGCCCACACTACATGTGACATGCAGGTGGGGCATAGGCCTGTGAGAATGCTAATATTAATGACAGGAACAATGAACAGGAACCAAGATTACAATGTTCCACTAATAGGAAGTCAGTGATGTCGCATTACAACTGCCACAATGCAGGCACACTAATTGTACAATATCTCATTGCAGAGGACGATGGCTTTCCTTTGGATATGCCTGTCCTGGACTACCCTGATGACATGGATGATGAGCTGACAACCATTAGCCAGGAAACCCTCCAGGAAGTCCTGGGAACCCTCCAGACCCCACCTTCAGTCGCAAGGAGGAGCACAGATGTAGCAGCTATCACAGAGGACCCACCCACCACTCCAATAGTACAACCTGCCAGCTCAAACACAGCTGAGGACTCTGATGACACTGGGACCACCTTTGAGAAGACAGTAGTGGGAGTAGAGCTGGAGGTGGCCAAGGAGGTGCGGGTGGGGATGCAAAATATGGCAGCCAGCCTTGAGGGGATGCGCATGTGCATGATGACATCCGCAGAACAGTCAGCAGCCATGAAAGTCCAACAATCCCTACTGCAAGGACTACAACAGTGTGTGAGGGACTTCACAACAGCAGTTAGGGAGTTGCCACAACACCTGGCATCCCAAACATTTCACTGCATGCATGGCTATAACCATGACCCCCTCAGGTCCGACCTGGCTGCCTACCAAAGCGATGTAGCTGCTATACTCAATAACCAGCAGCTCTTCCTTGCAGCAGTTATGCCCTTAATAGCCCCACAGTTGGCAGCTACCGGGAATTCAAAGTCCACTTCTTCAAATACTGAAGTGTGTGTTGCCTCCTCAAACCCACCACCACCAAGGGCAGAGGAAACTACACACACATCAGAAGATGAAGGCGTGGAACAGATCACCTTCACCCGTAGCAGTATCTGGTAGCAGCAGTCCATGCCACATTGGCAGTGATTTTCCTATGTCCTGTGCTTGATAAAATGCCAGTCTTGCTACAGTTGGTAACATGCACTGTTCTCCAACACACTGGTTACCTTACCACTATGGACTGCAATTGTCTCTCACTACCTAATTGGCAATTCATGTTTCGCAGCACTGAATGACACTCCATCACAGCATGTTCACCTTCGCACTTGTGTTGCATCACAATAGAATGCGTCACATTAATGGATTTACAATCCTGGACTATGTAAATATTGCACAACAGCACTTTAAAATAAACAGCACCTACACAACCACTTTGTCGCTGTGTAATGTGGCACATCAACTGTGCAGGAGTTTTGTGATGCATGTAACATGTCAATGGCCACAGAATGTCAATCTAGTAGTGTAGAAGGAATGTGGGCTGATATCTATGCACAAGGGTCTGGATTTTATCATCATCTGTGCTGCCTTTGGCTTATTTCTGAAGTTAAAGTATCACAAACAGTATAATGCTGTGTAGAAAACGTATATCTCAGGCCCAATGTAACTACAAGATGAAACTCAATGCGCCCCACATCCCCTACAAGACAATCATTGTGTATGTGACATATGACCCTAGACTTTAATCCCACACCCACGCCATACAGAAGGAATGGATGTGTACGAGTGTTTGCACAATAACTTCACCTGGGAGTACAATGTAATAAATCATAGGTGTGATTTATGTATACTGAACTTCAGACGATTATGACACCACTCAGTTTATCAGAGTTCACATGAACATCAGGCTGCAGGCAGACGTCCCACAGTGACCAAGATTCCAACACAGGACTCAAACGATGACAGATTTAAAATAACACCAACCTTTACAATACATTGGGAACCATACTCACCTTGAGTTGTGGGCTCAGTGGATGGCAGATGCATAGAGAAGTAGCTTTGTTGTAGCTGCCAATGTGACAGCTCAGTTGGAAGTGGGAATAACCATGTCAAGAATGGGATGGGAATGCAGGATGGAACACACAGGTAAGCACAAATTTGACACTCTACACTCACGCAAAGGCCCTGATCCCCAAGCATATGACACATACTGGAAAGGAGTACATAAAACTTTATCATATATGTATGAAAGGAAACTTAAACTATGTCAATCACATAAACTAACCTAACCTATCCTAACTATACATTACCCACAACTGGCCCTAACTACCCTAAGCTAAACTTACTTACCAGATGTAACTAAACACTCTAAACATCAACCCCCACCCCCCCTTATATGATGGGACACGTGTGGGACAACATATACTAACCTAAACACATACTAACTAATCCTAAACAAATATATATGTCTTTGTATTTTTTTACAATTATTTTTATATATTTTAAATACACATAAACCCCAATATCAACCCCCACCCACCCACAAACCAACATGTAATAATATAACCCAACCCACTAAACTAATAGCCTACTCTAACCTATCACTAGGTCCCCTAAACCCACTAAAAACAGTATGAGGAAAAAGGAGGTAGGGGAAGGAATTAGGGGAGAAGAACAATAAACTCAAAGATTTGCCCTCCTCAGTATTTTTTTTTATTGATCTCAATCTCCTGCCGTTGCAGGCCACCTCCTGCGGTAGACTGTCCATGCACCTAATCATGTGTTGTATGTCACGTTGGAGGTGGTGCAATGCTGCCATGTCCATTACTCCAGCTGTGGTGGTCTGAGTTACACTTGATGTTGCAGGTGCTGGTGCTGTGGTTGGAGGTGGTGGTGCAGATGGTGCTGCTGTTGGGCCTTGGGCTGATGAGGTTGAGGGTCCTGTTGGAGTGGCTGTCATCCCAGTATCCACTGTGCTTGTAGTTGGTGTGGTGGCGGCTGTTGTGGCCAATGCTGGCTCCCTTTGGCTAAACGCCCTCCAAGCACCTGTGGCTCTCTCGTGACAATACCGCCTAGCCATCATGCGGTACCCAAGCCTCCATATCGAGGATGTGTCTGTACCGCACTGCCCACTGCTGAAATTCATGGATTTCCTGTGCATTCATGTGGACAGCTGTAAAAATAGAGACAGGCAAACGTTAGTGACATCATAGTGTGATACATGTGCAGATGATAATCTAACACTTCCTCACAAATAGCACATGCAGTCCAAATCACAGTACAGATGATAGAATGTCCCAGAGTAATGACATGCCAACGCAGCCTAGCAATCAACTATCTAACAGCAATGCACAACAAGGTTCATTAACTGATCTGTGCATATATGTAGTGCTTTTGGTCACAGAACAAATGCTGCAAGTACTCAACATGTGCTAGGCCAACTAATCCCTATCTCCCGGATCAAATTTAAGGCACACAGGACCTATGATTTGTAAATGGAACTGGCAGGATGGTATGTAGTTGGTAATCATAAGGGGGCATTGTAGTTTGTTACACATGAATGCTTGAATTACATGTCTGTCCGCTACAATGTGACTATCACACCTAGCTACAACTATTTTCTACCCCTAACCCTGTGCCTCAGGGGGGTGGGCATGCAATACATATTTTCAACCATCAAGGACAACCACAAAGCTATGTCCGGCTGTACGTAGATTTAGTCAGTGTGACACAGGTAAGGAGGTCTTCAAACTAGGAGTGAGCCAACCATTGGACAATAACATCTACATTAATGTTTCTATTTGTGGATAACCATCAATATCAGATCTCACTGATACATTCCTAAATCACCCACATTGATGCAAGCACCCATCTGGCCTTGACCTGCATGCACGCCTGTAACATATCACTCAAGTGCCACATAAATTGAGTACAACATGTGGGGCTAGATGCTGTGGGACAGTCACCGACACAGTCCTACATGTTCATTACTTAACAGGGATGCGTACGTTTGTGTGTAAAACCGATGCATCACTGTTTTGGGTGAATTAGGGTATGACTTGCTGACTAAATTATGACACTGGCAACATCCACATCAATGTTTGGCATACTTTTGGCTACAAATCACCTTGTTCACCTGCCCATGCCTATTGCGCAGCACTTGACTCCCAATATATGACTCTCTGCCAGTGAATGGCTAACTTTTCCATGGAACACTGTGTCAACCTCCTTTCAAGTCACATATCAGATCATGTGCCAGCTCATCATATCTTGCAATGAGTCCAACACACAGGAGTCAATCACACAACAGCTGCAAACACAACACAGGACAAACATTTTCACACTTACTGAATACGTCTGGGTCCTCGAATCGAGCCACTTCTCCTTTGGTGAAGGGGTCTGGTCCACCTGTAAAACATGGAATGGTGATATGTGCTCAATGTCTGCTCACTGTACAAATGTTGCAGCAACAAATCACTGTGTGTGACACTTTATATCATAGAGCTGCACATCAGGCATGTAGACACCCCAACAAACATACCACTGCAAACATGCATTGACACTGTCACTCCAGTGAGTGATAGACACACATATGCACACATGTACTGGTCCTATCAATCATGTGATTCCAAACATGATTACTCAATTTTGTGGATAATACATTCCAGATGGTACTCAATTTCATATTTTGTAATTGGGAGGCACATGCAATGCTACATTCCTGGTGCACTGCAGTACCAGTGACTCAGGTATTGTGGCTTGTGCATGAAGGGACAATGAGTAACTGTGTGATGGTCATGTGGGTTGATTTGATTTCAGGAATTATTGTGCTTTCAGTTGTCCATAATAGGTGTGCCAGTGTTGTATGTAGGTTACATATGCCACATTGGCAGTGTACCCTAAGCCGTATATGCCCCCTATGACAACATGATTGCAAGGATCCTGTGTGTTAATTGATGACAATGTTACGCTAAACATGGATTGGCCACTTTTCTGTTTCAAAACAATGAATGTTGACAGTGTCTTAGTTGATCATCGTTGACAGAATGCATGGGCACAGGTGCAGTCATTGCACCTGAAATGTGTCACTCTGGGCCATGTGTACCTATATCAGGTATTGTGAATCACACATTGCCAGATTCAGCAACTTACAATTAGCAAGTTGGGTGATCAGAGGTAGTACACCCGAACTGACACTGTCTGCTAATGAAAAATGGGGTAGCAAATGTCCTACTTCTGCAATCATGATGAGGTAGGTCTCTATTTGAAAACACCTTGGGAATGGCAGCACTCACAGGAATGCTGGCCTGCTGAGCTCAGCAGACCACCATGTCTGTGACTGCCTTCATACTGAGAAGTTTACATTTGTAGAAATGCTGCTATATTTCAGCTGGGCATACAGAAAGTAATTTAACAACCTATTTCTTCACTAAAATAGTATTATGGAGACAGTCAGTGGTCCCTTGCACAACATCATGCTCAAAAATAGTTTGTGACCATGCATTCACAAAGAGCAGGGATCCCATGCTGACCCTTTCACTTTCAAAAATGGGTTGGCACCAATGTGACACAGATGATAAATGCAACAGCTCAGTCCCGGCAAATATGCCCAAGCAAAAAATGTTGTTGGGCCCTGCTACTCAATGATAGGATTTCAGCGCCTACCCTGAAATGCCATGAGATGACCCTGTTTTGTGATAATGTAATCGGATAGCATGAGGGCCCATTTGGGTTAGGCCATGTGAATGATTATTTGTCCTGTCGTAAACACACAGAAACAGTGAACTTAGGCCCAGATGTCTAATTTATTTTGTGTCGCATTTGCTTAATTTGTTGACGCCACAGCTGTGCAAATTAGCAAAAGAAATTTGAATGTAGCAAGTGTGTGCTGCTTTTGCGTCCAGAAATTGCGCAAACAAAGTAGAAATATGGGCCTAAGATAATAGTGAAGGTTATGAAGAGCTTGGTACGTATGGCCCTGAATACTGTTCGGACATGGTTCTACAAAACTGTGGACTGCATTGTTACCATGCATTACCATGTGTAATACATCCCATTCCTGGTACACTCAAAGTTTGTTCAACTTGCATTCCACATGTCCACAAACATTGCATGCAGCATGTCACAACATCTGCTACAGTCACTCCAGAGCATTGTACGGTACACATTAGTCAATTTGGTACTCACCAACAGGGCCACCAAATCACCACACACAGGTGGTCCAGTAGGTCCTGCTCTCTGGCCACCAGGTCAGCCCAGCGATGCTTTATCTGGTGATCATTACGTTGGGTGTTGAAAATGCGCGTCAGGTGGAACAGCACCTTTGCCCACCTCAGCCGTATTGCCTCCGTGTGATATCCCTGTGTCACACGGCCCCCAGCCTCCCTCATCAGGGGGTGGGAAGTGGCACAATAGCCACACAAATGCCCCTAGCTCCTCCTCACCCATGTGCCCCAGCCGTGGCCGTCCCGACATCACACCAAAACAATAATTCACAAGTAAAGAGGAAAAACAGGAAAAGGAGGTAGAAAAAGGAAACTCATCTAACCCAAAGACTGCCCAAAACTACCCCAACTAATACTACCCACAAACAGACTCCCAACAGTACAAATACAAATACAAATACAATTAAAGACACAAATACACTTACACAGGATTCAAAATACACTTACCAAACACCAAAAGACAATATATAGATCACACAGGAGACAAAATCACACAATCCACAGAGAGACAATCAAAAACACAGCCTCACAGTCTAGAATAATCACAGACTGCAAAGTGAAAGTGAAAGTACACCCACTTTACCATTTCTGTAAACAGGATATCCTACTACATCACTTCCTGTCTCATTTGCGGCCCGTTTTTTATCTTGAGTGTACATTTTTGACGCTTATGGAGTTTGCGTCAACATCCCACGCATTCATGGATCAATACATTTTCAATGGATATCCGCATGCATGGGGTGCGCTGGTGGAATTAACGCTAGGTACCCATTGATGTATAATGTGCGTTAGCGTCATTTCTTGATGCTTTTGTGTCATTTTTTGTTTGTGTAAAAAATTCTGTCTTAAACTGTGTTTGCATCATTTTTCTAATGTTAACATGCATGCAGCCTATAACTAGACAAATGGTATCACCTGCAGTGTGTGTTCAATGTGTTTGGGCACATATGGCAGACCATACTGCTGCGGCCCATAATACTCATATCGTTGTGCAGGATTAGCTCTCTTAACTGATGCAACAGCAGCACAAACTATGTAAATTTAAATGTATTTTTCAAGTTTGCACAGGTGTTGCATCAATGGAGGACATCAAGGCTACGCTACAAAAAAATGATTCATGGCCTGTGTGTTTTGTGTGTGAATTATCTGTGTGCCTCTGTGGGAACGGCATGCAAAACATTTGGAGTAATGTTCATGTATGAATGTGTTACAAATGGGTATCACCATCAGATGCCAATCAATGAGGTACATCAGTCATGATATGTGTTTGTAATATCTATTGCCTCTTATGCTGTGTGTACTTGCTTGACATTGGGGACAATACATTTCCCATGACAAACAATACACAGGAAAGATTGAGGACGGCTGATGAGAGCTTGGTCAGATATGTTACCCCTCACATCTCATGAAATGTTGGCTACCATATCATGGTCACTTGTGTGTATACTACCCATGAGTCAGGCATTTGAACATGCTTAGTAGGTACAGTGTTTGTGACACAGAGTCTCAAATCCTATCATAACATTGTTATGTACACCACAGTTTGACTAATGTAAATGACCTATGTTCCTCCTGTGGCTGTGGTGGACCAGCAGACCATGCTGCATGTGTTCACATATTTCCAGTAGTTCATTGCACGTGTGTGGGCATGTGTACCCTGTCTCAGTATTGGCCTCCATGGTGTAACAGTTAAGTGCAGGTCTAGTCAGACGTCTGTGGAGCCAACCCTTGAATTAACCGAGTACCCTTCAAAGCAGATTTGACCTAAAGCTGAAGGTCAGCTAATGGCATACGAGTGGATAGGGCAGCTATGGTGCAGCAGAAATTTCAGATGGGTGACGACAGAGCAACCTTGTTGTGGTCAAATACGTTTTGGATCAGTAATAGACAAACAGACAGGTTTCATCACTACATTTATACACAGGGTAGGGCTCTGAACTTCCCACAGCAACAGGGAACATCAGTGCCTCCTTGCAGATTAATCTCATGGCTAGTCACCACGCAAGCCCCATCGAAAGGTGGCAGCAGAAATGAATCTGTGCCTGGACCATCAGGCCACAAACATGTATTGTCCTCACATACACATTAGCAGCCCTTGTTTGTTGGGCTGGAGGCACAGTACCAAATCCAGGAATACAGCCATAGCACACTGTCACTGTTTGGCACTAATGAATACATGCAAAACCAGACAAAGGATGGGGGCTGGATTCGCCCCCTGGAAAACATGTCCCAGTACCAAATAAATAAGGAAACAAATTAAACTATTCTATACAGTTGAGGACTGATTGTAGACTTACCACACACAATACCCCAAGAGGAAATGGAGGGCATGGAAACCAACTATGAGGCAAATGTAGCCCTAGGGAACATCTCTGGATAACGCAAAGACTGGAGCCAGTCTGGTTAACAGGATGCAGGCTCTGTCAAGAACAAACATGAACAAGGGAGAAAAACAGTGAGCAGAGTCTGACTGGAACAAGAAGGAAAAACACTGTGGAAACAAAGAGCAGTTTCAGGTGTACTCAGCACTTAAATACAATCCAAAAAGGCTCTGAAACACAAATAAATTGTACTCCAATGCACAATAAGGAGCTTCAGGGAATGGCAGATTCTAAGCAGTTCCAGGCAGTAGCAAGGGCAGGGCAGAGATAAATGGCTGGGCTTCATGAGAGTACCCACAGGTGTGTGCAGCTTCAGTCTCTCGCAAGTCCTGGAGTTGAGAATCCAGTATAAGGGGCCAACTGGACTTTTCCCATGGGAAGCAATGGACAGCAGATTACAGGTCTTACCGACTACCAGGCAGTGCATTATGAGACCTGAAGTCCATGCAGGCTGATGAAATAGAACTATGGCATGCCATACTGAAAAGGGAAGCACACAGGAGTCAGAATGGGAGTCTGGGTGAGTGTAGATGATGATTCCCAGGTTATAGATAGTCCATTTACAGAGCCTCCTAGAGAAGGATGGGCAGAGACTTAAAACATGGCAGTGGCATTACTTATTACCTGGGATGTACTGCGCAGGGCATGTCTTGTGAGCATTGCTTGTCTTACCTGGGGCACTCGTGCTATCCATTTTCAGGTTTGATGCACTTCTTATCACAATTGCCACTTGCAGAGATAGCTGATCTCACACTTACTGCTGTCAAGGGTCTGGTCATACATTCCTGTTACCAATGCAATTTCTCATCCACTGCCTCATGTATGATGCACTTTTTTTCCTTATGATTGATGGTGTTTTAGTTGAGTGTCATATGCTGCTATGTACTATGTTGGCAACGTGGATGTGTCTCGTAGCTGTGGTCCTATGAAATTGCCCTTCAAATGTGAAATAGACAGGATGTATTTCATAAAAACTGTGTGTGATGTTTGCTGTACATTCATACCCATCAAATGTGAAGTGGCATCTGACATATGCAAATTTGTCTTTCTACTATGCTCTGTGTGGAAATACTCTGATTATGATTCCTAGAGATCATGTGATGCATAAATAATTACCCAGAGCATGATTGAGTGATAAGGTGAGCTGTTTAATTCCATATCATAACAAAGTGGTGATAGTGGCTATTGTTGGAATTTTTTTGTACTATATGTGTCACGGTTTCGGGCGGGGCTGATCAGGACTTTGGTTGGGACACCCCTTGAGGTCACCGAATATCCTAAAGAGGTAGTACACTGGGGCAGAGGAGCAGCTAAAGGCATACACGGAAAGGACAGCTATGGATAGGCACAGGAAACAGGAAAGTAAAAGCAGAGCAACCCTTGTGCGAACAAACAGGAAACAGATTACCAGTGGACAAACACGCTGGGGTTGTACACAGAGTAAGGCGCAGAACCTCCCACAGTGACAGGGAATCTCAATGCCTCTGTGCAGTTTGCTCTTACAGATAGTCACCCTGCCAGCCCCATAGAAAGGAGGCAGCAGAAGTGATTCTGTCTCTGGACCCTAGAGCACAAACAAGGATAGTACTTACATACACAGGACACGCTCTTGTGGGTCCAGCTCGAAACACAGTGGCGATTCCTGAGAAAACAGCAATAGCACACTGTCACTGTTAGGCACGAAATACAACGTATAACACTGGACAAGGATGGGGGCTGGAATTGCCTCCTGGAAACCAGGAGCCAACCCCAGTACACAGGAGGACACGTATACACTGGTGAAGACTGATAGAACACTTACCAGACACAAAGAACCAAGAAGAAACAGAAACAGAAGGGAACAAACAAAGAGGCAGAGGCAAGAACTAGGAACAGGCTCAGGCTGAAGCAAAGGCGGGTCTAGGACTTGAAAACAGGGCGCAAACTTCTGGCTGGGACAGACAGAGACAGGACTGGGAAACTGAGAACAGGCTCTGGCTGGAACAGGCAAGGACAGGACTGGAATACAGGGAGTAGGAAATGAGCAGTAAACAGGACTGGGAAACAGAGAGAAGGTTCAGGCTGAAACAAGGCAGGAGCAGGGCAGAGAAACAGGGAGCAGGCTTTGGAAGAAACAAACAGGTACAAGGCTAAGAAGCAGGGAGCAGACTCTGGCTGGAACAATCAGGAGCAGGGCAGAGAAACAAGAAACAGGAAACAGGATCAGGCTGGAACAGAACAGGAACAAAACTGGAACACCATCCGACAAGGGGTCTGTAACACAAAGGAATTGAAGTCCGATGCACGACGGGGAGCTTGAGGAAATGGCTGCTTATAAGCAGTTCCAAGCTGGGCTGCACAGGAGAGGTTTCAGGTGTGTGTGGTTTCGGACACTTGCAAGTCCTGGAGGAGAGGATCCAGTGAAAAGGAGCAACTGGACTTCTCCCATTGAAAACAATGGGAAACAGAATCCGGGTTTTCCTGACTACCAAGCTGTGCATTATGGGATTTGCAGTCCCAAGAAGCAAATGTAGTCCTACACAAGTGTACCATGGAGAAAAGAGAAACAAACAGGAGTCAGCAAGGGACTCTAGATAGGTGTTCAAGGTGATTCCCAGGCTTCTGACAGTCCCCTTACAGCGCCCCCTGGAAATGGGACGACCGAGTCGTAACAGTATACCCCCTCCCACCAGTCTGCTCAAGAAGAGAAGGCGATCCTTTGGCTGAAAAAAGTTGAAGAGGAACAGCCACAGCAAGAAAATCCAACACCAACCTTGGTGGATAAGTTTACAGTCCTGCCATAGGTGAAACTTCCAATGAGCAAAGCATGTATTAATACCCATATGGGCTCCGATGTCTTTCCTCTCTATTGTTCGATTGATATGGGAGGAGTGCATGGAGTTGGTTTCTGGTGAAGTAGATTCAGGAGCAAGGAGATCTGGAATGGCATTACGGGCAGTTATCTTTATGACATTAGTTTCCTGTTCAATACTTTCCTCTTTGGAGGAGCTGATTGGTGTATTAGTAACTGTCAGGTCTGTAACACCTTCTGACAAGCAGGATTTGTCTGTTTCTGCAGCAGTATTTGCATCGATTGTGGTCTGAGGCTTGCAAAGCATAGAGACTTGGGAGACATGGGTAACTGGTGTTCTCAAGGTAGACATGAAAAAGTCAGAATTTTCTTTCATCTTGGATGACTTCGGAGTATCAAATTCAGGAGGAACAAGAGTTTTCATGTCTTTAGAAACTGGATTAACATCTGAAAATGTAGAAGTTCCACAAACTAATTCTTTAGGGTGATCTTCAGACAAGACTGGGATTTCTTCATTGCAAGTGCTCTGTGGTGTGTTCGTGGTATCAGAAATGGTTTCTTTGCAAGGTGTTTCTACTACAGGTAGTTGATCTTCAACTCTGTTAACATTGAAAGGTTGTTCTTTGGAAAGAAATAGAACTGGAGTCTCTTCAGAAATCACCTTTACACTGTTACCTAAATTTTCAGCTCTAGCCTTTGAATTGATGATGGTTTCTTGCAATAAAACACTAAGAACAGTACTTATCATCAGATCTTCGAATACAAGATTCAAATTCAAGTCTTTAGTTTTAGTGGGACATATTATATCTTTCAGTACTTGAGCTTCGGTTTCAGATTGCTGGTTTTCAGGAGTCTTTAATTTCAGAGACACAGCAGGTGGCATTGGTGTGGCTGATTTTACATCAAAATCAGATACCGGTAGATCAGAGATCTGTTCTTCACTAACCGTTGAACTGGAAACAGAAAACGCAGTGGCAGGGAACAGCAACTCAGAATCAGTGGTTGAGGCTGCAACTGTGTCCTGTTCTAGGAGAAGGCTCTCATTTCTTATGGCAGGCTGTTCAGTTTCAGATTGCTGGCTTTCTTCCTTGTCTGAAATCTCCACGGTTTGCTTTGACACAGAAGAGATTTTTAAACTTTCTGAGAAGTCCATTACATTCTTAGTAATTGCGGGTATTTCTTCACGGTCAGAAAAATCCATTAATTCACTTGAAACAGAAACTGTCTCTTCATTATCTGAAACTTCTATGATATTGTTTGAAAGGGCAGGAGTATCCCCACAATCTGAAAATTCTGGTGTGTGCGCCATTTGAACAGCACTATCTGCAGGTTTGTTCACGGCAAGGCAGGAACCACTGTCATCACTAGATTCAGATTCTTCAACACTGTTGCACAACTTGCCATTAATCTCCAGAAAAGTCATATCTTGGTTTCTTAAGGTGCAGCTATTGTAGTCTGTATCAGAACTCTCTTCTTCCTTTGGCTTTATTTGTTCTGATAGAGGGGCTGAGACACTTCCTTCTGAAGACTCTGATCCATCCTTTGAATCAAGAGGTGTCAAATCTCTCAGTGATGTCAGAGATTCAGTCAACTGTACAGGAATTTTCACTGGAGAACTACAGGCTGAGAGAGAGTCTGAGGAAGAGGCTGATATATTTATAACTGGAGCTGTCTTTTGACTGTCATAAATAGAAGGGACAATCTGCTCGATAGAAGTCTTTGGAGAGGCACACAAAGTAGCATACTGTTCTTTAAGCCAAAGCTGGTGATCATTTTCTTTTTTCAGGTTTTCAAATTGCCTTGCAGTAGTTTCCATCAGCTGCTCTGTTACTTCTTCTACCTTACAGATAAACAGAATGTCTGGTTCTGCCAACAGTGAAATATGCATTGATGAAAAGAGCCCATGTGCAAGATTTCTTGTGTATGTTACAACATATTCATCATAGAAGTCTGATATCTGCCTTTTAATCTGCCAAAACTGCTCTTTTAGTGTGTGTATGTCCATATTGTTATCAAACCCACTCAGAATAGAAAAGGGTTTAGCAGAGCTTTTAGGGATTGAGACTGGTATATTATCATCCAGTTTGGGAAGAGCACAAGCTTTTTGAATTGAACTAAGGAATCCCACAGTCTTTACTGATCCCTTTGATACAGGTTCTATCCTGCTCACTTGAAAGCACTGAGGGACTGGTAGATCTTTACACGAGTCAGCACAACACTTAGGAATTGAGACTGATGTACTTTCATCCAATTTGGGAGGAGCACAAGCCATTTGAGTTGAACTAAGGAATCCCACAGTTTTTACTGATCCCTTAGATACAGGGTCTAGCCTGCTGACTTGAAAACTCTGAGGGACTGATAGGTCTTTATAAGAGTCAGCACTGCACTTTGAATTCTGAGAAACTGGCCTAGATGGGCTGAAGCACTCAACAGAAAACAAGGGAATCGGTAGTGTGGCTTCTTGAACAGTGACAGGGTTCTTTGTTTTGGCAGAGTGCTGGAAGTGAATCTGGGATGCACTAGCATGAGGCAAGGAATTAACCAGGTTTTCTTGATAGTAAATGTCTTGTGCAGAAGTAGCAAAAGCACTTTCACTGTTAGGAACATTCTCCCCTGTTTGAGGTAATAGAACCTCCAAAAACTCATTATTACTTTGTAATTCTTCTACAGACAGGGATTGGGGGTCATAATCACATATATTATAATAGCTGAACATTGAGGAATCAGCAAGCCACGCAATGTAGTACTGCATTTGCAATCTTTGATTTTCTTTAACAAGTCTATCCTTTAAACTAAGGCCTTTTTTAGAGGTCTTCTGAGAAAGTCTAGGTTTAGAAAGGGGTGTCTTAACATGATAGGAAAGCATTTTAGGTTTGTGTGTGCCTTTACTGCCAGGGGAGCTTGAAATGTTAGTTCGTGCATTCTGTCACGGTTTCGGGCGGGGCTGATCAGGGCTTTGGTTGGGACACCCCTTGAGGTCACCGAATATCCTAAAGAGGTAGTACACTGGGGCAGAGGAGCAGCTAAAGGCATACACGGAAAGGACAGCTATGGATAGGCACAGGAAACAGGAAAGTAAAAGCAGAGCAACCCTTGTGCGAACAAACAGGAAACAGATTACCAGTGGACAAACACGCTGGGGTTGTACACAGAGTAAGGCGCAGAACCTCCCACAGTGACAGGGAATCTCAATGCCTCTGTGCAGTTTGCTCTTACAGATAGTCACCCTGCCAGCCCCATAGAAAGGAGGCAGCAGAAGTGATTCTGTCTCTGGACCCTAGAGCACAAACAAGGATAGTACTTACATACACAGGACACGCTCTTGTGGGTCCAGCTCGAAACACAGTGGCGATTCCTGAGAAAACAGCAATAGCACACTGTCACTGTTAGGCACGAAATACAACGTATAACACTGGACAAGGATGGGGGCTGGAATTGCCTCCTGGAAACCAGGAGCCAACCCCAGTACACAGGAGGACACGTATACACTGGTGAAGACTGATAGAACACTTACCAGACACAAAGAACCAAGAAGAAACAGAAACAGAAGGGAACAAACAAAGAGGCAGAGGCAAGAACTAGGAACAGGCTCAGGCTGAAGCAAAGGCGGGTCTAGGACTTGAAAACAGGGCGCAAACTTCTGGCTGGGACAGACAGAGACAGGACTGGGAAACTGAGAACAGGCTCTGGCTGGAACAGGCAAGGACAGGACTGGAATACAGGGAGTAGGAAATGAGCAGTAAACAGGACTGGGAAACAGAGAGAAGGTTCAGGCTGAAACAAGGGAGGAGCAGGGCAGAGAAACAGGGAGCAGGCTTTGGAAGAAACAAACAGGTACAAGGCTAAGAAGCAGGGAGCAGACTCTGGCTGGAACAATCAGGAGCAGGGCAGAGAAACAAGAAACAGGAAACAGGATCAGGCTGGAACAGAACAGGAACAAAACTGGAACACCATCCGACAAGGGGTCTGTAACACAAAGGAATTGAAGTCCGATGCACGACGGGGAGCTTGAGGAAATGGCTGCTTATAAGCAGTTCCAAGCTGGGCTGCACAGGAGAGGTTTCAGGTGTGTGTGGTTTCGGACACTTGCAAGTCCTGGAGGAGAGGATCCAGTGAAAAGGAGCAACTGGACTTCTCCCATTGAAAACAATGGGAAACAGAATCCGGGTTTTCCTGACTACCAAGCTGTGCATTATGGGATTTGCAGTCCCAAGAAGCAAATGTAGTCCTACACAAGTGTACCATGGAGAAAAGAGAAACAAACAGGAGTCAGCAAGGGACTCTAGATAGGTGTTCAAGGTGATTCCCAGGCTTCTGACAGTCCCCTTACAGCGCCCCCTGGAAATGGGACGACCGAGTCGTAACAATATGTTGTCTGCGACGCATTCCAGGAGCTGTGTTAGGATGTTCCCCCTCATTTTCCCGGACAGCATCTTCCTCCTCCTCCTCTTCAGGCAGTTGTTGTTCAGGTTCATATAGGGGAATGTTCCTCCTAACACAAATGTTGTGCGGGATGGCACAGGTCAAAATGATCCTGCAGACCATTTCTGGGGAATATAGGAGGCTGCCTCCGGTGATGTCCAGGCACCTGAATTTAGACTTCAGGATGCCACAAGTCCGTTCAACTATGGTGCGTGTCCTCCAATCTGCCTCATTATAAGCACGCTCTGCTGCTGTGCTTGGGTTGGAAAATGGGGTCATGATCCATGGCTGGATCCCGTAACCCTGATCAGCTGAAAGAGAAAATAGGGGTAAGTATTTTGTTGTTGGTTGAAGCGGAAATGTCACTTTGCATGGAAGTTGTTATCTTGTGTCGTCTTTGACTCATATTTGTTTGTGGTATTCTGTGGGATCCTAGGCTTCTGTGAGGTTCTTTCTGCATTGGAATGTTTGACTAGCAAACCTGGTGTTTGGCTAACTGACCTGATATCTCTGGTATATTTAGGAACTTGCAGTTCAGTGTGTATCTCCCATGCGTTACGTAGTGAGAAAGATGTGTCCGTGTGCATTCACTGGAGGTGACATGATACTTCCACACACACAAAAGATTCCACTGTGGTGGTAACATGGTTGCACTACATGGCCTGGACATCCCTTCCAAGTAGACATATGTTATTGCAGGTAAAATGCAACAGTGAGGCCCTTTGATTTGGCTGGGCGACAATGCACAACACATCTCCATAAATTGGCAGCACTGAAGTGTTCAGTATTGACAATGCTCACTTATCCCATGTGTGACTAGTTGTATGCAAACCTGTTTTTGATCCCTCACCCAGTAGGCTCAAGTGCAAGCGTGCACATATACTACTGAACTTGCTCCAGGTGAGCTGGCTAACTTGTTTGTTGGGGTGAATGTTTTAGTGTAGGAAGGCCCATCTCCCTGTACATCTGTTGTGTAGATGGGGAATTGTCTCTTTCAGTATGCGTAGCAGTGTGCTCGTTGTATTAGTGTCACATCAACATGTTTTCATTGCACAGTCCACTTCCTTATTGCTAGCTGCCAATGTCACCCCAGGAGTGATGTGGGATGTTGGTACTGCATCAATAATTCCATGTCACCTTCATTGAGTCAGTGTCATCATGCTATGCGTCTCATGGTGTTTGACCTGCAGCAACACACATTGCACACCCCTTACATACGACACATTGCTTGGAAGGGTGTGGGATTGACTGCGATATTGAATGGTTAATCTTCCAAGTTTTACTGCTAGTTAAGGTGATGACATTGACACTGTGTAGTTTTAGATTGATCCCTTGTGGCTCTAGAGTGGCATCTATTGTTATTTGCAGCCGTCATTTGTCCGTAGGTGTGAATCCCATTGGGTCAGGATATCAAACATAACTATCAGTGTCGCACCTCAGTGCCTTCCTACCCATGTGACAATGTAGTGGTGTATGTCTTGTGTGTCCTACAGGGTTGCTGTGCTGTGTGTATATTACTGGGTTTCTGGACTTACCAACAAGAAGGCCATTGCCATATCGTCCATCCTGGAAGTGCCGAGTGATGGTGCTGTGGCGGAAGATGAAGGAATCATGTACACTCCCAGGATACTTTGCCATGATGATGATGAACAATCCCTGGTGATCAACAATGGCCTGCACATTGATGGAGTAGGTGTGCTTTCTGTTGCGGTATACGTGCTCGGTTGCAGCAGGTGGCACAATCCTGACATGTGTGCAGTCAATGGCACCAAGTACGTGCGGGAAGCCATTAATTTGGTAAAACCCCTGTTTGGTCTCCTGCTGCTTCTGTTGTGTGTTGGGAAAGCTGATGTGGCGGGGTGTGAGGGAGAAGATGGCATCAAGTACCTTGGGACGGAAGGCGGAGAATGAGGGCAGTGAGACCCTGGCAACCAGGGCACCAGTAGTTTGAAGTGAGCCACTTGCCAACATGTGCTGAACAGCTAGCAGCTTGGTCTCCGGTGGAATTATGTGGGGTGTCTGCAAGCTGTCTGTTAACTGTGGCCCAATCTGGCACAGCAGCTACTGTATGGTTTGCCAGTGGAGTCTGTACCTTTGGATGATATCATGTTCCCTGAGGCCCAGGAGGGTTGTCCTGGTCCTGAATAGCCTCTCCTGCCTTCTCCGTTGCCTTTGGGGTCCACGTTGGTGTGGTGGTAGCTGCTGCTGTTGGTCCTGTGCTCTGCGTCTTCTGGCATGAGGCATGAGTAGCACCTCCATGTCATCCTTGGTGAGCAATGATGTTGCTTGTGTAAGTTTTCCTTAAGTAGTGGTGTGTTTGCCCCACTTTAACACCTGCCCTGACCCAGGCATTAAAATTTGACGCAAATCGGGATTTGCTTCATTTTCCGGGTCCGCCTCCAGTAATTTGTTCCCGGTTGGATAAATATGGCGCACGGGTGTTTGAGTCATTTTTTGGATGGGAACGCATACCTTGCATTTCATTGACGCAAGGCGGTTTCACGCATCCAGAAAATGACACATACCCTGAAATTTTGACACTAGACGGGCCTAGCGTCAAAATATAAATATGGTGTTCAGTTTGCGCCGGATTTGCGTAAAAGAAAATGATGCTAATCCAGCGCAAAGGGATTATAAATATAGGCCTGAATGTGATACCTGCAGCATAAAAGGAAAGTAGATGTGGTGTTGTCATTACTTATGTCAGAAATAGTTGCGCGTAATCTCAGAACGTCTCTGCTGCTCTGGTTCTGTCGGCTGGGTGAAGGGGTGGCAAGGGGTCGTCATTGTCATTGGAGTCTGTCTCTGTGGGTTCCGATGTTATGCAACACTGCACGTGTGGCCACAATCTTGCAGGTGGTTTCTTTTAAGCAGGCATCAGAAACAACTCTTCAGCAGGCCAAAGGTTCTCTCAGTCACGTATCGTGTCCTTCTATATGCCGCATTGCATCTCCGTTCACTTGGCGTGGTAGGATTGAGGTACCGTGTCAGGAGGAAGGACCGCACTGCATATGCACTGTCTCCTAGAATTACAGGAGTGTAAAAATAGTTTTTGTTACCTGTTACATCACATATATGTTATGCAACATTGTTCTCTGTTACCTTACCAAGTAGGTATACTTCACCAGACTCCCCAGCGAGAAGCCTTGTGTGTATTCCACTGTGCCTAAAGATGTACGAATCATGGGTTTTACCAGGGTATCTGGCCACAAGATCAGTTATGATGTTGGAGGCATTGCATATGATCTGGATGTTCATAGAATGGCTATTTCTTCTATTCCTATATATATATACTCTGTTGCAGATGGTGGACAGATTGCTACATGTGTCCCACCAATACAGCCAATGACATGTGGAAATTGGGTTTCCTGGTAGAAATCTAATTTAGTTTTTTGCAAATCCTGTGGGGTTTTGGGGAATTTTGTGTGCAGATGAAGTTTAGTTAACATGGCATTCAGGAATGTATTAAAGAAGCGTGAGAGCGCACTTTGTGACACACCTCCATCTGCTGATATGACCCCTTGATAGCTACCTGAGGCTAAGAGGTGCAGGGAGCATAATACATATGACATTGGTTCTGTGAGTGTGTTGCTGCAGTAGGGGTTGTAAATCAGCTATTAAGTCAAGTATAATGGCAGAGTTCAACCTGCACTTGTCATATATCTCCTCCTCTGTCTGATCAAAGAGGGTAATGCACACTCTGAAAATGTGCTCCAGTCTCCTCCTCCCTCTCCTCAAACCTGCCAGGATCCTCATCCTCCTCACCATGTGGTAGAGTACAGCCATTGTTGAAAATGCCTGATGCATTCTCAGCCTCTTTATATGGTTGCACCTGTTTACCACCTGATTTCAATTTGTGGTAAATTGCACATGAAAAAACCCATTTTGCGACTAATTTCACTTTGCAAATGCTTCATACATTATATTGCGATTCCTGATTTGTAAATCGCAGACTGTGATTCGCAAATTCAAGTCACATTTTTAAGGAATCGCTACTTTAGTGATTACTGAAAAACGCACTGCGAATGCCTTTCATACATCGTGAAAGGCTATTTTGCTTTCACCAAATGTGGAATTTACTGATTCGCACCATTTGCTAATGCAAAATCCTTTGATACATCTGGCCCATAGTTTCAATTTTATTTAAATCAATATTTTATTCCAGTGAACACAAGATGAATAGTATTTATTATAAAAATTATCATGTTAGCAGCAATGAAATTTGTCAGGAGACCGAACAACAAAAAATATTGTAACATTAAGAAGGTATTATGGGGTTTGTCTGCATTAACAACCCAAGCCCCTCCCCTCCTTTAGCTGACTATGCAAAACTTAGCACCAAACGGGAGGCTAACCAGGTTTCAGAGATAGTTCAACCAGCATACCTTTTCTAAATGCAAGAAACGGTGTTCAGTAAAAAATAGCAGCCTCTTTACTCTCTTTGGGGTTCATTAGCTATGTCCTCAAGACAGCAGATAAGCTGGTCCAAGTAGAGGGCTCAATGTGCTTTTTCTGTAGCCTACTGGAAGAAAGAGTGTATACTGCTCTCACGTGACCCTCTGTCTTGAATCTCAGAAGTCTCAGAATCTCAGAAGTGAAGTTCCTCTCTATCTGATGATACTTTCATCCAGTTCATATACTCTGTCTGAAAATTATTGAATAAACTATCTATAATGAAGCCCCTCTAACCTTTCAACTATGGATATTTTGTGAATTATCCCTTTCTGTTTAAAAACAACTATTAACATACATAATTCAAAATAAATATGTCTAAAATAAAAAACATTTGAAGATTACAATATGTATCTGGGTATATAGATGAAAAAGGCCTTGTGCCTTCTTTTTTTCCTTTATTACAATTCTTAGTCTTCAGTCTGATGGTGCAATGCTTGTGGGTGTACAAAGAATCATGAGAAATGGTGAGCTTGTCTTAAAGATAACAAGCATTGGCATAGCCAATAGACCTTGCCTTTTGGACCTTTTAAGTGTACAGTATATTTTAAATGCAATAATACATCACATAACACAAATACACTAATATATGGGCACTTAAGCAATTGTTGGCAATGTTGCCCCTTCTGAATGGTGGTGACCTACAATCCACATATTTCAAAACACTGGAGGAGGATAGAAAATAGAACCTCTCGGTGTTCTAATAAGCAATGATGCTGCTAGCCTCCTCCCAGCACCTTTGGCGTGTCAGATCTCCTCCCCCAGGAGCCTTTGGCACTGAGGCAGGGTCCATCACTCTCTGCTCTCGTTTCCCAGTGGCTTTAAGCAGTCAGCAAGGTCCCGCAGTGCGGGATTCCTCTGAAGCCCTCCCTCCGACCACATCATCCCTCAGCACTCCCACCTCTCAGGACCTGCCATCCAGTGTCAACGCCAGCTTCCTCACAGCACTTTGAAAGCCCCAGACCACATCCTCCAGGAGCCTTCACCACTGGGGATGGGTGGTCACTCTCTGCTCCAGCCTCCCTGGAGCTTAAAGCCAAGGTCGGGCCTGACCACACCTGTCAGAGCCCAGTGGAGGCTGGGCTGGTGCACCCCTCTTTCAATTCATCCTCAGCTACTTGCACCACTCCTTGCCCCTCTGCCTCCCCTGACCCGGCACCCCCCTGCCCTTGCACCTCCTCCTCCCCAGTGTCACCCCTGTCGTCTACTGCTCCTTGCCCCTGCATTGCTCCTTGCCCCTGCATTGCCCCTTTGCCTCCCCTGCCCCTGAACCCCTCTCCCCTGCACCACACCTGTGTCACTCCTTACCCCTCCGTCACTCCTTACCCCTGCATCGCTCTTTGCCCCTGTGTTGCTCTTTGTCCCTGCATTATGCCAGATCCTCATCATGCCTGCCCCTGTGTCGCCCCTGCCCAGCACCATCCCTGCATGACTCCAGCCCGCATTTTCCCATCACCACCCCTACTCTCCCTCTAATGCCTAACTCCCATCATGAACATCCAGGACCCCCATGGAGATTCCACACCTTTCAAGATTCACAATCAGCGAACTCATCGCTGACATACCTCCGTTACTCTTCCAAGGAACTCCTGGACCCCAGACAAGATAGTAGCTGCCTCCACCACCCCGTGCTCCACCAAAGGACTATTCTCCTGCCAACACTCCCTCTTCTCATGCAACACCACCCGCACGGAGCTCAACACTACACCAACCAAGAAGCCCAACACCACCACTCAGCTGCTCCAATACATCCTATTGAATGCCCGCTTCCTCTGCAAGCACACCATAGAAGTCTAGGACACCCTCTCCAGCCTCTCCACGTCATCGCATTCATCACCGAAATGTGGCTCAAACCCTCTGGAAACCCCAACATCGCCACCACTACCCCAAATGGCTTAAAGATGGTACACCGCTACCGCATCAACAAACAAGTTGGAGGAATCACCATAATTTTCAAAGACACCATCAGATGCTCCATCATTAACGATGGCCTCAAGTCGCTCATGGAAAACCTCAACTTCCTACTTCAACCTGACCCAAAGACCACAATAAAAGGCACCCTAGCCCTCAGGCCTTCTAGATCCCTCGCCACCTTCTGCAATGACATCTCCAACCTCATCGTCCCTTAGCCATCGACTCCCACCACTACATCCTACTCGGCGACCTCAACCTCAACATTGACAACCCCAGTGACACCAATGCCGGTACCCTCTTTGAAAGTCTCAGTAACATTGGCCTCAACCAACTGGTCACCGTAACCACTCAAAATGACAGCCACACACTCAACATCATCTTCACCTCCAGTGACAGAATCAAGTTCTCCCACACCACAAACTTACCTTCACTATCTCAGAAGCCCAAAACACCACCTTCAAGCAAGAGATCTCCTCCCACTGCTCCTGGACCAAGGTCACTGAAACCCAATGAACACAGGCCATCTCCTCATCCCACCCTGAAGCCACTGCTGACCTCAACCAAGCAGTCCAGAACCTCAGCTCCTGGATCACTGACTGCACCAACAGGATGGCCCCACTGAAACCTGCAAAAACCAGTAGGACCTCCAAACAAGCCAGCTGGTTCATCACAGAGCTCAGGACCATGAATCGCAAATGTTACCAACTCAATAAGCGATGATGCACCACCAAGAACCCCGCTGACAGAGCCACCTACAAACAGCCCTGAACAACTACCACAGAGACATCAAAGCAGCCCTAGCCACCTACATCGACTTAGCAGTCAACCACACCAAGGAACTTTTCAAACTAGTCAAAGATTTTTCTAACCCGACAGTCACAGAGAACACCATTCATCCCTCCCAAGAACTCTGCGACACCCTCTCAGATTTCTTCCACAACAATATTGTCAATCTCCCAAAGTCTCAACTCTCAGATAGCTTCCTCCAACCCCGGCAGCCTGAACCAATGTCAGCCAGATCACCACTGCCTGGACCCTGCTCATCACCTCGACCATTTCAACCATCATGACCTCCATCCACTCCGGTGCTCCCACCGAACCCTGCCCCTACCCCCTCTACAATCTCTGAACCAACCCGATCAGCACACACCTCACCAGCATCATCAATGCCTCCATCTCCACTGAAACGTTTCTCAGATAACTGGAAAAATGCTGACGTCAGACCCCTCTTGAAGAAACCCCCCTGCAGATCCCTGAGACGTCAAAAACTACCACCTGATTTCCCCACCCCCTCTAAGGAGAAAATAGTCTAATCATATCCTATTTAAAAATATCATTCACACCCAATCATACCAAAACGCACACACACTGCCATTAAAATCAACTATACGAACATATCAAGGTCATTGCCTAGTACATTGTAATTCAAGGATTTCAATCAGGTTAGAATATTTAATGTACGGGACCAGATGACCCTTGCAGTCACTTAATAATCCATTATTTTCAATTCATGTACCAATACATATGTTGTGTGCAAGGAGTCAATGGTGATGACTACAAGAGGCTTAAATACGGCATGTTAAGGCACGTTTCGGTGTTACTCCCGTTAGGGAACCACCTTCATCAGAGCAACTCCGATTTTCCAACTTTGTTAGGGGGCAGTGCTTATATTGCTTAGCGATCGCCACTCCTTATGTGGAGAAAAAATGATCTGCAATTTTCTAAGAACAAGCAAACATGACTTGTATATTAATATATATATATATATATATATATATATATATATATATATATATATATATATATATATATATATACATATATATATATATATATATATATATATATATATAAATATATATATATATATATACATATATGTATATATATATACATAAATATATATATATATATATATATATATATATATATATATATATATATATATATATATATATATATATATATATATACATATATATAGCTCGTGAGGCCTAAGCCCAAAATCAAGCTTATGTTGAATTGATGAATCGCAGAGAAGTAGAACCAAAGTCAAGATCAACGAGAGTCCACCACCATGTGAGGTGCATGCACTAACAGTGTATAGAAGGAGAGCATCCAGTTAACTGAAGACAAACCAATAGCCCAAGATGTATGTGACCACATCATCACCTACCAAAGTGTTCATAAACTAGATAGTTAGTGTATATTTCTTTATAAAAAAATCTTCTTATAATCCTCTCATAATAATATGCACCTCCATAGGCAGACTTAGGGGCAGATTTATGGAAAGTGGCGCTGCACTCAGTGCAGCGCCACTTTACCTGAGCCCCGTAGCACTCCCTACCTCCACCATTTAAAATACGCTGCACCATGGCACAGGGTAGAGGGCAATAGTGTCATTTTTTATAACGCTATTGAGTTACTCTGCAGGAGTAGCACCAAAATACTGGCGCCACTTCTACAGAGTATATAGGGGCCCATTCTAAAGAATGGAAGCCCCCTTTTAACGCCTGCTCTTGAGCAGGCGTTAAAAGTGCCATAATAAATGGCGCAATTAAATCTCATAAATTTCCTTGCACCATTTTACCGGCTCCCTTAACGGCAGAATCGCCCCCTGTGCATTCATTAGGCCTGGCATGGCATGCATTGCGCCACTCTGGAAATCCAGTGTGGGGATTTTGGCCTTGTTCGGCCACAGTAATGTCAAAATAAATTACGTTAATGTGGCGCAAGGCGACTAGGGGCCTATAAATATGCCACCGACCTAGGAAGCATAATATAGAAGTCATAAGGATTGTAACATGGAATATATGCTAGACTCCGGTCTGGGACAATCTCCCTCAAAAGAAGTCTGAAAGGGCTCGTCGAAGTGTATCACAGCAGTAGATATATATACTCCAAGATCTTACCTCTTGATCAAGCATTAAAACCATTGGATTCAGTGATGATGATCTATCCATAATCCTGGGACATCCCTGTACAGGTGTGAGTGGGACCACAGGATTTAACCAACTTAAAGATGAGTGGTTTAAGCTAGTGGAACTAAAGAAAAAAAATAAACATACTGAACTTCATGCAGATTTTATATTGGAATACCTGAGAGCTTAGGTTATCCTGGCTAGACTGAGGGCTAGGAATGTCCCAGGTCTCTTTGTAGAGATCAAACATTTTTTTGAAATCAGAAGGAGAAGGCAGCTCTAATTAATTTGATCAATATGGAAATAGAACTGGACACTGTGAAGGACAAAGTTGTAATAATAATTTTTTATCCAGAAGAGGAACCTACAGGACCAGGTTGAGAAACCAACAGAGAGGAAGGTACCAGAATACAGACAATTCCCAACATGTACTACAGCCCAGGAGAAAGGAATATGGGAGGGATTGAGTGCAATTCCGGTGTTCAGTCTGAGCCATTTTCTGATGGACTCTGATACGAGGGCTCTCCTCATGGAAGGTCTTTCTTTCATCCCTAGTACTTCTATTGATATGTTTGGATTGATGAGAGATCTCTTTGCCTTTTTTAAGAGTATTATACTCAAGAGATTCTTTGATGATAGACAGAGTAGAACTGACAACAATATATTGGGACATAAACTGGTATCTTCCTTTAAACCGAGCGTGGATGTGGTGGGACCAGAGGTAAGGATTTAAAAAAAGGCAATTATCTATACAATACAGAACATGCTTAAATCCATACCTATTCCCCAACACAATTTGTTTAAGAATGAATATGAGGTACTACTTAGATTACAGAGAGACAAACAGACTACAGTTAAACCCACATGACAAAGAAGGAGGAATTGTTCTGATTGACACTGATAAATACAAACAAAAGATAGATGCATTTGGTGCTTACCATGTTAATTTTAAATTATAGTCATGCATTGAACCGTAAGTGCTCCTGCAGTTGATAATTTGTTTTCTGGAATATTTTTTTTTTCTTTTTTTTTTTTTTCTGGTCAAGCCATTTTGATAGCACAATGTGATTGGGGCATGACTATGTTCATTTCTTAGGATTTTGTTTTCTTCCCCTTCCAAGATGGTGACTACTATTTTCTGTATCTTCCTTGATGAGTTCCGACCAGGTTGGATGTAAAGCTTTCCTTACATAATTCAGGTTATCTCTTATTTCTTTTTGGTCACGTAATTTTGCGATCGATACATAATCTTTTTATGGCCATGATTCCTATTTAGGATTTGGCCCTTTCTCCCTTCCAAGATGGCGACTATCGTTTACCGTATCTCTCTCAACGAACTTCGGCCACGTTGGACGTTACATCCTAACTTGTGGGGACGCCGAGATTTCTATATTTAAAAAGAACCGGATGGCGATCGAGTTGTTTTTCGCCTTGGCTTATGGCGCTAGTTCACTGATTGGGAATCAAGAGGTAAGATCTTGGAGTATATTTATCTACTGCGGCGCTACACTTTGACAAGCCCTTTCAGACTCCATTTGAGGCGGATTATCCGCGATTGTGGAGTCTAGCATATATTTCAATTAGGTCTCCCATATTATGCGTTCTAATTTGGTTGAATCTCATATACTCCTTATGATTATAATCCACAGATCCAATGGCACCCTCCGCTATGAGCCAGGCCTGGAGGATCCATGTACATTAAGGATGCAATAGCCTAGAGGCTCTCGCAAACTTTAGGTAATTGTATACATCTTGATGGTATTCCATAGAATGTTGAAGTACTATTGGCTAGCAGTAACTAATGTATTTATGTCTGATTATCACTCTCTAGATAATTCTTACTACATATGCCCCAGTAGCCTATTTGTGCTCCTCTTTCTTTGAGCCATAAACTTCCACCCTGGAGAACTAAGTTTGCCTATGGAGGTGTGCAGTAATATGGGAGGATTATAAGAAGATTTTTTATAAACAAATATAGACTAGCTATCTAGTGTATGAACAATTTGGTAGGTGATAATGTGGTCACATACAACTTGGGCTATTGGTTTGTATTCAGTGAACTGGATGCTCTCCCTGTATACGGTGATAGTGCATGCACCTCACATGGTGGTGGATTCTCCTTGATTCTGACTTTGGTTCTATTTCTCTGTGATTCATAAACACAACATAAGCTTGATTTTGGGCATATGCCTCACAAGGCATATATATATATATATATATATATATATATATATATATATATATATATATATATATATATGTATATATTTATTTATAATACAAGTCATGTTTGTTTGTTTTAGGAAATTGCAGGTCATTTGCTCTACACATAAGGAGTGGCGATCGCTAAGAAATATAAGCACTGACAACCACTTCAACCTAAACTCCAACAAAACTGAAGTTCTCATGTTTGAGAGCAACACCTCTGCCTGGGACACCAGCTGGTGGCCAGCCCAACTTGGACCTAGCCGTACCCCTACAGACCACGCCTACAACGTTAGGTATCATCCTCAACAGTCTACCGACCATGAAACACTGTGTCAACACCATCACCTCCTTCTGCTCTACACCCTCTGCATGCTCTACAGAACCTTCAAATTGATCCCAGCTGAAAACAAGAACATTGTCACTCAAGCTCTCATCACCAGCTGTCTGGACTACAGCAATGCCCTCTAAGCCTACATCTCCACCCAGCACCCCTCACCTGAGCTCCCCATCCAACAGAGATGCCAAATCAAGATCTTCACCCTCGCCTACAAGGCCCTCCACAACCTCTGATGTTTTTACATCAACTAACGTCTGAAGTTCCATCAACCCTCCAGACACCTTTGCTCCACCTCTCACACACACACACACACCCCGCATTTGTCATAGCCACTGTGACGGTTGCACCTTCTTTTACATCAGTGCAAGAGCCTGAAACGACCTGCCATCCCACTTCTGGTCATCCCCCTCGCTGACGGACTTCAGGGGGAAGCTTAGGACCAGGCTCTTCGACTAGGGCCCAGCTCCCAGATAGCCTGTGGGGTGAAAGTGTGGTCTGTACAAATGCGTATTGATTGATTGGTTGATATATACATGAGAATGAAAGCACATACAGCACTAATACAAACACCCGCACATAACCGCATAAATATTTCGGCAATACCGCGTCTAGTACCACGAGCTGCAGAAAGAGATCAAAGACAGAGTCAAAGCAGTTTGCTCTGATATATTGTGACCAATCTTTGAAAAATCTGTAATTCTAGGCTTTTTGAATGCAAAAAAACAGAGGTCTGTGTATTATCTCATGTATTAACATGGACTACAGCAAATATTTTAAAAACAGCGAGCAGAACCAAATCTGTGTGATCTAATGTGGTGTGAATAACGGAGACGGACTATAACACAGTGAACTAGGATGAGCAAACAACATAATAATACACATTCTATATTGTATGCCCTCTATTCCCTTTAATCACAGAGACAACATTAGGAATGCCAGTGAATACATAACTAAACCAGCTGCATCAATAACAATTAACAACCAGCTTTCCTCTAAATTAGGAGCAGTGTAAACTAAGCAGTATACCAACTCTTATGTAAAATACCCAGGGTTACTGAAAATAAGAGATTTGGTGGCTGTTTTTTGCATAATTATGGATTTGCCATACCAGCCACATAATCCCTCATCCTATAGTTTGTTGTTTTTAGTTCACACATTTCTACAAATGCTTCTACCCTTGTTTCTGCACATTGACTGGTCCCATTCCAGTTGCTCAATGCTGTCCTTAGATGTTAATTCTGTTCACCTTATGCTAATGAGGTGAAACACTTGCCCAGACAATGTTAACAAATTTGAAAAATCACCAAATAGTGCCTTAATACTGCCACAAAATGTGCTTCAGGAATTTTGCTTTTCTTGCCGCACAATTCGGCCATCCCCTACCATATAATTCCAGTGGTCCTGCGTATTATTTACGATCAACTGCTCCAGTTACAACTAGCTCTATGAACTAGCACTGGGCTTCACAGAGTTGCATGCTGTCCGTCAGCAAAGCGCCTTAATGCCTCATCAAAAGTAGTGCTATGAAATATATAATAGAATATCAGAATGAAAGGTCAACGAGAAGCAAATGCAGGGCTGTAAATGTATGAGGCAGGAGCTAGATATTGGGAAACCTGTTACGACATAGGCCCTCATTACGAGTTTGGCGATCAGCGGACGGCCGCAGTGGAGTTGGCGGTCACACCACTGCGGGCCCGGCGGTGAAGACCACCACATCACAAGTACTGGGAAGGCAAGTGCAGAACACATCCAACTTACCGTTCACCCCGCCACAGCGAAGGGGCCGGCGTCGCTGGTGGCAGCCATCTCCAGGCCGGCCGTCAGGAAGTATCCCACGACAATGTTACAAGGTGGCACACCACCTGGATTTCCGTAGCGGATCTACCACCAACAAAAGGCTGGCAGAAACAAACAATATAAAAGGGAACAACCACTTTCAGGAACACAGGCACCTATGTAAGCGTCATGGCACGCGAATTGCAACTCCTCCAAATGCTCTACCTGGCCATGCAACTCCCGGACCAGCAACCAAGATACCAACTGTAAGTACACCTGCCTAGCACACACTGGAGGGAACGACATTAGTACACACACTCAACACGGGAAGCCACGCCCACACACACGCAAACACCTGTACCAACACACACACACATACACACACACCTACACACAAATACCCATAATCATCACACGTACATGTGGAAGGAAAGCCAGGACTAGGTAGGTCCATCAACACTAACAGTGTTGTAGAACTGCTATATTAGTAATGTTAAAATCTGGAAGAAGACTAAGTACACACAGGCCGAAGGGCCAGTCCAAAGGTCCCACAGTGCCCCGAACACACTGGTCACAAGGTGACACCCCAACTTGACAGTGGGCAGGGGCATCAATGGGGTATGTAGGCACCTCAGGGGTGGGGGGTCTTTGGGCATGGAGAGGGGTGCTTGGGCTTGGCCTTATTGGACGGGGGTAGCCGGGGGGATGGGCTTGGCCTTGGAAGTGGAGGGAGTGGGCATGTGCTTGGGTTTGTCAGGAGGATCAGTGGACATGACAGGGGTGGAAGTGGCAGGTTGTGGAGGGGCATGGCGCGGGGCAGTGATGGACAGGGAGGCGCAAGGTAGAAGCCTTGGAAGGGTACTAGGGTGCTGGGGGAACAGGGCCTGGGCAGTGGTATGAAACAGGAAAAACTCTGAGGAAATATTTTTGGGGATGCAAGGGAGGTCAAGGTAAGGACGTTTGGGAGTGGAGGGAGTGAGTATGGTTGTGAGGTGTATACGTGGAGCTGCCTTGGGTGCAGGTGCATGGGTGGATGAAATGTGTATGTTGGACTGTTGGGTGGGTAAGTGCCGGCGTTTAGATGTACTGGGAGGAGATGGGGAGGAGATCCAGGTAGATAGCGGGGGGACGTGTGAGTGTATGTTGAGGTGGTATCTGCAGGTACGGTGGATGTGCTGCAAGTGGGTGTGTTGACAGTCATGGTGTCTGCGCCAATGGTGTATGGGGTGCATGAATGGGGATCAGATAATGTGCTGACCGTGGCAGTGAGGGCACATGTGGCAGGATCAGTGACTGTTGTGGTGCTGACTGCAGGTGTGAGTGGTGTACTGGCTTTGAGGGGGAGGTAGTGGGGGAGTCGGTGCAGGGTGCGGATGTTGTCATGTCTGCATGTGTCTGTTGTGTGTGTGCATGGCTGTATGGCATTTGTGGTGCTTATGTCTGCCCTTGCATACAGTGTCCATTGATGTGGATGCATGTGGGTCAGTAGTTGTGCCTTGGATGGGTGAGGGGAGAGGGATGTGGGGATGGGAACACATAGATGGAGGGTGAACAGAAGAAAAAGGAATACTGGCTGCCGTCAAGGAGGAGGCCAGAGCCTGAAACGATCTCTGTGGGCCAGACAAGGTACAGTGAATGCCTTCCAGGAACACATTGGTCTGTTGCATCTGGGATGCCAGTTCCTGGATGGCACTCACGATAGTTGTCTGCCCCCAGAGATGGGCCTCAGGAGGTCAATAGCCTCCTTATTGAGGGAAGCAGGGCTGGCTGTGGCAGAAGCAGAGTTGCCTGTGGCAATGAAGATGCCCACCCTCTTGGGTGAGCGGGTACCAGCAACTGGGTGGGGAGCTACAAGGTGGGTGGTGCTGGTAAGGTGGGTGGCGGACAAGGATGGGGCTGGGGTGGTCCCAGATGACTCTGCCACCACCATGCAGCGACCATCAGAGGAGGAATCTGAAGATGGTGTGGTCGATCTTGTCTTCCCCGTGGCACTCCCCTCATCCTCTGTCCCACTGCTCCCCTCTGCTCCACTGGGGTCAGCCTCATGAGTCCCATGGGCTGCAGCTTCCCCAATCACCTGTGCCCCTTCTCCTTCACCAGATGATGCTGATGCACACAAAGACAGAGGAGGACAGGGAGAGAGGGAGAGAGAGAGAGAGAGAGAGAGAGAGAGAGAGAGACAGGGTGCTATTGTTCAATGCCAGCACTACAGTAACACAAGTTAGAACATCAACATTTGATGCCATGCCATGATACACTGTGCCCAGCACATCCTCCAACTAGGGAACACCATGGGGGAAACCACAACAATGCACATGTCAACTGCTGATGGTCTGACTGATGCAAACATGTACATGAGGAGTGGCATACCTGCCAAACCTGTCTAGTACCTGCCCACTACCCCTGGCCATTGAGACAGGCATGTGATGGACTGCACACCCAACAGAATCCTGCAAGGCTAGTTGGCAGGCCTACTTGGCTATTGTCAATTAGCACTGTTACCACTTGGCGCACCCTACCCCACTACACATGCAGTGCCTGCCAGCTGATTGAGGTCCTGGGATCCACCACTGGCACAGTGTTTGCCAAGGACTGATCACAATGGTCTGACAGCACAGGTCCAATCATTCTGTTACCATGAGCTGGCAAGCACATCTATCTAGTAGGTGGCAACACTGTTTCAACATTGGAGGAAGCTACCCCACTATCATTGACTGCATGGCATTACCCACACCTGTGATGCCAATCCCGCCCAGATGGACACTACCCATAGTGGACATCATTGTACCAAGCACCCACACCACAGCTACCCAATGGTGCCCACCCAGAGCCACTATGGCAACACATGTAGCAAGTGAGAGTGGGCACTTACCCCCATGTGGCTGCTGTTCTGCCCTCAATTGTCCATCCACTTCAGGGCCATAAGCATGGGTAGTGATGTTAGAAGCAGACTCCTGGCTTGCTCTGGAAATTATGGTAACAGAAGAAACACCTTAAGACATGACAGCACCAAGTGGGAGCAGAGGTACTGCTCAAGTTAAATCACATGCAGCAAAAACGAGAGCAAATCAAATAGGGAAATGGCACTGGAGGGGGCAGGAAGAAGCATGCCCTTCAGAAAGGGAGGGGGAGCGATGTGTGTGTGTTTTTCAGTTTTTTTAGACAGGGCTACCGTTTCTGAAACAAAGGTAAAAGTAATTTGTTTTTTCATTCCCACACACTAGGGAGGAGACAGTATGACGGGTATGCAACACTGACTGCATCACCCTCGCTGCTACCAGTATAAATAATACATTCTTCATGTTCATGGCTCTTTTTCCAAAGCAGAGATGAGCCAGATGTTTTCATCCATTCCCACATACGACTGAGAATAGCCTACTACAAATGGCACATAAAAAACTTTTGTACACAGGTGCTGGATGAATGCACTACTTGCCACTAGGGTAGGAATACTGGGTGACTCCAGGTCTTCAAGGACGCAGTGCTCCAATCTTAAGCTTTTTAACAACCTAATGCATTGTGGGAGTTGTAGTCCTACTTCACCCCAGTACTTTTTTCTTTCAGAAGATGTTTATTTTTTCATTCCAGAAAGCACTTCCGACATAGCCATAACACATATGTGGTTTCAGAGTGTTAATTGCACCCTCGCATTATTGTTTTTATTTTTTTTAATTGGTAGTAAACATGATGAAAAATTATTGAATGAATTTATCTGTTTGCATTTCTTAAATTATTTATACTGTTTTATTTAACTTTTTAAATTAAATTCGTATTATTTTGTAGAACATAATAAATATTTGTGCTCAATTTTTTCTCACTAAAAAGTAAATAGGTATGTAATGTAGATGTAGAATAATGTAATCATTTTAACATAAGTTCTCATGGGTGTTAGTTTAATTATCTGTCTTCATTGTTTCTGTGAGAGTGGTTTGTAGTATCAGAGGTTGGCCATGGGTGATGCTACACTTACTCGAAAGCTGTGTATTTAAGCTGTAGTAAATCTGAAAGTGTATTTAATGAATTGGAAGGGTCTCCCTCTTTTGTGGGTGTGAGTTTTGATTTTATTTCTACCTAACCCCTACTTAATATTCCCATAACAACACCTGTTTTGTAGTAACTATTCTCCATCTCCGTACAGAAAAGATAAGAGAGGCAGAGGTGGAGAGCTCGACACCTAGAGTTGTGAATTGCACTTTGTAGTAAGTAAATATTTTGTAGTAAGTAAAGAGTAATACTGGAGTGCTATTTTACTTACTACAAAATGCAGTTTGGGTATTCGGACCATGGGTACATTGAACAAACTCTCATACATATGAAGGAAACACTCTTTAATTACCCCAGCACTTTTGCATATGATGACATTTATTACTCTGGTATTGCCCATAGCAACCAGGCAGGTTGAGAATCTTTCCTTCAGTTCATTACAACATCCAGGCACTTTGATGAGCGATCTTATGCTTGTACTTTATTATTCGATGTTTTGTAACTAAAACAACGTTCTATCTGCTCCAGTGAGATGTTGTAATCATGTCCTCTGATTTACTTGTAATACAGCGTTCTAAGTCCACCTCAAACGTGTCTCTCCCTTTGATATAAGCAGTGCAATATATGCTGTATCTTTATGTGATGTAACTGGGCCAAGGGGCAGGTAGTGTCAGCTCACATTACTTTATGGAAATGGCTCTCTCGTTTGTGAAATACATGTTTTATTATGCCTTAATGAGCGTGTCTGATCCTCGAGAGAGAGAGAGAGAGAGAGAGAGAGAGAGAGAGAGAAAGAGAGAGAGAACAATTATTTTATAATATTATGCCCATCTGAGGTGTGCATAATGAGAAAATGCAACTTGCCCAAGATCACACCATGACGCCATTGTGTGAGCCTCAGTGCTTCTACTTCAAAACCAGCATCCTATTAAATCGTTACCATCACTTTTAGGATTGCACCGTACTACCTTTTTGTAATTCAGGCCCAAATGTTGTTCTCAGTCTGTCTCAACACATTCTTCTCAGTCTGTATAGGAGACACACTGAATTCTGTCTTTTTGGCTGAATATCTATTTGTTTACTTTACATACTGTTAAATAGAGTTGTCGCTGTAAGCTAATGACATTTATCAGGAGGTGAATTTGCCTGACAGTAATACACTCTTTAAAGAGTGCAAATACCCTTTATTTAAGCTCTTTACAGGTGGAGTATAAATCTTTTAATGAGAGAAAAGCCCAGTTAAAGTACATCTTTCTAAAACAATGGTAGCAATTGTTTTCTGGGCAACCAGTCGTTCCTAACGAATGCCTGAACTCTAAATAAACACGTACAAAGCCAATACATACTACTCTTGCAGGGTGCATGAACACAGACACACACTATCTATACACATTGACGTAGATAACACATACGTGTATACATTAACTGGTAGTATGAAACTATGTGTTAGACCTGGCATCCTTGGCATGGTCTCCCCTAACTTTTTGCCTTTGTTTCCCAGGTTTTTGACTGTGTACTGGACTCTGTGTTTGCTGTTTTTGTCACTCTGGGCACTTTACCACTGCTGACCAGTGCTAAGGTGCAAGTGCACTGTATGTGAAATTGTATGTATAATTGGCTTTCCATGATTGGCATTTGTGATTTACTATTAAGCCCCTAGTAAAGTGCACCAAATGTGCCCAGGGCCTGTAAATCAAATACTACTCGTGGGCCCGCAGTACTGGTTGTGCCACCCACAAGAGTAGCTCTGTAAACATGGCTCAGACCTGCCACTGTAGTGTTTGTGTGCCGTTTTAAACTGCCAATTCGACTTGGCAAGTACCCACTTGCCAGGCCTAAACCTTCCCTTTTTCTACATGTGAGTATGTGCAGTGCATGTTGAATGTAGGACATGTACTGATGTGTTTTACATGTCATAACAGTGAAATTCTGTCAAATTTGGGTTTCACTGAGCAAGGCCTCTCTCTGTCATAGGTTAACAAGGGGGCTGCCTTTAAATATTATGAAAGTGCAGATTCCCTTTGAGAGCAGAGGGTCTTTGAACTCACAATTTAAAAATACATCTGTTAGGCAGTTGGTTTTTAGATAATTAGTTTGAAAATGCCACTTTTAGAAAGTATGCATTGTCTTGCTTTAACTATTCTGTGACTCTGCCTGTTGGTGGATTTCCTGTCTGGGTGAGACAGACAGTTAGGCTGTTTGTGAATCTCCTCTAGACAGTAACAAAGGAAGCTGGGGTGTATCCTGAATATCCTGTGGAGCCATCTGAGCTAGATTGTAAGAAGGAGTGGTCCCTTACACATGAATGTGCTGTACCTGCCCTCACACAATGCAGTCTTCATCCCACTAGAGTGTGCCTGGGGCCTAACTTGGGCAAGGCAGGATCTTGTGAACAGACTTTCCTTTGAAGTTTGACTACTTCAAAGGCAGAAAGGGATGAAAAATAGTGGACCCAAAACCTCAGACTTTAGATCGCTTCTGGAACCAAGAGGAACTTCTGCCAAGGAGTAGAGCTGAAGAGCTGAGGAGAAGTGCTGCCCCTGTCTGTGACTGTGCTTTTTTAGGCTATCCTGCAGTTGCTGCTTCTGCCTGTGAAAAGAGACAAAGACTAGACTTTGCTGTGCATTCCTGCTTGAGAAGAATCTCCAAGGCCTTGGACTGAGCTTGCCTCCTGTTTTGAAGTCTCATGGCATTCAAAGACTTCCGCTGCCAGCACCTGGACTCTCTGCTGAGGCTCTTGCCTGCCAAGTGGTGCCCTATCCAGTTCCTGGGCCCTTGAAAGTTGAAGTTGGCAGAACAAGGACTGAATTCCATGCACAGAAAACAGTGCAGGAAAAGTTTTGATGCACCATCTGCAACGCGGCGGATAAATGACGTGCCACCCGATTCGCTGCTGAAATCGACACTACATTTCATCACAGCTGAGAGATTGATGCATTCTGGCTGGAGAAATGACGCAACACCCGCTTGCTGGTAATGATAACTAGGCAAACCCCACGCAGTGCGGTTTTCCAACATTGTGCAACCAAATTTCACACGCATTGTCCCTGGGCATCCAAGTTATCAAGAACCTGCGCAGATCCGAGGTGCCCTGTCCAGAAATCACTGCATCACTGTCTTGCGAGGGAGAAAAATGACACACCGCCTAACCGGAAAAGAAACAATGCACAGCCTCAGTTGAGAGTAAGGAATCGACACATCGCTGACTTTTCCAACTAATGCTCGCCGTGCGGCTTTATTTTTGATGCTAACCAGGTACTTTGTATAACAACAAGGTTTCCATTGTTTTCTATGAAGCAGGACCCTTATTCTTTTGAAAGTTCAGATCTTGACTTGTGTCTGTTAGATTTTTGTCCTTTTGGTCTTGTTTGATTTAGATAAATATTACCTATTTTTCTAAACTGGTGTGGTGTCCATTTTGTAGTGTTTTCACTGTATTACTGTGTGTGGTGTTGCAAATACTTTACACATTGCGTGAGTTAAGCTTCCAGCTCGTGCACAGCTACCAAGGGGGTGAGCGGGCTTAACCAGGTGTGTTTCTCCTTTGCCCTGACTAGAGTGAGCATCCTTGCTTGGACAAGGGGTAACCTGACTGCCAACCAAAGGCCCCATTTCTAACACCATGCCACGCACTCGTTTGGACTCCAAATATTTCACATTCTCTGGCATTTCATTTGACAAGTTTAGGGCTCTGACACAGTAATGACCCCATGCTATGTGCTGTATAATTTAAACCTATGTGAAGACAGATTTATGCCTAGATCTATGCATAGACATACATGCAAACATACATTCATGCACCTAACAGCATTGATTCACACACAGACCAACATTCAGTACTTGACACACAGAGCACCAGACATACATATAGTTAACCAGGCACCCAGACGTACAGGCGCACAAGTGCTATTGTACCAGAGGAAAACTAACATACATGTCCTACGCACACCCAGATACAGGAAACATACAATGCGGAACTTACAGTCCCACACATGATCATACATGTAGTGAGACAGCACACAAGCAAGCTTACTCAGGATTATGTAATGCCAACTCTACTGTGAAAGCAAAGGCAATCTTGAGATGAAATGGGGCTCATGCATCAGGAGTGAGCACAGAATTTGCAGAGAAGGGAGAACAGTGACAAAACCACTGAAAACAATTTGTTTTGGTTTCGCGCCACAGTAAACAAAAGTTACAATCTCCCAACCAACTGATTATGGTGGACATTTCCCACATGCTTATGGGTTGAACAAAATCTGCACATGAGGGGAACTTCCAAAGAGCTATGTGCCTGCCATCCCACCCAGCCATGGCAGTCTCCTGACCACAGGAAATTCTGGTGCCAAAGCAGACCACACCAGGCCATCCAGGAAGACTGCCACTCATTTGGTGCTAGATTGCAGTGGCAAGATCCCATGAGACGTACCTCTTTTTAAGCCTGTTGAGCGAACCTTTCTCACGGGCATAGAAGGTCCCTGCCCCACTTGTCCCAAAGCAAAGTCAGGGAGATGGTACAACTACACCTTAAGACAGTCCAACAGAGTCCAGAGATATGTCAGGAGTGGGTCCCTCAATAGGGCCCCTTACAGGGGTAAAACAGCTGAGCTAGATGTCCTTTTTTCTTGTACAAGCCACACTTAAAAACTGGAAGAAACGAAAAATCCTACAATTTCTGGAGGAAACTCCCAACACTGAGTAGAATCCACTGGCTGAATTTTCTCCACAAAGGTATCCTTATGGTGTAGGAAATTCAAACTGCCAACTGTACTCTGTATTTAGAGTTTCCTCCAGGAGTTGAAAGATTTTTTTAGTTCTCTGCAAACGCTAAATGAGGCCCTAATAAGCTACTTGATCGTGCCTATGCAGTAGGTTCTAAATGAATGTTGCAAATTCACTAAATGGTAGGACCTCCAGCCAGCTAGTGTTGTCACAGCATTGTTGCAACTCTAATTAACATGAACAGAGCTCAGACCCCTGGGTTTCCTATGCTTGCTTCAGGTCTTCACCTTCCTTCTCAAACTCACCTGATGGGCCCTGGAGATATATGATTCTGCCATATTTTCACTGTTCAGGCAGACAACATCATATTCCCTATTTAATATGGAGATGCCAACAGTTTGTGTAATTTACAATTCTGTCTCCTTCCTCCAGCATCAGAGTTAATTAGGTCTATTATTCCGTTAAATCTTTGAACTGCGAGTTAGGGAGCACAGCAATAGTCTCCAGTTAGCTAGGCAGCTCAATAGTGAATTTAATTATTGAGGGAATCAGAATCACACAGTTCATAAATGAGTACATAAAATAATCCAGCTGGGGTAAAACTAGCATTATATCTATATTGTAGACCCCAGATAATATATATAAGAAACTGATTTAAGACATAAAGGGGGTTATTCTAACTTTGGAGGAGTGTTAATCCGTCCCAAAAGTGATGGTAAAGTGACGGATATACCACCAGCCGTATTACGAGTTCCATAGGATATAATGGACTCGTAATACGGCTGGTGGTAAATCTGTCACTTTTCCGTCACTTTTGGGACGGATTAACACCTCCTCCAAAGTTAGAATAACCCCCAAAGTGCACAATGTGAAAAACATTTCATATCATGCACTTTACCCAAAATAAAAGATATATAATTCCTTTTTGTACCTAAAAGATAAGGCCTTAGCATCACTTTCTGGTAGGTCATCTAACGTTTAGACTGACACTTATCTGCAAACAGGACTACGTGGTTAGATGACAGGCTTCCTCACCCTACACCAGTTCAAGTCGGTGTGCATGCACAGTGAGAAACCTAGAGAATCTAACCCTAACTGTCTACAGGAAGAAATTATTTTACTGTAAGGTGGATGCTGGAGGTTGCAGCTCTATACTATTTGTTAAGGCTCCTTAAGGTGAGCGAGATTCATTTGGAAGCCAGAGGGTGTTTAATCAAATCCAGTCATTTAATCACTGTGCCACTGCAATCACTGTCAATGCTGCATGTGGCCATAATGTTCCATTATTTCATGCGGCTGTTGACGTCCATTACTTTTTGAGGTCATTGCTGTTCATTACTGCAGGCTCCAAGGTATGGCGGAGGAGCATCACCCCACTGGCAAAGGCAGAAAAATAAAGGAATAATAAAAGTATTTTATTTTCCCTTTATTGTTCCACTTTTGTAAGGCAGGGTGGGCCGGTCTCCGCCACATCAACAAGTGGAGGAGGAGTGGTGGTGCACTTCTAAGTGTGTATATTATCAGTTTGGCCGGCCTGCAGAGGCCAGACAAACTGACATGTGCACCTAGAACACTCCACCCAGCTGTGTTGCACAGCCGGGTGGAGACCAAGAGGAGTGTCCCACTCCCTCCCTGAGCAGCATTTCTGCCCGCTCAGGCCAATCCTGCCACTTATTTCATGCTGTGTAATGGGATTGGTTGAGGAGGGACAAAGAAGACGAGAGGCCGCTAGAGCGGTGGAATACGGAGGAGGCAGCTACGTTTATTTATGTTTTTAATTGCCCCTCCGCACCCCCCACTCCACGCACTGCCTCCTGTGCCCCTGCTCCCCGCACTGTCACCCGCACCCCTCCTCCTGCCACCAGCCGCCACTGCATTACTGTCTAGGGTCAATAATGATCTTTACTGCTTGAAGCTACTAACTATTAGTACTGCTTATGACTATTCAGTTTAATTACTGTGAGTGCCCTTAGATACATATTTTTCTTGAAGCCAATGAAGTTCATTACTTTCAGAGCCATTAATACACAATAATGCCTTGGAAACTGAGGGGCATTAACGCCTGTTGGATACTCATGCATATTATTGCCTGGGGCCATGTGTGTCCATTGCTGTCTGAGGCAAGTATTGTACCTTTCGAATGCCTAGCGTGAAAAAATTGGATTACTTCTTCCTGCCACTTTGGGGTAATTACTTCCTGTAGTCATTGAGGCTCATTCCTGCCCAGGCTTTGACACCCGTGTTTTGCCCGGGGCTATTGAGCTTTGTTAATTTCTGTGGCCAGTGAGTTTGGGTATTGCCTGAAGTTACTGTGGCTGCATATCACCCTTGATCTGCGTGGAGGTGCCTGCAGGTCTGTGTGTGTGGGCGCTTGTTTTTTGCTGCTCTATATGTGTGGATGTTTGTAGGTGTGCACGGATATCTATCTCCAGATGTATTGTTCTCCATACATCTCTGCATTAATGTCTGATCTACGGCAATCCTTGTCTGGATAGTGTGCCTGTTTGTGTGTATGCATGAACTATAAAAGAATCAAAGGTATTAGCTATGCTAATACTTGTTAAATAGTTGTTGCTAAAATCATCGCCTGTTTTGGGTTCCCTATCTGTCCCTTATCTATAGTTTGCTGAAGATACATTTTCTCTGTCTTCCATCTTGTTGTCTTGCCTACACCACCTCTTTCTTCACATGTAAGTCTTATGATCTATCTGCATTCTTCATGTGCTTATTCATGCACTCATTCTAGCACGGTAAATTCTCCAGACCTCTGGATCATTCTTTAGGGCACTTTCAATATTCTCCTACCATAATTCTGTGGATCCTGCTTGTATTTTGAAAATTGTTTTTTCATTTTATATTCTTGAATGCCAATGTATGATACATACATCATTTCTATCATTTCTGCAATATGAGACACAGTGGTATGGTGGCTGAGGCAACTGCACCTTAACACACAACCATCGACGCTGCCCATTAAATATGATGAGCAAATGACTGCACCATCGTCTTCATTGTCTTTAGATGTTATTGTCGACTTGGTTAGGTAAGGTTCTCTGCCTGTGACCATTCTCCAATTCATTAGCATCTCTAACAATATATATATTGCTAAAGTGCTACACTTTTCCCATATAAAAAATAGAAGGTGATTTCTATTAGGATGCGTAAGGAGTCCTAGTCTGCTTATCTCACTCTCTGACATGCTTCTGTTTCCAGCAGAAGGAGGAATCATTTATGTACTCCCCCAACCCCGCCTAACCCAAGCACTCAGGCCACTGGGCCAGAAACCCCAAACCTACATTTTTAAAGAGAATCATAAGTGCATTAACTTTTAGGAGTGTAAATGGCCGCAGTTTTGTTTACTTTAAAACCATGTGACATTTGCAGGCGGAGCAAACAATCCACATTTACAACAGTTATTATAGAGAGCTTGGCACTAAACTGGCTTCAGTGATGAGGCAAACTTAAATTCTATTTGTGATGTTCTGTCTTTCAGATACTCCAGCACCAGATGGTAGGCTTTACCCGCTAATCTTTCTTCTTTCTTGGTTGCCCACCTCCAGCATTGGGCAATCCCCTCTATTCCCATTTTTTGCTATCAATGCCAGTTGGCATCCGGCTGCTCAAATCCGCCCTCCATTAGGCCATCTTTTTGACAGGTGGCAAAACCCTTATTATGAGCCTGATCACTAGGGGCCAGATGTAGGTAGAAACCAATTTGCGAGTTGCAAATTGCGAGTCCTTCTGACTCGCAATTTGCAACTCGCAAATTGGTATGCAGAAAGGTGTCTCGGACACATTCTGCGACTCGCTACGGGGTCGCAAAGACCCACCTCATAAATATTTTTGAGGTGGGTCGCAGTTTGCGACCCCATAGCGAGTCTAGGCACTCACGGGGATGGTGGCCTTCTGGAGACAGCAGACCACCATGTCCGTGACTGCTTTTAAATAAAGCCGTTTTTTTTTTCTCTTTGCAGCCCGTTTTCCTTAAAGGAAAACGAGCTACAAATAGAAAAAAATACAGAAACCTTTTTGTTTCGGTTTTTTTCAGAGTAGGCAGTGGTCCATGGGACCACTGCCTGCTCTGAAAAAACATTATTGTGAGCATTCACAAAGGGGAAGGGGTCCCATGGGGACCCCTTCCCGTTTGCAAATGAGTTACAATCCTCTTGAAGTGGATGGTTACTCCGGGTTGATTTGCGACTGCTTTCGCGGTCACAAATCAACCCTACATTGCGGTGCGACTCGCAAATAGGTAGGGAACGTCCCTTCCTATTTGCGAGTTTGAAACACCTTTTGCGAGTCGGTACCGACTAGCAATATGTGTTTCAGCATCACGTGAGGGCATTAGCGCCTCGCAAACGGCGTTTTTCGCTGTTTGTGAGGCGCTAATGCCTTCCTACATCTGGCCCTAGATTACTACACATTCCACTGCAATGTCTAAGGTTTACTTTGTTTTTGTCTTAGTGGGTGGGTCGATGGGTAAATGTCCACTGTCCTTATGTTGAACGCAATCTCAAGCAGTCTACTTATTTTACCCCATAATTCATTTATTTAAAGGGAAAGGATAATTCTTACACTTTGGCTTTACTCCGATTCATGCCAAATGCTTGGCAGGTCCCTCTTCTGGCTAGGTGACCCTCCATTATGTGACAGCTAATTCTACCGTGTTTGCTTTGCACCCATGCTCTCAACAGGTTAACACTCTAGCCTCCGGTACCTTCTATGTTGGCGGGCCATTGTCATTTCTTTTTACAGAGAAAATGCCTTTTATGACTTCTCCATGAATGAGAGAAACCTTGCAAAGTAATCTGTAAGTGCAACGGTTTAGCCCATTGATATTTGCAAAACTGAAGGCCTGATTTACATCCTGGGGGACAAGGTTACTCTGTCACAAAGTGACTGTTATCCCGTCAGTCGTATTATGATTCCCTATGGAAATTGTAATACAGTGGACAGAATAACCGCCACACTTGTGACAGAGTAATCTGTCTGCCAAGATCTAAATCAGGCCCTTAGTCCTGCGCAAATTCATCCTTTCATTCTCGGGGAGGGTCAGTATCAGATCAATGTTTATTTGTAAAACACAAAAAGCAGTGGCACCTGCCACTGAACAGGGGTGGCAGGGGGAATTAGAAAATATAATACATTTGAAAGAAAAAACACTTACCTTCTCCTTTGGGAGACAAATGTGTCTCTCCTCCGGCCTCATTCTCTTCCTGGCAGCACACAGGCTCTAGACTCCCCTCAGTCAATCACAACGCTTCTGTCACCAGCATGACAGCAGTGTCGTGATTGGTGTGAGTGGCCTGGTTTGGCGCTCACACATGTCTGTTTTGCCGGCTGAACTTGGCTGGCCACACAGACATGCACACTTCTGATGCACATACCCCTTCACCTCCCGCCCTCCTCCAGCCCCCTCCAGCCTAGCCTTGCCCTGCCCTAACCTGGCTCGCAGTAAAATATAAAAGGATAATAGCATTTTGTTATTATCATTTTATTGTTCCTTTTACCAAATGCAGTGGGGCCACACTCCTCCACCTTAGCAGATGAGCCCGCCGTTGACAAAAAGTGTAAAGGGTTTCCCAATACACATGCCCCTAAAGGTGTGATTGATTTTTTCTGTCTATGTAGGTTTTGTCACTCTATCAAAGAATGCATCTTACAGCTGCTGTTTTAAATTGCTATCTTCAAAGTTTACCTTAAAATCACAGGAAAATCTATAATTAAATATGAGCTTCTTTAGTCTAAAGTAAATCCCACTCTTTATTTAACAGGGTTTTGCAAAAATTATTTTTCATTCTTAAATTGTGCTATTTCAGTGAATGCTGAGAACTGTATGGGCTTGACAGCTGTCTCTTGTCACCTCAGAGAACACTGCAAACAGACAACCAGAAAGCATTATTTTACAATAGGATTGCTATAAGCAACGGAGAACATTTTTGGGGGGTCTAGTCTATTTCAAAACCTTCCTCTAAACAAGGCATTTAGTACCTTCAAAATACATAATATTGATGTGACATTGAGTTTCATGTGTGTTTCAAATCCAAAGTACCTAGTGCCTAGAACTGCCTATCTTGGAATAAAGGGAACCAGGTTCGAATTCAGGCCTCGGCTCAACATCCTGTGATTCTAGGCAAATCATGTAATCTCCCTGTGAATAAAAATGTTTAACACAATTTGGTTCTGTTGTAAAGTGTTCTAACGCCCATGGGTGGGGATGTTTGCACTACAAAAAGGCTACAGAAAATCCTCAATGAGTTCCTGAAGTAAGTCAAGACTTTGCATTATTGCCACATGTAAGGTGTTCATAGGGAGTAACAATGGTGTTCATTTTGAAAGAAATAGTATCTTAGGCCCTGGCACTCCAAGGGAACACAAAGATATCCACTAAGAAGACTGCCAGATAACATCCTACTTACGGACTTTGGGAAAAGGCTGCACAATCTGTTGCCTTTAGTCTTATATCTGCAACCATTGCTTAAAACAATGCACAATTCAAGTAGTCACTGCTGTAAAAACATTGAGAGGGTCCCTTTAAGCTTGGGAGAGTATTGGGGGAAAGCAGACATCACAGGCCCATGCTATAAGTTGGATAGGTTTCAGCCATGTAGATAGCATGCTTAACATCTAATACTGGCTTTACCACTTTACAAAAATATACTGGTAATAAGCACTGTAATTAAAATATGGTCGGAGCCACATTGTAGTAGCATTTTCATGGGGAGAGAAATCCCTGGGCCTTACCTTACCCCACCTGTGGTCGAGTCAGAAGCTCGGAAAATGCATGACTATCAGTCCCGGCAAAGTCTTTGCTCTTTTTAACTCCCATTTCTTGCCACAATTATGAGTACTTAAATCGGGGTGAACCCTGGTAGCAGTGTTTGTTAAAATTTAATTAGAACCTAACAGACACTGCATATTACTCCAGGGAAGACAGCCCACAGCTCCCACTCTCGGTAGTCAGTCTCCAAGATGTAGCATAACTGGAAAATTATAGGCTTTGGAAAAGGGCCTGTTCTATAATCTGTTTTCCCACTTAGCCAACTGTTGGGAAAACTGTCTCTCCCTTTGCCCCTTTATCGCCCATTAGATAGAACCTACAAACTTTCTCAGTACAGGAAATGAGCACCAAGGACAAATTCCCAAGTGAGTCCCACAATCCACTTTTCCAATCATACTTAAGCAAGGTTTTTTTCATATTTTCGTGGATAAACTATAATTAAGAAATAATTATCATCCTATTTGCTGATGTCCCTGACAGATAAAATATCACAACACAAGTGAAAATTCTTGTCTCTGCTGTTACATTATGAACATTATAAAGGAGTGTGAATTTTACTAACTTCCAACAAGTCCAAGAGTGCTGAAAAATCGATTGCAAAGATTCTTTCAGTCACAAAGTTGTATTTTTGTGTGCAATAAAATGGTAATTAGACAAAATTTGGGATCATAAGTATCAAACTACATAAATTTCGAGTTTTTTTATAGTGTGACAGAAATATGGTGATGCAGAAATTTCGTTGACAAAAATATCGATTTTTTAGGTGAGCAATATCATTTTCGATATTATCTGTGTTGTTAACATCATTTCCAATAATATCTGTATTGTTAATATTGTTTTCAAAAATAGAGTTTTAAATAATATCTTTTTTTAATTATCTTTATGTTTTTAGATAATATTTTAATTGTATATGTTATATATTGTTACATTATAATCATTTTAAATATTGTTTGTAGTTTTAAGCTATTTATATTTTTTTATGTAATTGTTAACAGTACATTATAGTGTCACAGCTGTCTGTGAGGTTTGCAGGGGTACAGGGTGGGAAATTAATTAAGTATAATTAAGTAATAATTATTTGCAATCAATATTTATTGTTTAATTGCTAATTATGTAAATTGCGTAATTATTAAACTGTTTATGATATATTTCAGGTACGGGTTGTTGGATTTGTAGGGTATAGGGTTTAAAGTTAATTATTTATACATGGTTTACTAAGTACTTATTAATTAAGCATTCAATATTTATTAAATATTTCATTGCTAATAATTTATGTAAAGTGTCATTTATTGTAGTTATATTGCAAGATTGGGTTAATGGGTTTCTAGAGGTATAGGATGGGAAGTTAATTAGTTATTAATTGCTTATTAATTAATGATTATTATCAATTATTTATTTGATCATTAATTACATACATTGTGTAGGTATAATATTTTGTAAGTTATATTTTAGGTGTTGTTTGTTGGGTTTGTAGGGGTATAGAGTTGTAAGTTCAATAATTATTAATTGATTAATAATTATTAATTATTTATTATTACTTTATTATTATTAATATTAAATTGTATAGGGTGGAAAGTTAACTAAGCAATAATTCATTGGTATGTGTTATTATTTTTTATTAACATATGACATTGATTCATAATTATGTAGATAGTTTAATAAATATATTTTTAATGTTCTATATTAGTTTCAGGTTGTGTTTGAAATTGGGTGGGAAGTTTTTCAAGTCATGATTAATCAATCATTAATAATTCATGTATTACTAATTATTTTATTAATTATATATTATGCAGTTATTTCTGTATTTCATTTTTTTTGCAATCTTGGGTTGCTGAGTTTGCCGGGATAGAGTGCGGGAATCTAATTAATCAATGAAGAAATTTTTTATTATTTCATATTATTTTGTAATAATTATGTAATATGGTATTTTTTTAATTGATATGTATATATTTATAGTTTTGGTGAGTTAATTGAGTTATTAAATTATGTTATGTGTTTTACTGAGGGAGTGGCAATAGTAAATATTATCCTTCTGGAGTTCAACGTTGTCCCTACTGTTGCACAGGCTGGAGTGGTAATAGTAAATGTTACCAGTCTGTAGTCCCACATTTTCCCTACTGTTGCGCAGACCGGAGTAGGAATAGTAAGTTTTACCCCTCTGGAGTCCAACACTTTCCCTACTGTTTTGCTGACTGGATTGGGAATAGTAAATTGTATTCCTCCAGATTCCAACACTTTCATTACTGTTGCACAGACAGTGTTGGGTATAATAAATTGTACCCTTCGGAGTCCAACGCTTTTTCTAATGTTGCACAGACTGGAGTGGGAATAGTAAATTGAATCCTTCGGAGTCCAAAGCTTTCTCTACCTTTGGAAAAACTGGAGTGGGAATAGTTAATTTTACCCCTCTGGAGTCCAGAGCTTTCCTTACTGTTGCACAGACTGGAATGAGAATAGTACATTTTATACCACTAGAGTCCAGTGCTTTCCCTACTGCTGCACAGACTGGAGTGGGAATACTAAATGTTATCCCTTTGGACTCCATCATTTTCCCTATTGTTGCGCAGACTGGAGTACGAATAGTAACTTTTACCTCTCCGGAGTCCAATGCTTTCCCTCCTGTTGTACACATTGGATTGGAAATAGTATATACATTTTTCACAGATTTTACTACTTTAATATTGTTTTTATATAATAATTTGTTTAATTTTATGTTATCTGTACATATATGTAAATAATTTCTAATTGTATATATTTAATATTTTTAGTAAATGTATTTTTTGTTTGTTAGTTTATTTAATATTTTGCATGTGATTTGCCATTTTTTATGATATATATACACACACATATATAAATATACACATATATACATATACATATATATATATATATATTTATATTAGTAAATTAAAAAACACAATAAATTGAATATTATATAAAATATATTTTGTATAATAGTGTTATGTTATATAAATATGTATAAACAAACGAAAATATATATTTATATATCTATTTTTTGTGACTATATTATTAAATGTTACCTAAATGTACTTATTTTGCACTATATATTCATGTTATCTATTAAACTATTTATGATTTACTAACTGCATATTTATAGTAAAAATCGATATTTTTAGTGTTATTTTTACAATAATAGTGTGACTGATATTTTTGACACAATATTTTTGTGTCCCGATATTTGTGTAATCAAGATTGTGTCCACAAAAAATTAGGGAAGCTCACTTTTCTTCACAGGGGTCCCAAAGTGTCTCTGTACAGATGAGATTGCCATTAATTCATTTTGGCTTGTGCTGGATTGCCCATGCTAAATGTACCTAGAGCAGGACTAAGGACTGCATGAAATGCATTAAGACTCTGCCTGCTATTTAAGGTCCAGCCACCTTTGCTGCCGGTGCTCACAATCCTCCTTTTAGAATCTCGAAAGTAACAATGTTCTGAGAACTGTGCTGTAAAGCACATGTGCTACACTGCAGGTCATCTCAGTTACAGCTTCAAGGGCCAAAAGTACGACCCTTTTTTGCAACTCACAATTGGCGATTTATTTGCAAATCACAAATTGCGAGTCCCAAAACAAAGTGTACAACAGTGTCTGAGACACTGTTAGCGATTCTCAAAAGGGTCGCAAGGGACCTGCCTCATTAATATTCGTCAGGCAGGTCGCAATTTGTGACCCATTTGGGAATAGCTTCACTCACAGGGATGGTGGCCTGCTGGGCCCATCATGTCTATGGCTGCTTTTTAAATAAAGCATTTTTTTTTTTTTTTAAATGCAGCCCGTTTCCCTTAAAGGAAAAAGGGATTCATTTAGAAAATAAAAATGAAACATTTCAGTTTAATTTTTTCAGAGTAGGCAATGGTCTGTGGGACCACTGCCTCCTCTGCAAAAAATGTTGGCACCCCCATTCACAAAGGGAAAGGGGTCGCTTGGGGACCCCTTCCTGTTTGCAAATGGATTACCACCAATTTCAAATTGATGGTAACTGTGATTATTTTGCGACCCCATTCATGGTCACAAAACAACCGTACATGGGCCTGTGAGTCGCTATTAGGAAGGAATGCCATTGGGACACCCCTTCCTAATGGCGAGCCATAATCTCTATCTTGCGTGTCGGTAATGAAATACTGACTTGTAAAATAGGGTTGGTACATTCTACAAGGCCATTTTGCGGTCGTAAAAGGCGATGTTCACGTTTGCAACCGCAAAAAAGCTTTGTACATTTGTCTCAAAATTTTAACTCCTCATGGGCAACTCTGCACAGCTCGTGACTGCATACGCATGGCAGTGTGAAGAACAACTAGCCCGACCGCTCAATGCATCGCACAATTCCCCACTTTGATTCTCACTCTTCTGAATTACCAGCAGCTCTAGCTCTAATCAGTTTAATCTTGCTTTATACTTTGTTGGTTGATACCCTCAGCCTGTCACATGCCCCATCCCATTTCCCTTGGTTGTTGATGGTCACTCTGCATTGTCTATAGTGAGGAGTAACACTGTTGGGCTGGTCTGCTGGGCACTGTCAGATGTGTCTGCATTAAAGGCCCAATGTTTTGAGCTATATTTTAAATCTGTCAAGGCCAACAGGACCAAAAAATCAACCTGCACAATAGCTCTTTCAAGTCGGTTCATCCAGCAGTGCCCGGGTGCCCAGCGATCTAGTCCAACACTGAGGAGTGGATTCGGAACCCACTGGAGGAAGGACTTGAGACAGACACCACCAAAATGGGACTGTCCTGCAGAAAGCTAAAATGTGCCCTGTAGAGGTCAAGGTGCATGGTATTGTACAGTTCTGGTAAAGTGTCCCTTAAGTGTTAGGATTGCTTTGAAACCCAGAAAAGAAGTCTGCAGGGTTTTTGCTTGTTTGATAAAAGGCCCAGCATGTACACGCTGAACTCTCACTCTGGATCCTGCTGTTCTATTCTGAAAACATATCAGGCCATGAACGGGCCCATTTGCACCTGTCAGAGCAAGAAGAAGTCCAGGCTGGGCCCCCTGTTTACCCCGTTGCCTCTTTACCCCTATTGTAATCAAGCATGTGTGGGAATTTAATAGTGTGAAATTTGTTTTCCGTCATTCAGAAAAGAAGAAGCTGTCTGCACAACCACTACTTTTAAGGGCACTACAATAGATAGAATGTTAGAAAGAGCTCTGTGTGGCAAGGGCCTTGCACACCTGCCCTCTTTGTTTCCCTGTGGTGAGCACCCTTCTATCTCTATGAAGGAAACAATTTCCTTTAGGGAAAACATGTGATGGGGAGCTAACAAATATATTTATTTATCCTCCAGTGGGCTCACCCTGAGGACTTCTGGATTCCAGGTGACACATCGTTCCTAGCCATTACATTCTGAAATGCAGTCAATGGAGCAATCAGATAACCTACGACACATTATCCACGCAGCCTACTCTGGCCAGAGTCCCTGGCAGGACTGTGCTCTGGTGCCATCAGTAAGTAGGGACATTAAAGATCTCCCCGGCTGCTTCTGTGACAAGGTCTTACACTAGTTGTTCAAGTACAGGGATTTCCAAGTGTCTAATCGCATGGAAATCCTTTTTATTAGAACAGTGAGGTGGATTGGTCATTCTTTGAAAGATATTCAGGGAGAATGTATTATTAGCAATTTCAGTAATGCCAATTGCCCACTGAATTTGCTGTAACTTCCAAGAAGCTAGATGTATTTTTATAACAGGATTGGCATTTTGCCCTTTGGATATTTGTGTAAGGCCTAAGAAGTTCCAGCTCCTGTTGGGGTATAGCAATTGGGCCCACAGTCAGAAAAACTCCAACCGCCCATAACACCAACACCTCGAGCGAAATGATCCTCCCCTCAAATCTTTTACTATCAGTGCTATTGGACTGAAATGCTACTGATTGACTTCCACCCAATTTTGGTATGAGTGAGGCCACAGTGTTGTTGCCCTCCTTACCAACCTTACCTGATTTTCTAGATCCTGCAGCTTCAGCTTATTTTTCCATCATTTTCTCTCTATTCTCAGCTGGAATGTTGCTGGGACTGGGTCCAAACTAAGCCTAAGTGGAAATCTTTTCTTGAAAAGTTTAACAGTAATATTTTACAGGAAACATGAGATATACAATATGAGATACTGGCTGACTGTCATATGAAGGATTTGCCTATTATTTGACCCTAGGTACTCAATCGACTGCGGTCCAAGCTAAAGGCAACCTTTCTTTTTGGATTAGAGTCTGAGTGAAATTGGAACTAGACGTGATCCCTACCGCTAATCTAGCCTTTCAACACATTCAAATGAAAGGGAGGGATAATTTAACTCTATAGCATAACATACATAACATACATTTCTATAATAATGATTTTAGCAATAGTGACAATTGTGTGGGCCTCTTTAATTTCATTGTCAATTAGAGTGGGGAGTGTTGCCTCACGTGTTTGTGGTGACCTTAATGCTAAATGTGATTTTAATATAGTTGAGATAGGTAATGTTTCTCCTCATAATTGGGTTAATTTACAAGACAGGAGGGAAAAGGAGCTGAGGAGACAACTTGCTAAGTTTGATCTGGTGAGTGTAGTGGACTTCTTGGATTGTGGTAATAGGGTTTTCTCTCCTTCCGCAGGAGGGCTGTGCGGCAACAATTGATTATGTTTGTTAACAGGAGCTTCTTGCCCTTTTTCTCTGTGGGCAGAATAAGAGAAACAACAGTTAGTGACCACAAGTATTTGACACTGACATTATCCTTTCCTCTAAAGAGAATTAAAGCTCCACTGAAAGCTGTGGCTCATCCGCTTGTTAAGGATAACGTTTTTAGATTGTCTTGGTATATGCAAAAACCCAAGTGAGATCCTAGCAAAATTGCTTAGACAGAATACAAATGTTTTTCTCAATTGTCTGTCTGAGACAGGCAAGAGTTCAGATATAAAGTGATGTTTCAAGGAGCTATGTAGCTCAGCTTGGCTGTTTCTTTTCAAGTCAGTACTGAAAACATGGGCTGGCCCAAGATGGTTCGACTCTCAGTGCTCATTCATTAACAGACAGCTGAGAAAGGTACTGCAAGCCAAGCAGAGGATTCCACTTGAGGTCACCCATGCGAGGACCTAGTATAAAAAAAAAACTAAAGGAGGAAGGGACAAGCTAGAGGATAAGGACTGGGATCGTCTTACAATTACTGATACCCCACAAAAATCACAAGTGTTTCTGGGAGTCCCTGACATCAAGAATTACAGTAATTTTAATTCCGTTGTCGGAGTCCAGCATTTTAGGTTCATATGAGGCACAACTGAGCATGGTTTAACGCATGATTACATTTTTGGAAATGTACCTGGCCCTGACCAAAGGTAATTTTCACCACTGAATAAGTTAAAGACACCCTTTCCCATAGTCCCAGCTCTAAAGCCCCAGGGCAGGATGAGGTACCTATAGATTTGGTTGAACGTAATACTATACTTTGGGTCCCTCTCTTGACTAATGTATTCAACAATCTGTCTCTTAACAACCTCCTGAGGTCCTGGTCTTTCTAAATGATAGAGCCTATATTAAAGAGGGACAGTAGGTCAGACCCAACGTGTTATCGCCAAATTTTGCTCATTATACTTCAGTAAAAATCACTGATTAGCAGGATCTAGGACTGGGTCCAAGATCACAAGTTACTTCACCTGAGTCAATATGGTTTTAGGGAGCAGTTGGGTAGTGTGGAGCAGTGCCCTAATTGCCGCCTAATTGTGGGGATAGATACTATTGCCAAGAGCGTCCCAGCATTTATTGACCTATCATCTTCTTTTGATAGTGTGAATTGCACCAAAGTATGGAGGAAGCTGATGGACCTGGGGTTGGATACTGCCCTGGTTAAAGTCCTGTATTTCCTACATGATCACTTGGGGGTGAGGGCTAAGTTTGGCTGACAAGGAGAGTTCACAGAGTACTTCATTTTAGAATGAGGGGTTCACAAGGTTGCTTGATAGCACCCTTGATGTTTATCCTATATATTAACAACCTGAGCCCTTTTTTATCATCTGTCTCCAAAGGGATGCTGAAAATTGGTAGAAATATAACTTTATGCAGAAGATGCAGTTTGCATGGCATGCACCCTTATTGTACTCCAGAAGCTGGTGGATTCCTTTGTTGAATTTATGGTCAACCTGGATTTGACCACAAACTTCAGTAAGTCATATATTTTAGCATGTAGCCCAAAGATGAGTGATGTGCCCTCTGCAGTGTGTGGTGGAAGGCGATTACATAGTGTGCATACTTTCTCTTATTTGGGCACCTTGTTTGATCTTTTGGGTGCCTGGGTGCTCATGTCTCTGCCAATACTTTGAAGTTATCAAGTTCGTCAGGAGCTCTTTAGAATCCCCCCAGCATGTAGATTGTATAGCTTAGAACCCTCTCATTACTATTGATAGTTCTAGTCCGTCCCTGTTGCCTGTTTTGCAGCTATTCCAATTCTCATTGCTTACAGGATAAGGAGAACCACATGTACAGATGACTTTGTCTCAACCCCCCACTAAATCTATTTTTATTTGTCACAGTGAGCTAAGCTTGCCTTATCTGGAGGATCGTATTGAATTGGCACCTATTTTATCATGCATATCGATCTGGACCAACCAATAAACTGGCCTGAACAATGAGTTTATTACTGATGCCTTCAAAAGGTTAGGGGCCATGAAATACCCTGGTTAGCTTATGTTCCCTCAATTTTAAAATATCTAAGCTTTTCTTGGAAAACAGGACTCTTTTCAGGAGAGGGGTCTGACTATTGTAAGGCTACAGTTTGGGGAGAGAGAAAAGTCGCTCCTCTTTTGCTTCAGTACAGGTCCGGTCCATCACTTGTTTCAGTTCCACTTAGGTTATTCTAATGTCAGCTCACAGGGCCCCTGGCCTTGTCCTTGCAACAGTACCTTGGAGCAAACCTTGCTTCATTTTGTCTTCCTTTGTAAATGTTATCGATTATATTCTAATCATATTTTATTATTGTTTTCAAGGAAATATTGTTTTGCTCAATGCAAGGTGGCCCTTGCAATTATTAAGCAATGAGGAGGTTTGCTATTGAGTTGGATAATTTTTCAAATTAGACGTTTACTCAAGGAAAAATATGCTATAATGTTTTTCCATCAAAGTGTCTGCAATTACTAATGAATTTTAATGAATTATTTTATGTTTTTATTGAATTGTGTTTTCATCTCTTTGATGTGTACATATGGTAGGTGAATAAAGATTGATTTTGACCTGACTACAGACTTTATTATTGCTGTCAGATATTTTATTAATCATCTTGGTTAATATCTCAGCCTATGTTACTAATCCACCACCCTCTGCTGCCAACACCCCACAAATATGGTTTATTTCTCACAGCAAACACTTGCATAGAACCTCCGTTCTGTTTTCTGTTCCACAAACAGTTGAGAAAAAAGTGTGCACAAACCTACTATTGTAGCACACATAAACAAATGCTTTGGAAGTGAGGGCAAGAGGTATGCCATACAGATTGGTCTTCCTTTGGAATTTTTTAGCTGGCTAAGATGGGGCAAATCCCTGTGCATCCCCCTGCTAGTATAAGGAATGTGGTGTAGGGTGATGAAGTATGCTTTGGGAGAAGACAATTGAGTACCCTTCTCCATCCTTTTTCTGCCGGTGTTGCAGTGGGGCATGGAGTTTGTGTTATGCTCCATGTTGTGCTTGGTGCTTGTGGGGTGTTTCCCTGTTTTCCTATTTTCCTATCACTGCCTAGCTTGTTTGAGACTGTGTGTGACTTTTCTGGTGTTTTTCTTGGCTTCCCTAGGTCCCTAATGTTACTATGAGCCTTTGTTGATGGATGTGGAATACCTCATGCAGGAAAGTGGGGTCTTGTTACGGGCCTGTGTGTGTTATATATGGGGTTTGAAAGAGGAATGCCCTGCATCTATGACTCATGTCCGCTTCATTTCCCCAGAGCCTTTGTTGAGCTTGCTGTACTGATGTGTGGTGTTGGTTTTGATCTCTAGCATGCACTTATCAGATGGGTTTGGGGCATGAGTTGGGTTTATATTAATCGATTTTGGAATGCCTGGGTCAGTCTACATGGATTTTGTGGGACTTGTTTTGTGGCCTCTGTTCTGCAACCCTGCCCCATCATCTCCTTTTGTTTAGTTGCTGACTGACCCATGCACCCTCTGATATGTTTGGCTTAAGTTAGGGATCTTCTGTTTGTGCTGAACATCTACTTTTTGCTTCCTTTGGCCTACAGGCTTAAGTTTGAGGCCAGTGCCCTTTCTCTGTGTGGGATGTCTCCTTCTGGTTTGGCCTTTCTGCACACTTTTTATTAGGATTGTGTTTAATATTGGGCTGTAACCAATGCTTTTGACTGTTCTAAGTGTTGTCCCTGCAGCTAGATGCTTGTCTTCAGTTATGGAACAGTCTGCTCATCCGATTCTGCCTTTTTTCACTTCTTGATGGTTTTGTGGGTGACTCTCCTGGTTTTCTGCTGAAGATTGAGCTTGGATTTAGTTTTTGCCTGTCACTGAAAACAGTTGCTTTCGTCTTCTTGGTAGACATAATGTTTTTTCTTAGTTTTTTCGCTTTTGTTTCTAGGGTTTTCAAAGTCATTTGTGGTGCTCATTCTCCCTCACTTTGCTTAAAGGATCCTGTAATATGATTTACTCATTTGCTTCAGGCTAGTACCACTTTAATTTTTAGCTTTGGTATTCTTGTACCTTATTTTGAATCCAGTGCTTGTCAATGTTAGCCATTTCATTCTTGGTGATGCATCATGACTTTCTGTATGGATTTTCAGTTGCTTTTTCAATGCAGTGAAAGTTGTTTTCATGTGACCTCATTGGTTTGTTCTTTGATTCACTTCTGTGGCATGTAGTCTTTCCAGTCTGCTTTTTGTTGGGAGGTGACCACATCGGTGGTGCAATTGTTTGTGCTGTTAGAGGTTTCTACTGTCTCCTTGGTGGACTCAATGTCCCCAGGCTTCTACATCAGTTATTTGTATTTACTGTTTTACTTCTGGAAGGTGCTAGTTGTATTACTGAGGCTTGGTCAGCTGTGTTTCTTTGCTGCCGAGCTTTGGCACCATACAGACAATGAAAAACAAATGGTTCTAAAGTATGCCCATCAGAGCACACTTACTTTAAAACCATGGTTGTTGCATTTGGGTGTTCTTGTCTCCATTCACAACACCACGAGCAATGCTGGTCTTTAACAGGAAGAACATTGAGGGGTCTGCTATTAGTTGCCTCAGGGAGTCCAGTGCATATATAATAAAGAATCTTCAAAATTCAAATCTATGTATTTCTTTGCCATGCGACCGTTGAAAAGCATTTCAGTTTATTATATTAAAATATACCATTTCCTTGAGTGACAATAATTAGAAGCAGTTCTCATCATGAATTTAGAAACATCCATGCCCCCAGGGCCATTGACCTGATGACAATGCTATCAGTCAACCAAGACGTTCAGTTCCCTTTGCCCCAGACAGATGGTATAGGGTGTCTCTTTGGAGCCAGTAGTACTATGCGCTTTTGTTCTTGTGAAGCACACCCTGAACTAATGTATTTGAAGGTGTTCTCATATGATGGTAAAGGGAAAGGGTAACTATGGAAAAAGTATTCACTGTATTAATTATTGTACATACATATGTGGGTGCACGGAATAGAAATATCATAAGCCCTTGAGATAATTGTGCATGGTGAAAGTTATAAGACACATAGTATACCTACCAGTTATGTTTTGGGTGTAAGCAGTACTCCCTAATAAACAAGATAAAGGCTGAGCACAGCTAATGTGGATTGCAGAGGCATAATGCCAAGTAGGTTGTGGCTTCAAGTGAAAGTTTGTTGCAAAACATGGGAGAAAAGACAATGCTTCTGTTCACAATAGATTATCCACTGGTCAATGTTGGTGCATTAGCTCATGTTCAATAGTTTTAATACAGTGCCACGGGCAAATACTTTGTAAAAAGGACATTTATACAATGTGGATATTTATTTCCAGTACTTTGCTCAAGATTTTGAGGCATTGCAGACGTTTGGGTAATGTAGAGTGGGCGTGAATTGTTTAATAACAATATGATTATGATTATGATTATGAGTATGCCTCTGGGCTCATGCAACTCTGTTAATCTCAGGAATGAGTGCAGTGTACTGTATTTTAACAAACTATGGAGGGTTGTCCAAAGGGCCTGTCAGAAGGTTTTTTATTAGTGTCAAATGCACACCTGTCAACTGTTCAACTTAAAATTATGTGTCATGTCAAACCTTTAAAAGGGTGATCCCTTTAAGGTGAATGGAGTATGAGCTATTTGTGGACAGTGTTTAAGGTTTAAAATGGAGTGCCCCAATACAAATGTATGCCATTGTTTTTGTTAGGAAGGTGAATATCAGTAAAAAGATGGTACAAGCACCAAATGTGGGTGATTTGACAGATATGCTATATGTCCAAAAATGCGGCTAAAATTTCTGCCTGTTGTCCCTTGATTGGTAACAGAACATTTGGCAAAAGTTTATCTTGTTGAATTAATTCCTCTATACTGTCAGAATCATTGGATGATGTCATAAGTACCATCATCAATGATGTAATTTGATATGTTGTCAATGATGGCATGTTGGGATTTAACATGAGTTCATGAGCAGTGCATGACTTGGGCACAGGTTTAAGTATGCAAATTATAACTGGCATTTTTTTAAACATTACTTCTTATCTCATTTCAACACCTAACTATAATGTAGCAAAACTTTTTAGGTGACAAATTTAGTTAAAGATAAATATGTTAAACTCAACAACCACTGAAACTCACCAATTATAGTTAACCATAACTTGCACCCTCGCCATGCACAGTGATAACGTCAATGATGTAAGTCCAGTTGTCATCAGTGATCTTATTAATGATATCATAGACCAAGCTATGAGTGTTTTACTACATGAGGTCATAAGCAGTACATGACAAGGGCTAAAGGATTATTCACTTGAGTTACCTATAACATGTGAATGTCAGTGTTTTTTAAGTTTAACCTTTATGTATCTAGTGAATTTCTGAGTTTTCTAATGGAAATGTAAAATATTATTTTCAAACCTATCTATAACGTCATATTAACCTCTGTTTTTTTTCAGTGAGTAGTTTTTTTTTTTTGTTGCATAAAGGAAGATTTAATTATCATATTTGGCTTTTCCAACCCTGAGGCACATGCCAGGCCATGTGCCCAACCCCCATGGGCACCCAACCCCTTTAAACCCATTAGATCGGACACCAACCACCCTTTTCTTTGATATTGTTTTCCCAATCCCACAAGAGTCTCGCAGGAGCCAGGGGCGCACTTATACCCCTAGGACTCAATATGGGATTGTGGTGCCCCCCCAAAACTTTTTTTATTTGCCCCATGGGGAGGTCCTTTTGGGATTCCTTACAAGGTCCAGCGGTTCCGGGTACCCCTGCACTGTCTTATATTTTTATGCCATGGGGACCGAGTCCCAGAGTCATTTAATGCCGGCCACAACTTTTGTCCCATTTGTGTGCAGTCAATCAGAGCAAAAGCTCCCATGGGAATCAAAGGGGCCCTCCTGCCCTGCAGGAGTGAGGAAGTGAATAGGCAAATAAGCCATTTTGGCCAATTAGTTTGCTCTATATTTTACAGGTGCATGCCTATGGGAATCCCGTGAGCTTCTCACAAACTCACCCATCAAGATATCTCTACATTTTGAACCTTAATTTCTCAAAAATTACTGGGGCAAGTTACTCCAATTCACAAAAGTCACACTTTTTGGATAAAGATGCAGCATACTGCCAAATTTGGTGTGTGATGGAACAGGGCTGATTGCAGAGGGTCCCTCACTTTTTCCCCCCATTTTCCACTTTTTGCTGGTGTTTTCCTTACTCTGATGGTGCCATGGGTACTGCTAACCAGTCCCAGGGCCTGTGCTCTGTGTAAAATCAGTATGCAAATTAGGCTAATTATAATTGGCTAAGTCAACCTACCTTATAAGTCCTTAGTATATGGTAGGGCATGTAGGTTTAGGGATCCTAGCATGGGTAGTGCATAGGTGCACTGCTGAGGTACCCAGTGTCATTTTAAAGGCAGGCCTGCCTTGCTGGATACTTTTAAATTAAAGTTACACGCAAATTTAACTTTGGAATTAAAAGAAGTTCCAAAGTCTTAAACTACTTTATTTTTACATATACGTCACCCCTAAGGTGTGCCCTATTTGCCCCTAGGGCTGGGTGCCATGTAAATATAAGCAGGGACCTTATAAAAATAGTTTTGTAAGCCCTGGTGAGGTAAAACAACCAAGTTTGTTTTTCCCTCATTGTAGTGAATGGCCCCCATAGGCTAGAATGGGGAGACTTTATTTTAATTTTAAAATTCCCCTTAAGTAACAGATACCAGAAGTTTGTATCAAATTAATTGTTATAAGAAATCCCACAACTTCCAGCTGTGGGATTTAATATAACTTGTTCAGGTAAAGAGTTTTAAACTTTACCTGAATAGTTGCCAACTTTAGCCCCGCAGTGTTTTTGCTGCTGTGCTCTGATTGGCCAGCCTCTGGCAGCCTGACCAGGCTGCCTTGATGAGGTGTGAAGTGGGCTGGCTCAGCACAAAGAGATGTGCCTGGGGGAGGAGATCTCCCCTCAGCAGATAGGGAAGCAGGAAGGGGGAGGGCTGCCAAACGGGTCTTCAAAGGCAGAGAAGGAGAAGGACATTTGGAGCAACCCAGCAACACCCTCACATCCTGCAAACCCAGACAATTAGGTGTCCCCTTGTTTAGATTAAGAGAGGGCAGGAGAGGGGTATGTTTAGGATTTGTAGCCACACCAGTGGATGGGCTCAGCCAGATGTAACCTCCAAAAATCACTCTCAGAGATGATGGATTTTTGAGGAATATTGCTCCCTGGGATTGATTTTTCCCACACTTCCCAGAAAGTGGTCATCACAGGGGGAAGGACCCTGTCCCTGATTGGATAACCAGTAACCCCCCCCCCCTGTTTTTCACCCAGGAGCGAGGATAAAACTGGCAGACCAGCACCCACACTTCAGTTCCCTACCAGATCCCTACCACGAAGAACTACAGAAGAAGAAGGACTGCCCTGCTGGACCCCTGACCTGCACCTGGACACTGCACTCTAAAGGACTGCACCAGCTGCACACTTGGGCTTCACCACAAGAAGGACTTTGCCTGGCATCAACTGGTTCAGGGAGGGACTCCCTGTTTGCAACAGGTGAAAAATTGCTAGCCAGAGTCCCCTGCACCAACTCCTGAAAAAAACAACCAGCTGACCACTGTCCAGTGACCAAAAAGGAGTTTGCGCCAGGTGCAGTCTGGGAGTTGTAGTCCACACCCTCAAGGAGAATCTCAGAGCTTCTGGAACCTTGGAGTGAACTGTGGACCTTAAAAGAACCTTAAAAGAACATCTGGAAGAAGATCCAGAAGTTTGGAGAAGTTTGGAGAACTTTTGAAAAAAAGCTCCAGAGAGGTGCCGACCCGCCTCAGCAACTCTAGCCGGCTTGCCTCAACCGCGACCCGACCTGAATTACCGGTTCGTCCCGGTGAAGTCCGAACATAGGAAGTTGACCGCAACCTGCCAGCCAGCGTATCCGAGGAGGGCTCCAAGGACGTCGGATCACGATTCAGGTTTGCCCCGGTCGAAGGATTTTCCCCTCGAAAAAACGACTAAGTCCAAAGGTAAAAATCTCCAACGAGGGCTCCCACGACGCATATTCGAGGAAGAGTTCCAGGAGGTCAGATTGGACTGGTTCGTCTCGCTGAAGAAAATCTTCAGAAAAACGACTACGTCCTAAGGTAAACGTTTGACCGAGGCCTCCCGCGGGCTGTGGCTGAGCCGGGCTCCATCGCGGTCGGCCGTAAACTTTGACTTTACCCCGGTCAAGGTGCGACCAGATGACCAGATTGTCGCTTTTTGTTTCTATGCGCTAGAAAGCAATAATTTTTTAAAAAATAATATCTCCTGTACCCCTTATCCGATTTTATTTGTTTTGGTGTCACTTTAAAACTAAAAATATTTCCTATTGTTACAAATTGATTTTGGATTTTTAAACTTTTTCCTGTGTTTTATTTGATTACTGTTTTGTGATATTTGAATGCTTTACGCTTTGTCTCCTAAGTAAAGCCTTGCCGCTCGTTGCCAAGCTACCAAGGGTTGAGCTGGGTTAAATTTACTGAGACCTGGCTGGACTTAAGTGGAGGTTAGTGGCCTATTGCTAAATGAAGGTACTTACCTGCCCTCACCAATAACCCATTTTCCAACATGGTGTAATTCTGGTCAGCCATTTTGACTGTAGTGCTGTATAAATATCCCTGCAGAAATTGCATATGGTTATTGTGTTTTGGGACCTCCTCTTTTTATTGACCCCTGCTTGATGGATCACCATTAAAAACTTTGCAGTAAGGAGGTGAAGTGGATTTTTGTTTTTAGAAAGTGAAAATCCGTCCAATGGTGCCAAAGTTATTAGCAAAACAAAAAATCAATTCCTATGGTAACTGTATCACAACTATAACTACACAGCGGTGGCCACCACTGTATAATATATATAGAGGTGGATTTGTTGTTCATCTCCATTGTCTGTTTCTGATTCAATAGCTTTCCTCCCTATTCTTTTTTTTGTCCCATCTAGGAGCATTTTAGAATCACAGTGTTCTGATTTGGATGAACCGTTGATGTTAGAGAAGATTTATTTTTTCATTTTTCTGTATCGTTTGATTTCTAATACTCAATAGGATCATTTGTGTTGCCTCTTCCTTTACCTTATCCATGGCTTACACTCACATGTTATCAGCTTTACTTCAACAATAGTGCAGAGCATGCTGTGTGCATGAGGTTTGTGTCAATGACTGTCTAATAAAATTTAGGAGAGTAACACTCATCTTCTCACACTTTGGGCCCTATTTTGAGTTTTGTGGGAAAGCCTGTCTGCCAAACTCCCAACAGGGTGGCCGCCACCTATGCAGCGACCTCCCCACCGAAGTTATTAAAAGTTTCCTGCTAGGTCGGTGGGTGGAAACCTGAGTTTCCGCCCGCTGGCTAGCAGGAAACCAGCTAGAGCATTGTCTCCTGCTCGTAATTGAGCCAATGCCAATGCTGTAGCGAGCAGGGTGCACCAGCGCCCTTGCAATGTTGACTGTCTGCAGAGCAGACAGTGAACATTGCGACGGTGCTGGCTAGGTGGGCCCCTGCACTGCCCATGCCTAGTGCATAGACAGTTTAGTGGCCCCCATGGGGACCCCTGCACCAGTTCTCCGCCAGTCTTTTCATGGCGGTGCTACCACCATGAAACCGCTGGTGGGGAATGGAGTCCTAATCTCCAGGGCAGCACTGATTGCAGTTCTGCCCTGGTGGATTAGGACCCCCACCATCCTCCAAACTGCCGTGATCTGAGATCCTGGTGGAACTGGCGGTTCCCTAATGGTCCAACCGCCACTGCGGGTGTGGTGGTCTGTAGACTGCCACACTCTTAATCATGCCCTTAATGTCATAAAAAGAAAGTCGAGACACATGCATTCTAATTCAGCCAATAAAAAGCCTTGGCAAAACCAATATCTGAGCCTTCTAGAGCACAGACCTATTTGCCTTGCCAATGCGTATTTATATAGTGCCTTCAGTATTCTATTTGCAGCACTGGTCAATAGGAGTTATTTTATGTTTATCATACAAGCATAAAAAGAAAATAAGAAAAGCAAAACAAGACAAGGATAACAACATACATATTAGATTACAAAATTAGAAGTAAATATTATAGTGCTAGACCCCAGCTCTCCACTTACCTGGGACTGGTCCTCAGACCAATTTAAGACCCTTTAGGTCCCAGCCATGCTGTTGCCATTCTCCATGCCTTAGTGCAATCTTCTTTCTCTCTCCTTCTTGCTTTCTCTCTCTCTCTCTCTCATTTTCTCCTCCTCTTACTCTCGGACTTTGCCTCTTTCTCTTTTTCTCTCTCTTTGCCTCTTTCTCACACTGTTTGCCTTAGCATTGCATCTTTTGCTCACTCTTTTACATTACTTTCCCTTTTTCTTTGTTTCCTTTAGTTAGCCTTTTTTGCTCACGCTCTGCCTTCACTTTGTGCCCATTTCCTTATGCCCCTCTTCTTTGTGCCACTTTGCTTTGTGCCTCTTTTCAATGTGGCTCTTTTTCTTTGTGCCCCTTTTTTGTGATTCTGTACCTTCTGTCTCCAACTTTCGCCCAGACCCAACCCCATCCCACGCTTCTCCACCTCTTGCATCCCCGACTACTTACCTGATGTCAGGCATTTTCTTTCCATGTCTTCTTCCTGCCTGCACTCTGTCCCTCCCACTGCTCCCTATGCTCCACCCTCTTCCAGGACCTACTTAATGGTGGCCTCTGCATGACTGCATTACTGGTGCAATGAAGGCGTGCCAAAGGCAAGCCTGACTGTGCCCATCCGTGCCTGGAATGTCCAGTGCCACAACCCCATGTCAGATCATCCACCACTGCTTCTCCCCAGCAACCCTCTATGCGCTTGACTCTGGATACCCCTCCACCCACTGCTGCTGCACCACATCCCACAACACAGTAAGCCCCTTCTCCTGCTCCCACTGCCTCTTTACCTGCAGCAACTCTGCACCTCACGCCCCCTTTACTCAGACTCCCATGTCACAAGCCCACAACCTCACTTCACCTACCAACACACCTGACCATTGGCACACCCCCACGTGCATGCTCCTAAACACCCGCTTACTCAAAAAACACCCCATCAAAATTTGAGACCTCCTCAATGATAGCACATTGGACCTCTACTTCTTAGCAGAAATCTAAGTGATCCTTGTCTCAGTCCTTGACATCGCTGTAGCTGCCTCAGCAGAGTGAAAAATCGCACGCCAGGACCACCTCCACAAACCCATCAGAGGTGTCTACAAAGACACCCTTAAATGCACTACCACCACTGACCCATACACCCCTTTAATGGAGCGCATGCACTTCAACCTGAAAGCAAACAACAACACCAGCGTGAAGGGCACCGTAACCTATAGACCACCCTGTCCGCAGGAAGACTTCAGCAATCTTGTCTCAAACTTCATCACCCCCTCACCATCAACTGCAAGTACTTTCTTCTTCAGCATTGCTTCATCTTCCACCTGGAAGACTCCTCTGACCACTGCTCCACTGACCTCATTGACAGTCTACACAACATGGGACTTTCTTAGCTTGTCACTAACCCTACTCACTATGTGGGACATACCTTAGATGCAATCTTCCCTCTGGCAACTGTATCAGCTGCTGCTCCACTCACATGGACCAACCACTACATTATCCATTTCAGCATTTCCACAATACAAGACAAAACTCCCATCAACATCAACCAACCCAGCCGTAACTAGAGAAGAATTTAGGCAACAGACAGCCATGCACTCTTAAAGAAAACCATCCCGACACCAGCAGTGACCTAACTACAGATATCACCAATGTCTGCGCATTAGATTTCCAACTATGTCAACATCATCGCACCCATCAAAACCCACAAACATTGCAGAACCAACAACTGGGCCTCCTGGACATGGAAGAATTTCATGACTTCAAAAGACTCTGCAAACAGCTGGAGAGGAATTGGAAACCGACTATGATGCTGAGGCTGGATCAGCCTAAAAGGCTACCCTCAGGAACTACCATCACCTCATGAGAGTTGCCAAGTAGGTAGCCCTCACGGATAGGATCAAAGCCGGTTCCACCAACAGAAAGGAGATTGTTGCAATCAGCAAGGAATTCACCACCCCAGACGCCTCAACCAACGCCTTCATCCCCTCCTAAGAACTCTGCAACAACCTTTCAAATTATTTCAACAATAAAGTCTAGAAGATCTACAAAAACTTTGAAACACAACCAAATCCAGGGGATATCAACAGCAAACTTCACATCTACCACTCAGACAGACACCATAGCCAACTGGAAAACACTCACTGAGGAAGACACTGTCTCAATTATGAAGACCATGCACTCCCGGGCCCCTATAGACCCTTGTGCACACCATATCTACAGACTAGGAGGATTCATGCTCAGCAAATTCCTCACCCATATTATCAACTCTTCACTTGATTGCATAACCTTCCCAGACGAATAGAAGCATTCTGCAGTCACTGCCCTCCTAAAAAAACACTGGCTGACCCCAACAAAGTTAGCAACATCCAACACATCTTCCTACTACACTACCATACCCAACAACTCACCAACCACCTGGGACTCCTCAATCTTCTCAACCATTTCTTATCCAGATTCTGCAGCAATCACGGCACAGAGACAGCACTTATTGCTACCACAGATGAGATCCACACCCTTCTGGACCAAGGAGAAATTACCGTCCTCATACTGCTGGACCTCTTGGCAGCATTCAAAACTGTGTCACACTCCAGCCTCATGAAACAATAGCACAACTTCGGCATACAAGCTCCTGCCCTCGATTAGATATGCTCCTTCCTCAAAAGGAGAACAGAGCGTGTCAGACTCTACCCCCACACATCCAAACCCAAACACCTGATCTGCGGAGTCCCTTAAGGATCATCCCTCAGCCCCACCCTGTTCAACATTTACATGACACCACAAGCAAACATCATCAGATCCCACAGCATCTCCATTATCTCCTATGCTAATGACACCCAGCTCTTCTTCTCCTTGTCAGAGAAATCCTCTGTGACCAGATCTAACTTCACTGAATGCATGATCCCCATATCAGAATAGCTGAGAACCAACTGCTGGAAAGTCAACACAGATAAGACTGAAGTGCTGAACTCTGGGAATAAAAACTCCCCCTGGAACCTCACCTGGTGGCCACCAGAGCTTGGTGCTACTCCATCACCCACCATCCATGCATGCAATCTGGGGATCATATTAGATGGCAAACTCAACATGGCCACTGAGGTGAACTCAGTCAGCTCTTCCTGTTTACACATGCTAAGCATCCTTAAAAAAATCTTTAGATAGATTCCCAAGAGCACTAGCTGCACTGTCACTTAAGTCCTAATCACCAGCAGACTTGACTACTGCAGCACACTCTATGCCAGAATCCCCAACCATATTTGTCACTGTCTTCAGACCATCCAGAATGCTGTTGCCAGACTCGACCTTGACCTTCTCAGCATACACACATCATGCTTCACCTCAGAGATCTACACTGGCTGCTGATACAGAAACACTGCCAATTAAAACTCCTCATGCATGCATACAAGGCACTGCAAAACATTGGAAAAGCATACCTTATCTCCTGCCACAACCTATATCAGTCCACTAGACACCTGTACTCTGCCTTTCTCTCTGTCACACACACACTCTGCATCTACAGAAACAGAACAGGAGGGCTAGCCATATCATTCCTTGCACCCAAAACATGAAATTACCTCTTGCTACACCTAAGACTATCTTCCTTGTTTCCAGAATTCCACAGGAAAGTGAAGACCTGGCCCTTCCACTAAGGCCTTGAAGATGACTATGACATCTGCTCCAGCTCCTGGATACTGCACAAGTGATTAGTCACACTTTACAAATCCTTATAACAGTTCTGCAATGGAGGACTGATGTGAGACATAGGAACATCTATATCAAAAAACAGATCAAAATAATAACAAAGTATACAGCACACCTGGTGATTATAGCTAGATCACAACCAGTTCTCAAGCACCGGCAAATTTCCAGACCTCATCTTTGGCCATGTCTGTCAATGTATATATGCAACAAAGATTCAGTATAGAAATACATTTTTATGCTTAGCCCTCAATTTCTACATTGATTGAGAGCCAGGTTATATTCATGCTATTGTGATAGAATGACTAGCAACTACTATGGCTAAGAAAATTAATTTCTACCATCTATGAGTTGCATTTTGTATAGGGTCAAATTCCATATAATATATGTTGATGGAAGGGCTGGATTCTAATCTTTACAATTGTAAATAAATTACTAAAACCTCATAGCAAAAAGTAAGTACATTTTGTCATTGAGCAAACATATGCACGTAGTCATCTCTTTTTTCTGCTTACAAGGACAAGGAATTAAAATGGTTATCCACTTTATAAATTCCTTCTGGTTTATAATAAAGTTGGAATATCATTTTATGATGCTGATTTTTAAGCCCCACTGATAATAAGAACTTGCACTGATAACTAATTGACAGCTAAAATGTAGAGATGGTAATGTCAGGACTTAGTATATAATTAACTAACCTATAGTTCCAGATCATCAAACATTTGTTCTAGAAACATCAAGTAAGATTTATTTTAAATAAATGTTAGCAACAACTAAGTCAAGGAAGGAATTTATTGAAAAGTCAGTTTTATACTTGATCACATTTTGAAATATTTGAACAAGGTACATCTTGTTATATCGTATTTTTCTTGTAGCTGGACAAATGATAGCATAGAACCATTAATGTAAATTTGAACTGAGTGTGCAATGTCCAGAATTTGCCAAGTTCCAGCAATGTGAGTAAGAAAATAGATTGTGAAAAGAGAATGAGCTCAGTGATGGATTATATGTATCATACTGTGCAATACTAAATTGACTTGACCATATTTTACATCCCTACTGGCGAAGCAAACTGCCTTTAAACAAACTTTTTCAAAAGAGTTTGGATCTGCATATCCTATAGCCTAGGCTTAATTTGTTAATTGATTTAAGGCCTCATTTACTGCAGAGTTGTCGAAACCTTCAATTAATAAGAAGACCAACATATATAATGATAGCTGGTAATAAAAAAATAAACTTTAGGTTTGGTAATACTCAATCACCTAATTCAAGAGAGAGCTGAAGAAGTCTTAAATTCCTTCTTGATCGTTTGCAACCTCACACAAAATTGCTAATCATTGAATCTATTTTGGTAAGCAATATGTTTGGCAAAAGCAAAGGAATTTCTCTAAATAAATATGAAAGTTCTAGAAGAATTGACATACCGTTTATGTTGCAGCAGCTGATATGACTAGCATGCGTGCGATTTTTTCCGATTTTCTATATTTGTTTTTAACCTCATATATTAGGGTGTTCTAATTTAACGATATCATATTTTGAACAATAGTGACATGACAAGGCTAATATCCAGCAGCACACACTTTATGATAATCTTGAGTTGGGCAACACCTATTTGCTTTGATCTGTGTTTTATGTTCATTTAAACATGATCAAAATTGAGAGGATTCTAGTTCAATTACCTTCATTGATAAATCGACTGTGAAGGGAAAGACCTGCAATATCATCTACATAATCAAGACATTTAGAAGGGTGTCAGTTGTAGTGAATAAGCATAATTATTTCTGCAATTTTTCAAAAGAGGGGTCTAAGTAAATTACAAACAAAAGTGGTGAACATGGGCAGCCCTGTGGTCCCTCTGTTTAGTGCGACATAGTAACTATTATTTTTGTTAACTACAGTGTGGGCTTTAGGTTCTTTGTAGAGGGCTTGAATAGAGTTGATAAAGGCTTCCCCAATGCCCACAATTCTCGCAGCCGTTGACAGATAACTTAAAGTGACCTTGGCAATGCCTCTTCAGCATATAGTAGAATCATTGCCAAAGGGATTATAGCATTCAATAGTGTTAAAATATAACACAATATGATGGTTAGTGTGATCTACAGCTCCTCTGCTGGGTGAACAACTGTTTTGCCACATTGATACCATCTTAGCAATGATTATGCTTAGTTGAGAGCAAAGATTTTTTAATACATCTTATATTCACTGTGTATTAAAGATATTGGCCTATGAGATCCAGGGTCAGTCAAATGTGTATTCTTCTTTAATATCTGTGTAATGTTTGTTTAAGTCCATGATGCCAGGTATGCCTCAAGAATTAAATTGATTCATTGGTGCCCTGCAAACAGTAAAGTTAGAAGAGTAATGAGATATTCCTTAAATTGACTGGAAAATGAAAGAGGTATGCCATCCTCTCTGACAGTTTTCTCTGGAAGGAGAAGGGCAATAGCCTTTCTCATTATATTAGAAGAAATTGGAGCATCTAGAATACTCTGCTCTAGATTGTTTTGTTTATTTAAATGCACCTTTTCTAGATAAGTAAAAATGTATGTCTCTCCAGGATTAGAATCTTCCTTGTATAGAGGCTGAAAATGTTCATCAAAGACCTTCAGCACATTTTTGAAATCTTGCTTCAGCTCCCCCTGCAGATTGTATATCTTATCCATATGTTTTCAATAGTTTCTTCCAGCTTAGGTGCCAAAATCTTTCTCACAGGATCAATATATTCAGAAAATATGTTTCTAATACCTAAATATTTTTTGGCTTTATGTATTGTGATGACCACACATATGTACATTTTTCAGAAGGATGAATATTACAGTTTTCCTTTGCAGGTTGTAATTCAAGACCCTTTAATTCTCAACAGGCCTGCTGCATCATTCGTTGTATTTATTTTTCATTCCTCATGGAACAACCTATAGTGTTCCAGTGTACCTCTGCTCTAAATGTGTCCCACACTATAGGTGGTGCTGTATCACTGATATTAAATAGCACAAAGTAAGGCATTGACTTCCTGTACATATTGTAAACATTGTGGGTCTCATAATAAAGATCTATTAGAAGTCCACCTTTTAGGAAGATTCAATTCTAATACTAAAGGTTTATGATCAGATGTAGCTTTTGGAAATATTTAAAATTTCACTTTTTCATTTATGAAAATCTCCTTGTCTTGGAGAAAAATATCTATTCAAGTATATTTTTATGTGGGTGTAAATAAAATGCATACTCAAGCGAATCAGGTAGTAGCTTACGTCTGCAGTGAACTAACCCGCAAATCCCCAGAAGCTTATCAATAGTTTCTCTTGTTTGATGCTTTCTTTACATATTTGCAGTTACATTAGAGGTCATTCCTTCCAATAAATAATTGAGGTAGCCATAAAATTAGTGGGGACCCCATCACAATAATTTTGTTGTTATGATGTTCAACAGTGAAGGATCATTAAGATTTGGACCATAGATGGTAGAAAGAGTAAAGTTACTATTATCATGATGTAATGTTGCTGTAGCCCTTCTGACTGTAGTATACTCAAGCTTCTTAATTACCTGAAGTAAGTTAGGACATCCTAAAATTGCTACTCCTCTCGTTGAGGCATGTTTAGATGAACTTACCATAACCCAAACCCTTCCATTGTTCTACAATATTAGCACGTAATATGGGTCTCTTGAACACATTAATTCTGCCTTTATAACTCTGAGTTTCTTTACTAATGCCACCCTTTCTGGCCTCAAATTGATACCATTCACATTCCACAGTAGTATTAATAAATTAGCCATAATCATCAACATGTCTTCAATTGACTCTAAATAATGAATTCCATTGCAGAACTATATTCATTTTCACTTTCATATTTTATATTCCCCCTCCTTCTAACACCCATCTCCACAACTCATTGATACACCCAAACCCTACTTGCCAACTGACTCTAACTCTTGCTGCAACCCAAGTATCCCTATCTCTCATGGTACAGAGATATCCCATGTGGCAAAAGGTTATGATTATTATCTGCATGACAGCTAAATACACCCCCAGTTGGGTTTCAAATCCCAGCCTTCTGTTGCCTTTAGGTATCATGAGCTTGATAAAAAAAGACCTTAGTACAGCATCTTCTGGTACATTTTGACCAGTCTAAGAACTTTGGGGGTCATTCCGACCATGGCGGGCGGCTGCTGCCGCCCGCCAGGCGGGAACCGCCATGCGGCCGCCAATGCGGCCGCACTCACGCGGCCCCCATTCCGACATTCCCGCTGGGCCGGCGGGCACAAACCAAGTTTGCGCCCGCCGGCCCAGCGGGAATGAGGCCGCAACACAGAAGCCGGCTCCGAATGGAGCCGGCGGTGTTGTGGCCGTGCGACGGGTGCAGTTGCACCCGTCGCGCTTTTCACTGTCTGCTAGGCAGACAGTGAAAAGCTGGCCGGGGCCCTGTTAGGGGGCCCCTGCACTGCCCATGCCAGTGGCATGGGCAGTGCAGGGGCCCCAAGGGGCCCCAGGACACCCCTTACAGCCATCCTCTTCCTGGCGGTGAAAACCGCCAGAAACAGGCTGGCGGTAAGGGGGTCATAATCCCCAGGGCAGCGCTGCAATCAGCGCTGCCCTGGCGGATTATTGCCGCCGGGGCAGAAATGGCGGAAAACCGCCGGCCCCGGCGGTCCGACCGCGGCTTTACCGCCGCAGTCAGAATGGGGAAAAAAGCACGCCAGCCTGTTGGCGGTGCTTTCAGTCATACTAGCCCTGGCGGTCTCAGACCGCCAGGGTCAGAATGACCCCCTTTGTGCTTTTACTTCAGAGATTAACAAAAATGTATATGTTAGGGAGTCTTTTATGGCTTTGAGTCTTGCCAGAGTAAGCAGAAATGCATGTATATTTAAATCTTGAAATTGCTGCAATTAGGTGTTGTAAACACCACTTTATCTCCCCAGTAAAATGGCAAAATCCAGCCTCATACGGCAAACATAACCTTTTTGCTTCTGGCCTAATCTTTTCAAATATAATCTGCCTTTTTCATTTCTGCTTTGAATTCACTGATGCACCGCACATTTGTAGCAAAAAATGTTTTACAAATGCCATTTTGCCTAGGGGAGTCCCTCAGGGACCCCAGCATCAGAGCTCAGGGGTCCAGGTGACCCTACCCTGGCCTTTTTCTCATGCTCTAAGGTAACTATTACTTGCTCCCCCGCCATGCACAGTTTGTTCTTCAATAATTTGAGTGGTAATGTTGCACTTATATTATTAATAATGTTACATTAGTTGTCATGAGTGCTGTAATATATGGAGTAATTAGCAGTGCATGACGAGGGTGCAAGATATAGTTACCTTGGGGCACAATTTATAGTTGCGTGAAAGCACTCTAACGGCAGAATTTCTATGGTTTTGTACGAGTAAATTCGGAACCTAACTATAACGTCCCTGTAACCTTTGTTTTTTTCAGTGAATTACTAAGATTTTTTAAATTCTATTTCCTAACTATAACAACGCTGTAACCTTTGTTTTTTTCAGTGAATTTCTACGGCCAGTCACTGCGGCCAACCCCACATGACCCCCTCACCCCACCCTGGTGGCCAAGATCAGCCTCAGGAGGGAGGCTGCACAGCCCCCCTCCATGAAAAAAATTAAATGTTTAGGCTGGGCCTGGGGGGATGGGATCCCCAGGGCTGAAATCTGCTTAAAGGAGCCCCCCAATTAAAAATAACAATGCCCCTTGGCCCACTGGGGGCTTATTAAAAAAACAAGCGCTGGAGATGCACTTGTTTTTTTTGTTTTGTTTTGTTGCTGTTGATTCACGCATTTTGCGAATTTATGGCAAGTTTTTTTTTAAAGATTCATTTTTAGCCCTGGGGGGATCCCTGTGGAACCCCAGCAACAGAGCTAAGGGGTCATGGTGCCCCTACCCTTGCCCCTTGTTTTCTTTTTTTACTTTTTTTGTGGGACTGGGCTGAAGCCAAGTCCTATGATGGCTGTCAACAATTCCTGGTTTGAAGTGTTGACAGCCAATCGGAGCTCTGTATTTGCCGTGCATGAGCTCTTAATCTTAGCGAAGTCATCATGACTTCAGATATACAAATTTGTTTTTCCTTTAATATCTCCTAAACTACTGGACATATTTACACCAAATAAGTGAAAGCAGGATCTGCATACCGAAGGCTAGCCTTCTCCCAAATTTGATGTAATTCTGTCCAGCGGTTCGGGCCGTAGCCTTGTTAAAAGGTCCTATGGGAATTTACATGGGAAACACAACTTTTTTGACCCCCTCCTATTTCTCGGCCCCTGCTTGACGAATCACACTGTAACTTTCCATGCGCAACAATAATCACCGGGGCACTTTTTTCAAAAGTTTCATGACGATTCATCAAACGCTGCCAACGATATAGTCAAGTCAATAAATGCTTTTTCTATGGAAACATGGTCCTAACTATAATTACCTAGTGGTGGCCACCATTAGGTAATATATAAGTATATATATATATATATATATATATATATGTATATATATATATATATATATATATATATATATATATATGTATAAAGTATTATAGTAGAACTTTTTTGTATTCAAAATGTTTACCTTTCCACGTGGAATTATATGTGAACTAAAGATATAGAGCCTGATTTAGAATTTGAAGAGGGTATACTCTGTCACAAACGTGTCTGCCATATTACAAGTTCCATAGACTATAATGGAAATGTAATAGGGCGGACGGTATATCGGTCACTTTTGTGACGAGGTAACCTCCTCCGACAGACTCTAAATCATGCCCATAGGAACTTAACTGTTAATACTGTATGAAAATATTCAATAAAGAATAAAACATATATTCAGTCGCTTTAAACACTGTAATCTCTTACCAAGGTCAGGCAGTACGTCCTAGAAAATGTCGCCATGTTACTCTAATACTTTCGCAATAAAAGAAAGGAAATACAGCTAAGAATATTAAGACCAATTCTTCTGGCAGAGTTGTGTTTCTGTATGGAACAAAGGCCTCGTTTTTGATAAGGCCTCTGCAGGAAGGATGCTCAGTGAAGGTTCATTCCCCTGCGAGATAAGGAACAGGAGATAAAGCTGTGAACTGACACCACTTTCAATTTGTCCTTGATGTCATGTTCAATATACAAGGAAACCGGAAAGGACTAGGTGAACCATGCCTTTGAACTCCTTATCAGTCCCGCCATAATAAGAGCGACAGATAAAACCTGAAAAAGGCTCTCTTTGTGGACTAGAAAATATGCAGATGGATTTTCAGACAAGAGTCAGGAAAGCAAAGCTTTCTCCTTTCTTTTTGGAAAGAAAAAATGGAAGCAGCATTTCAACATAAAATGCCAGTTCCTGTGGAATCATATTGTATGAGATATGCATTATCACAGAACTATGCCTACCTGCATAACTTATTAATTATAAATACATGTTTACATAATGGATCTAACCTAAGTTTAGGAGAAGCACAAGTGCGTTTATTGTATTGGAATTACACTTATATAGCTCTTACTACCCCTGACGAGCGTTGAAGCACTTTACACCAGGCAGCTCGCTGCTCCAGAACCGAAGGTTAATATTGGATGGTGGTATAAACAAAGCGCTTTGGTGGTTGTGAGCTAGTTGGGTACCATGCAACAGGTACAGACAAAGACCAATCAACAATTTATGTGAGTAACATAGTACATAGAAAGGAACGGAATACATCTCATGTCGATTCAGATTTTTTTAAATCGATTAACTTTAAGTAAATATCCATCCAATAATTCATACGATTTATAAAGTATAATCACATGACTGACATCTCATCTTGATTCAGATTTTTTTTTAAAAAAGAGATGATAAACCAATACAAAACAATGTTTCTATACTTTTATAACCCCTTGTACTAGTACTAAAACAATCCTAAATTCAATTTGACCCCATATTATTAGGATTTCCAAATTAGCTGCTGAGCTTAAATTGTACTCTTATATTTCACAGACTTTGATCATTAGACTGTACCAGTGATGGATTTTACATTTGTAAGATGCACTTAAAGAGGCAGGAATATTGTCAGCGGGATGGAATGGCTGCATTTTCAATTGTACAGTTATGGTGGAAGTCGGGTTATTTTTGCATGAGACACACACCATTACTATGTACACAATCTTTAACTTGTATGTTTGTGGGTATTCACATACCTCTTGCATGTATCATCTGCCCAGGAAATACACACTAACTTCCTCCCCGTGAAAGGAAGATTGAGTGCCTTTTCAGAATTAAAGTGGTGGTGCTAAAGTCTTATATTTATTGGGGCTCAGTGAAAGGGATTTCTCACCCAACCTATTGGAAATGTTGTATGTGTACATTGTATGCATTGGAGTACTGGAAATCTAAAACTGTCACTGATGCTGTCGAGTACTTTGGAGACCCTTTATGAATCCCAATTAAGCAGAAATATGTCAATTCAGGGAATATCTATAAAGGGTTTGCTTTCTGTATTTTCATATTAGATTATTGTTAAGCAAACTTATTATCGATGAAGGAGTCGGAGAAAAGTGAAAGGTGAGAGAAACGGTGTCAGAAACACCTCTGAATGGAACAAAAACGTGTTTCGGAAACACAACAAATGATCTAGAATAAGGAAAGCAAGAGAGACTAGAGTATCAGAGTAAAACTTTGCACATGATGACAATTGTTGGAGCACAATAGAATGCACAAGTGGTACAAAGTGTGGAGGCTAAATCCAGATTACTTCATCAAGATTTAGAGATGCATCCAAATGTCAGAATGTGACAAGCAGTGTAGGGATAGAGTGGATGTGAGAAGTAGAGAGTTGTGCAGGGAAAACCATTAAGGGCCTAAGAGAGGGATTGACACAGAAAGGATGTGTATGAGTGAGTGTGTTTGGCAGAGAGGTATGAGCCAGTGAAGAGAGAGAGGGAGGGAGAGAGAGGAGGAGGAAACTCAACAAATGGTCATAGACATGGGAAAAAGACAAAGTCAAAGGATATTGGAATTGCAGAGGATGAGATGAAAAGCAACAAGGGCTAAGGGGGTCATTCTGACCCCCGCCGGTGGCAGAAGCCGCCGGCCTGGCGGGAACCGCCAGAAGACCGTACCGCGGTCAAAAGACCGCGGCGGTCATTCTGAGTTTCCTGCTGGGCTGGCGGGCGACCGCCAGAAGGCCGCCTGCCCGCCCAGCGGGAAACCCCCTTCCACGAGGATGCCGGCTCCAAATGGAGCCGGCGGAGTCGAAGGGGTGCAACGGGTGCAGTTGCACCCGTCGCGATTTTCAGTGTCTGCCACGCAGACACTGAAAATCTATGTGGGGCCCTGTTAGGGGGCCCCTGCAGTGCCCATGCCAATGGCATGGGCACTGCAGGGGCCCCCAGGGGCCCCATGACACCCGTTCCCGCCAGCCAGGTTCTGGCGGTGAAAACCACCAGGACCAGGCTGGCTGGAAGGGGGTCGGAATCCCCATGGCGGCGCTGCTTGCAGCGCCGCCGTGGAGGATTCCCTGGGGCAGCGGGAAGCCGGCGGGAAACCGCCGGCTTCCCTTTTCTGACCGCGGCTTTACCGCCGTGGTCAGAATGCCCCCGGAAGCACCGCCAGCCTGTTGGCGGTGCTTCCGCGGCACTCTGCCCTGGCGGTTGTAAACCGCCAGGGTCAGAATGACCGCCTAAGTGTGAAATGGCTAAGAACGTAGTATGAAAATTAAAAGGAGGAAGCAGGAAGATAAAAAGGAATTATATACAAAGGTGATCAAGACAGGTCTGGTAAAGCATTAGGGTCAAGAAATACTGAGTCATCCAAGACAGACCTCACAGATAAGGGTTTGAAGCAGATGTGTCAAGCAGGAATAGGAATCAGATGGATTAAGACCTGAGCCTTGGCTGCATAGGATACCACTGATAAGTCGATCTTATAGAGCAATATAAAACTGTGTACCTAAACCAACGTTGCCCCCCACACAATGTAGAACTATTTTCAGTGCAGCAATGTCTTTCATTAATCAGAAAAAACTGTCTACAGGAAGCAGCTACAAAAAGTAGTTCCCGAAAACTTTACCTTCAAAGACATAATCACACCCATCATTTCTGAAAGCAAGTGCTACAAATTGCTGTGAAATGCAACAATGGAGTACATTCTTAACACCTTAGCTGCTGGGAATTTACCCCCAGTGCTGAGTCCTTTTTGGGCTTTTTGGGATAGTTCGCACTTAGGCCCACATAACGTCTATTCCACATAAGCTATCCACACCAAATTTGCGTCCTTTTTTTTCTAACATCCAGAGGATTCTAAAGGTACCGAGTGTCTGTGGGTTCCTCTGGAGGAGACCTAGAAATAAGCCAAAATATAGCTTAAAATTTTGTTTTTGGGGGGAAAAATGGGGAAAGAGTTCTGCAGAAGAAAACATCTGTTTTTTTCCCTTCACATGGGATCAACAAAGAGTTTGTAGTGCTAAACTCACCAGCTTCCCGGCTTTCAGACACAGGCAGACTTGATTCAGAAAGCCAAATGTTTCAACACAGTTTTGGCATTTTACTGGGCCATACCCCATTTTTACTATTTTTTGTGCTTTTGAAATGGGTATGATACCAATGCTGGATCCTGGAAAGGTAAACATTTCTGAAAGGCAGACACAATTCTGAATTCAGCAAGGGTTCATTTGTGTAGAGTCTTCAAGGTTTTCCTATAGAAAGTAACAGTTGAAATACAAAAAGAAATGAAATTGAGTTGAAAAAAAGTATTTCTGTCTACATTTTGTTCTTTAACTTTTTATAGCTATAGCAGCTTTTTGAAAGCAATATACCAATACTTCTGCTGGACCCTTCTAGTTGCAGGGATACATAGGGCTTGTATGTTCATCAAAATCCCAAGGTACCCAGAGTCAATAAATGAGCTGCACCTTGCAATGGGTTTTCATTGTGAACCTGGTATACAGCACTTTATTTGCAAAACATAAAGAGTGAAAAATAGGCTTCTGGGGAACCTATGTATTTCTGAAATGGGCACAAAAAATGGAGTTTAGAAGCAGTGGTTATTTGCACATCTCTGTACCCATAGTAGCATGAAAATTACAGGGCATTTCTCAAAATGACATTTCTTACACATTGTCTTACATTTGGAAGGTACAAATGTATGGAAAGACAATTGGTTATAACACTTGTTCTTCTATTCTGTGTCCCCTCAAGTCTCCCGATAAAAATGGTATCTCACCTCTGTGGGTAGGTGTTAGAAATGGGGTCTCTGGTTGGCAGTCAGTTTGCACTCTGTCCAAGCAGGGACCCTCACTCTAGTCAGGGTAAGGGAGTCACACTCCTAATACAACCCCTGCTCACCCCCTTGGTAGCTTGGCACAAGCGGTCAGGCTTATCTCAGAGGCAATGTGTAAAGTATTTGTACCAACACACACTGTAATACAGTGAAAACACTACAAAATGGACATCACACCAGTTTAGAAAAATTGCCTATATTTATCTAAATCAAACAAGATCAAAACTTCAAAAACCCAACATACACAAGTAAAGTTATGAATTTTCAAAATAACAGAATTTTACTACATAGAAAACAATGGAAATGTTGTTGTTACATGAGCGAGTGTGCGTAGGAAAGGTCAGCGATGCGTCAATTCCTTACTTGCAAGCAAGGTAATGCATAGTTTCTTTTCCGGTCGGGTAGGCGATGCGTCATTTTTCTCACCCGCACTAGAGCGATGTGTCGATTTCCAGACAGGGCACCTCAGATCTGCACAGGTTCACATTGATTTTGATGCCCAGTGATGATGCTTATGAAATCCGGCCACACGTTGATGGAAAACCGTGCTGCATGGGGTTTGCGTAGATTTCAGAAGCCGCAAGTGGGTGTTGCATCATTTCTCCAGCTGTGATGCAGGTAATGCATCGATTTCCCAGCCGCGATGCAAGTGGTTCATCGATTTCATCTGCAAGGTGGGTGGCGTGTCATTTTTACAGCTGCGTTGCAGGTGGTGCATCACCTTCCAAGGGCCCAGAGACTGGAGACTGGATAGGGCACCACTTGGTAGGGTAGTAGTCTCAGCAGAGAGTCCAGCTGCTCGCAGAAGAAGTCTTTAAATGTCCTCAGACTTCAAAACAGGAGGCAAGCTCAGTCCAAGCCATTAGAGACACCTCACAGGCAGGAATATACCACCAAGTCCAATCTTTGTCCTCTTTTAGGCAGAAGCAGCAACTGCAGGCCAACACAGCAAAGCACAGTCACAGACATAGGGGCAGTACTCCTCCTCCAGCTCTTCAGCTCTTCTCCTTTGGCAGTGGTTCCTCTTGGTTCCAGAAGTAATCTAAATATCTGGGGTTTTGGGTCCACTACTTATACCCCTTTTTGCTTTTGAACTTGGCAAATTTCAAAGGAAAGTCTCTGTTGTTCATAAGATCCTGCCTTGCCCAGGCCGCTCCCCAGACACACACCACGGGATTGTGGACTGCATTGTGTGAGGACAGGCACAGCCCCTTCAGGTGTAAATGTGAGCCCCTCCCTCCATTCAAGCCCAGATGACCCATCATGATATGCAGGCTACTCCCCAGCTCCCTTTGTGCACTGTCTAGTGGAGATTCACAAGCAGCCCAACTGTCATTCTGAACCAGACACGGAATACACAAGCAGGCAGAGTCACAGAATGGTTTAAGCAAGAAAATGCCCACTTTCTAAAAGTGGCATTTTCAAACGGACAGTTTAAAAGCCAACTTTACCAAAACATGTATTTTTAAATTGTGATTTCGGGAACCCCAAACTCCACATCTCTATCTGCTCTTAAAGGGAAACTTCACTTAAAAGTTATTTTAAGGCAGCATTGATGTTAACCTCTGAGACAGATAGGACTTGCAACAGTGAAAACCGAATCTGGCAGTATTTCTCTGTTAGAACATGTACAACACATCAGTGCATGTCCCCTCTTTTACATACACTGCACCCTGCCCATGGTGCTACCCTTGGGCCTACCCTAGGGGTGCATTACATGTATAAAAAGGAAAGGTTTGGGCCTATCAAGTGGGTACACTTGCCAGGTTGAATTGAATTTTAAAATTGCATACACAGACACTACAGTGACAGCTCTGAGCCATGTTTACAGGGGTACTCGTGGGTGGCACAATCAGTGCTGCAGGCCCACTAGTAGCATTTGGTTTACAAGCCCTGGGCACCTCTAGTGCACTTTGCTAGGGACTTACTAGTAAATCAAATGTGCAAATCATGGAAAAGCCAATTACACATACATTCTACATAGGGAGCATTTGCACTTTAGCACTAATTAGCAGTGGTAAAGTGTCCAGAGTAACAAAACCAGCAAAAACAGAGTCCAGCACACATTCAAAACATAGGAACCAGAGGCAAAAAGATATGGGAGACTAAGCCAAGGATGCCAGGTCTAACAGTAGGCCCGTCCCCGCGACAGGAAACACCCCTAAACGCAACATAGACACATCAAATGTTTCCAATGAAAACGGATGCATAGTTGTGGTTTATGGCCTCTAGCTCAGCTGACACCTAGGGAAACCTAGCAAACCGATAATTTTTAAAAAATTAATCACAAAGGGTAATCCATAATGGGGTGACTTGTGGGGCTCTCACCAGGTTCTGTCACACAGAATCCTTTGCAGACCTCAAAATTTAGATTAAAAAAACACATTGTCCTCATATTTCAGCGATGCAAAGTTCTGGAATCTGAGAGGAGCCACAAACTTCTTTCCACCCAGTGTTCCCCCAAGTCTCCTGATAAAAATGTCACCTTACTTGTGTTTGTAGGCTTAGTGCCCGCAACAGGAAATGCCCCAGAACACAACATGGAGGCATCACATTTTTCAAATGAAAACAAAGGCCTTTCTTGCAAAGTTGCTAGCTGTGTATTTTGGCCTCCAGCTAAGCCGGTACCTAGGGAAACTAAGCAAACCTGTACACTTTTTAAAACTAGACACCTAGGGGAATGCAGAATGGGTGCCTTTTGGTGCTCTCACCAGGTTCTGTCACCCAAAATCCTTTGCAAACCTCAAACTTTGGATAAAAAACACATTTACCTCACATTTCAGCGATAGAGAGTGCCTGTCTGGGGAAGAGGTGTGGCACCTCCGCCCAGGAAAATGTCTTTTTCTGGCTCCTGAACAACCCAGAGTTCAGAGAGGCCATCATGTAGCTGGGGAACTCGTAATGACCAGTGTCCAGCACATGCATTTTTTTAGAAATGGGGTCTTTGGTTGACAGTCAGGTTACCTCCTGTTCAAGCAAGGACCCTCACTCTAGTCAGGGTAAAAGAGAATCACCCTCAGCTAACCCCTGCTTACCCCCTTGGTAGCTTGGCAGAGCAGTAGGCTTAACTTCAGAGTGCTAGGTGTAAAGTATGTGTACCAACACACACAGTAACTTAATGAAAACACTTCAAAATGACACAACACCAGTTTAGAAAAATAGGAAATATTTATCTAAACAAAACAAGACCAAAACGACAAAAATCCACCATACACAGGTCAAGTTATCAATTAAAAATCAGAAAGAGTCTTTAAGTAGTTTTAAAAACACACTAGCGCTGCTAGAGTGAAAATTTACCTGGTGTGCGTCAAAAATAACCCCGCACGGGCGGGTGTGCGTCAAAAATAACTCCGCACGGCGGTACTTGAGTCAAAAATCCAGCCGAACGATGATTTGAAAATCCCGCCGCGCAGGTTGTGATCTCCCAGCCTCCGTCAGCGATGCTGCGCGTCGTTTCTCCTGCTCCGTGCGTCGATTTTTCGGTCGCGTTTCCTGCGAGCGTCGTTTCTCAGCTGCGGAGCCAGCGGCGTGTCGTTTTTTCAGCCGCAGATCGGATTTGCGTCAATCTTTTCCCCGCACAGCGCTCTGTGTGTGGATTTTCTTGTCTTTAGGCTGCCAGCTTCTCCTTTCAGGGTCCCAGGAACTGGATGGGCACCACAGGGCAGAGTAGGAGTCTCTCCAGAGACTCCAGGTGCTGGCAGAGAGAAGTCTTTGCTGTCCCTGAGACTTCATACAACAGGAGGCAAGCTCTAGATCAAGCCCTTGGAGATTTCTTCTCAAGATGGAAGGCACACAAAGTCCAGTCTTTGCCCTCTTACTCTGGCAGAAGCAGCAACTGCAGGATAGCTCCACAAAGCACAGTCACAGGCAGGGCAGCTCTTCTTCCTCAGCTATTCAGCTCTTCTCCAGGCAGAGGTTCCTCTTGGTTCCAGAAGTGTTTCTAAAGTCTGTAGATTTGGGTGCCCTTCTTATACCCATTTTAGTCTTTGAAGTCACCTTTCTTCAAAGGGGACTCACACCTACTTGTGAAATCCTGCCTTGTCCAGGCAAGGCCTCAGACACACACCAGGGGGTTGGAGCCGGCATTGTTATAGGCAGGCACAGTCCTTTCAGATGAGAGTGACCACTCCACCCCTCCCTCCTAGCAGAGATGGCTAATCAGGAAATGCGGGTTACACCCCAGCTCCCTTTGTGTCACTGTCTGGTGTGAGGTGAAAAACAACCCAACTGTCAAACTGACCCAGACAGGGAATCCACAAACAAGGCAGAGTCACAGAATGGTTTAAGCAAGAAAATGCTCACTTTCTAAAAGTGGCATTTTCAAACGCACAATCTTAAAATCAACTTTACTAAAAGATGTATTTTTTAATTGTGAGTTCAGGGACCCCAAACTCCACATGTCCATCTACTCTCTAGGGGAATCTACACTTTAATCATATTTAAAGGTAGCCCCCATATTATCCTATGAGAGAGACAGGCCTTGCAACAGTGAAAAACAAAATTGGCAGTATTTCACTGTCAGGACATATAAACCACATTACTATGGGGGTTATTCTAACTTTGGAGGAGGTGTTAATCCGTCCCAAAAGTGACGGAAAAGTGACGGATTTACCACCAGCCGTATTACGAGTCCATTATATCCTATGGAACTCGTAATACGGCTGGTGGTATATCCGTCACTTTACCGTCACTTTTGGGACGGATTAACACTCCTCCAAAGAATAACCCCCTATATGTCCTACCTTATCCATACACTGCACCCTGCCCTTGGGGCTACCTAGGGCCTACCTTAGGGGTGCCTTACATGTAAGAAAAGGGAAGGTTTAGGCCTGGCAAGTGGGTACACTTGCCAAGTCGAATTTACATTGTAAAAATACACACACAGACACTGCAGTGGCAGGTCTGGGACATGATTACAGAGCTACTTATGTGGGTGTCACAACCAGTGCTGCAGGCCCACTAGTAGCATTTGATTTACAGGCCCTGGCACCTCTAGTGCACCTTACTAGGGACTTACTTGTAAATCAAATATGCCAATCATGGATAAACCAGTTACATACAATTTACACGGAGAGCATATGCACTTTAGCACTGGTTAGCAGTGGTAAAGTGCTCAGAGTTGAAAAGCCAACAGCAACAGGTCAGAAAAAAATAGGAGGCAGGAGGCAAAAAGACTGGGGATGACCCTGCATAAGCAAAAGTCCAACACATTTGCTATGGCTTCCCTGTGCACTTACCATGTCTAAGAAGCGACAAAGACACAGTAGGAGCATAGTTGCTCATGCATACATATGCCCTCACATGCATTATAGTGCACCCTGCCTAGGAGATACAAGCTACAAGGCCTGCCAGAGGGGTGACTTACCTATATTGCATGAAGTGTTATGGGACATGACACTCTTGGTGAGCGCCATGTTGAGTTGCAACTTTGGATACACCTTGTCATGCACTGGTAATGGCAGCCTGCATGAGGCTAGTGTTGGGCCTCTCAGAGTGCCACAATTGGTGCTGTAGCTCTGGGGAGGCTTCTTCAGTACCCATGACCTAGGTACCAGGGGTACCATTTACTAGGGACTTAGGAGGGTGGCTGAATTTCCAAACACAGTACAGTTTTGGGGAAAGATTTATGGCCCTGGTAATCTGTTTGGCAGAGGCCCAGGGCACTTACAGTTCGAAACCACATCATTTTCCAGGTAAAAATTGGGAATAGACCATATCAAAAGAGGTCCTTTTTCACACTGCTCAGTTGAAAATCCATCCAGAAGAAGCACATTTTAAAGTTTCAGAGGTGTGAAAAATACTCTCTTTGTATGGTGTGAAGTGGTACCATCAACTGTACTAATAAAGTTATATGACAGAAACATTTCAGTAATTGTTTTACATAAATTAGACTTACTCTAGCAACGAGCCTAAAATGAATAATCCAGTAGTCCTGTTAACCTTCATACAAGAAATAAATGATTTCAAAAACAGTTGTGGATACCAGCAGTAACAGGGTTGATTATTTGCAACATTGTGAGAGAGAACATCTCCGGCATGGCTTCCTTAAAAGCGTAAGATAGAGTATATGACACTTCACCACAAAACAAATCCCACTTCAAAATATTTCATGAACAGTAAAGCACTGCAGAGCAGGCAACTTATATGTGGGAAAATTCACATTGCACTTTTTAAAGGCTAGGTTGTCTTCAGCTGTTAATGCAAATGAGAATAGCCTAGTAGATTTATTTTTGTGGCTGGGTCATGTTAACTTGAACAGACACAAATGAACATTAGACTTTCATTAATAAATCTGTTCTGACAAACCACACGTTGGCCAGCAAAACACTAGGCACATTAATTTCTGTTACACTTCAAATGTCCCTTTCTCAACAACACATGCTTCAAATGACCCTTACATCCTCTATGGTGCAACACAGTTGAAAAGTCATTTAGTTGCCATATTGTTGCAAACTCAACAGCACTGTGCCACATCACACCAATATATTAGGAAACACACATATAAAGTCAGCATAAACGTAGCATACTTTCAGGTGCGCCACATTGTATCATAGCAGCCTTTGGAATTGTGATTGCTCTCTAAAAAGCAATCTTCATTGACTGAGTAATGGATAACTGACTACCCATTTCAAAAGAAAGAAACAGAAAGGGCTTTCAGTAAATCAATTCATACACATCAGACACTACAAACATCTGTAAGAAGATCAACATTTGTTGACATTGAAAATGCTGACTGTACGCACCCAAACACTACTGAACACTATGCACAGTGAATAATAGACTGTCAGAATCTATTTCGAAATGCATTGAGGCATAGACACAGGGGTAGCTGACACATATTAAAATTGGTGGGGAGGGTGGAGGGTGTGTTGGAGGACTGTGGGGTTGTACTGAGGAGGGGCACACGTAGGGGCATGGGAGGGTTATAACTCTGAAAAAAGAAACTTACCTGGTGCTTCCAGCCACCTCACTCTCCTCTTCCTGGTCTCAGCAGCCTAAGAGACTCCCTATATAATCCCAGCTCTGCTCTCATGTTATTACCAAGCAAGGGGATTGGCCTGAATGGGCTGGTTTACTGCTCGCTCAGGCACAGGGGAGTCTGTGCTGTTTCTCCAACCCGGCTGTCAAATATAGCTGGGTTAGAGAAACCTAAGTGTTCATGTCTGTTTGGCCAACTTAGAATGGCCAGCCAAACAGACATGCATACTTAAGAGCACTCACTCCTCGTCCCCCCTCCCATGGCCCAGCCCCGACCTTCCCTGCACATGCTGGCATATGGGGCCACGTTCCTTCGCCAATGCGAAGGATCCGCGGCTGGAAATTTCTACGGTACCAACCTTGTGGTACAAAGAGTTATACAAATGATGATGACATTGTTGATGATGCCAGGTTCCCATATTTAGGACTCGCATAGAGATGTTATGCTATGTTACTAGCATTTGGTGTCAGACAAACAACTCACCTTGTATCTTGGCACTCTAACAGGGTCAGCTCGAAAGAGCAAGTCATAACAACCAAGTTTTAAGATGTTTTTTTAAAGCCTATTAAGTCAGTGCAGGAGTGGATATATAAGGGTAACCTATTCCAGTGCTAAAGGGCAAGATAAGAAAAAAGATTGGCCTCGATATTTTGATGTACAGACGGGCCAGAGGCATGATAGCAGGTTGTTGTTTAATCTGAGGTTTCTGCCAGTACATTAGTAGAAGAGTTTCTTCTGTATGTGTGCTAGGTCTTTGACGTTCAGGGACTTGTGAGTCACACAGAGCAGTTTGAACAGTGATTTTCTTCTGATAGAAAGGCAATGAAGAGCTCTGAGTGAAGGAGCTGATGGCTCCCCTGGTGGCAGTTTGTTAACCAGGCAGGCAGAATTGTTCTGAAGGACCTGCATTTTAGAAGGAACAGATTCATTGGATGCTAGTAGTAGGGAATTTCCATAGTCAAGGCGACTAATTATTAATGCGTTGGTATGAGTTCTCCTGATTTCAGTGGAAGCCACTAGAATACTCTCCTGAGAAGACGCATGGTTCCAAAACAGGTACCACAAGTGGATATAACCTGATTCTTCAGAGATAGGTTTTCTTCAAGAAGGACACCTAGATTCCTCACAGTTTTACTAGGAGAAGACGCAGGACCAAGCTCATTCCTCTGACCAGTATTGCTGAGCTTTTCAAAACAAAAGGATCCCTGTTTTGTCTCCATTTAACTTTAGACAGTTGAGAGTTATTCATGTAGCAATTTTCCTCATGCAGATAATGAATCATTGTTTAACATTTTCAATGTCATTCCCAAAAGAGATGACTAATTGGGTGTTGCCTACGTAGGAAAGTATTTCAAACCACCGGACTTATCTATCTGGGCAAATGGTGCTACATAGATGTTAAAGAGAGTAGGCCTCAAGGAGGAGCCTTGAGAACCCCCTTGCCCAGAGAAAGGATCTTTTATTGAAATATACCAATAGAAACCATTTGGGTCCTGCCATTAAGAAAGTCTTTGAACCAGTCAAAGGCTGTTCCCTCAATAACTATCTCGTAAAGACGTTGAATCAAAATGGAATGTGAGACACTATCAAATGCTGCTGACAGGTCAAGAAGAGCCAACATTGCTGGAGTTTCGGCATCTAGAGATAGTGTGATAGAATCAACTACTGCTAGTAAAGCAGTTTCAGTATTATGAAAGCCTCTAAACCCAGATTGTAAGGGATCCAGGTGATGATGGTTCTCCAAATAGGAGGAAATTGTTTATTCACATTTGACTCCAGAACTTTGCCTAGCAATAGGAGGAGAGAAATGCTGGTTCCTCTAAATCAACTTTCAAGTTTTTTTAAGATTGGCATTATGTGCAGATTTCCACTCCTGAGGAACAGCAGCCAGGGTTAACAATAGGTTACAGGATGATGTAATGGTTAGAGCGAGGAGGAGGTTAAAGAAGGCATTACATATGGAGGACAGAGATTAGAGGGAGATCATGATTTAGCTTTAGTTAAGAGATCTAACAACTGAGTTTGAGTGATGGGCTCAAACCTTTCAAGCACTGCTGAAGTGTCTCTATGGAAAGGTTTGTAGGGAACAAGTTGGTGGGGAGTGCAGCTGTGATGCAGAAATTCTGATAGATGTTTTCAACTTTTGTTTCAAAATGATTTGCCAAAGTGTCACATAACGTCTAAGAAGAAGGAGTAGCTGAGATGCGGGCAAGAGGTTTGGTAAATTCCTTTAGCACTTTGAATGATTCTTTGGCACAATTTCCAACTTAATCAATTCTATTGATAGCATATTGTCTGCGCACTTCCCTGATTTTGCTATGGTAGGCTCATAATGCTAATTTATTTTTGCTTTTATTTACAGCAGATTTCGGGGCCACCATATCCATTCGAATCTTCTACAGTTCATCTTATCAAGCCTCAGTTTTTCGATATCTTGTTTCCCAAAATAATCATTATAAAAACATATATATATATATATATATATATATATATATATAGTAAAGGTCTTTCTGTCAGTCCTGTTCAGTCATTTTCTATCCAAGGTTTTTCAAATTCTGCTTCTGCCCACCATTGCTTACAGCATAGGACAATGGATCAGTCCGATTCAGTCATTGGCTCTATTCACTGTGAGTGACGGCATATTACTCTTGCACATCTGCACCTGCGCCTAGAAATAGGTGCACTTCAGTGGCAGGTCTGGTCTGCCTTCTCTGCTTTCATTTATACTATCATTATGTATTTTTAATATATCATTTTGCATTTATTTGTCTTGCCAAAATATGCACAACAGCAGCAGTTTCCTTTTTATGACTTTTATACATTTATTGTTTATTACATGTTTGCAAAAGAATAATTTGAAAAAGATCACTGACTTGCTATGGCTAGGCCTATTATCTTTTCCATAACTTGTTTTCTAAATTGACCTAATCAATTTTTTTCTTGTAACATAACTCCTTGTGAACCCATGCCTGTTCCTCTCTAAATCCTTAATAAGTCGTCCTGTATTTGCACCATAGGTGGGCTCATCTTACTTTAATTGTAATCAGAAATTAGGTATATTACCACCAAATGATATAACGATCTGTTCTATATGTGTTTGTTTTTACTCCTGCCTGTGTAATTTGTGCGTACGGATAGGCTGTTGCTCTATCAAACACTCTGTTGTACCCTTGGGAGGATTCAGGCTACACAAACGGACTAAAATTAAAGTAAATCGCACTGTGTTTTCCTGCAGTTAGGAGAAATTGAAAGATACTCAGCACGTTTAAATAAATATTTTCTGGTCCTGTGGAGTACGTGTTGTGGAGAAATTAGTTGGCTGTAAATGTTTTTATCTGTGTTTAAGACACTTTCTTAGCATTGTTTGCAGTAATGCTAGTTTTTCTACCTTCTGTGACATTTCCCTTACTCGTTGTGCTTCTTTTCACAAGCCAATGTTTGAGTGGGATGTGCCCATCCTTCCATAACCTGCTTTTAAACATGCGTGAACAATCTTGTTATTTAAGGAGGGCTGGGGTGAGTGGATATGCAGTTGAGGGGTGCTTTAAATTTACCTAGGTACACATTTTTTTGGGGTCAAACCTGTGAGTACATATGCTAGCACATGCGTCTCCATACGAGACTGCTGTGTTCAGTAAAGGGCTCGGAGCTCAGAACCCGCCTGTCGCTCACCATTTATTGGTTTGCGTGGCACTCTTCTTTACAGCCTTGTAATTCGTCAAGGCTTGTCTGGCATCTTTTCCGTTCCTCTGTGTGGAGCAGGGATCAAGCACTAATAGATTTCAACTTAATTAGTGCCCGTCCGCTGCTCCCTATGTGATTGAGGTACTATTTGTTCTTTTTAACTTCCAGTGCCCCGCAAATAGAAGGCTTTCAACTTGCAAAAACTTGCCCGGCAGGGCAAACAAAAGTGCAAAGTTCTATTTTTTAAAGCTAACTTTATTTTGTTAAGTCTTCTTTTCTGAGTTTCCACTCATTTTCAGGTTGAGCGTAAGCATACAACCTCATATAAACTTTTAAGTATACTTTTTCTGTGGCCTCCTAGATATTTCATTTTTTAGTTTCAGTGTCATTTAAAAATCCTAGCTTGCTAGTGGTCAGCCATGCCTCCTTGTCCCTCCTTCTTCTGTGTGGGAACAGTGACCAATGTCTGTATAATTACACTTTGTCCTGGTTATCTGTTCTGTAAGGGGCTTTATTTGTTACTTTGTTTCCTGCTCCTGTCCAGGGAAGCCTCCCTTTTCATTTGCAGAGCATTCTTCCTCTGAGCGCAGCTGTAAACAAGGCTATTAATGAGGCTGTTCTCTTGGTCACATTTGGTCTTTGTGGGTTCTAAGCACCTTCTCTCAGTTACCTGTCTCTCGCATTTCCTTGACTTGGATTTTCTTTACCAAGTGAGCCTGTCTGTGTGCTGAGAGCAAGGGTGGAGGATCACTTGTAATTGCTTATAGCATAGGCACCCAGCTCTACCTGGGCTCTGCAATCCTTAGACACCGTGCCCACTTCTGCTCCATACTAGGGTCCCACTTGCAGCTCTATCAGTGCACCTCAGCTCACACACTCCAAGCCGTGCCAGTGCCAGGAACCCTACACACGCTGTATGCCAGAGCACCTCAGTTCTTGCAGTCAGTACACTCTGTTATTCCAGTACTAGGACCTCTGGTGCAGTTCCATCAGTGCACCTCAGTTCAACACCCGCAAGGTCACTTCCTTTCCTATTCTGTGACCCCTCTCACATACAGTTCCATTACAGCAGCTCAATTCTAATATTCAGTCCCACTGCCAAGCCAATACTGGGCTCAAAAGAGCAATACACAGATCAGCCAGTGCACCTCAAGTCTAACATCCAACGCCAGTGTTGATGGAAATCACCACAGCTCCGCCAGAATCCACCAGTTCTAACATTCAGTGCACAGTTCTTCTCAGTACTAAGGCTCACACACACGCCCTTCAGGACTCCTCACCTCTGTGGTTCATACTGGACCCCACTTACAGCTTTACCAGGCCACCTTCAGGCTAACACTTGGCAACATGGGCATGCCAATACTAGGTTCCATACATAGCTCTATTAATATACCTCACTTCTAACCTTGTGTGCCTGTTACTATTCCAGTACTGCAGCCCACATACAACTCTGTCAGTGCAGCTCAACCCTAACCTGCACCGCCCCATTATTCCAATACCAGGGATTACATGGTGCTCCATTTTTTATCTCCCACCGCTGCCTTTCTGTTATTCCAGCACTGGGCCTGGACACAGCCCTGTCTATACCCCAATCCTGATCTGAAGCACCCCAATATTGCAGTATTGGGATTTAAATACAACGTTTATGCACCTCCTGATGTTCTGCAGTGCCTCCTGCTGTTGCACACTCTGACTTCTATTTGAGGATGTGGGGGAGCCAATTAAATCTTTTCTTAGATGCCATCTTTATTTAGGAGGGTCTGTTTCACCTATCCCACTCCATTCTTTCCTTTGTTTACTCTCAATGTTTTCTTTCTCCACCAGTTTTCTCCATCCAACTCTTAAAATCCACACATTAACAGTTTCGCTCTTTCTTTTAACTGTTTATTTCTTCTCCAGCCCCTTTTTTATTTCCCTCTTCCTCTTGCTACCTCCACTTTCAAACTCGCGAAAACATGGTTATTTCTTTCCTTGTTTCGTTCCTCTCTTTTTTCTTCACCAGGCATTCATTCTTTTACTATTTTTTCTCTTCCCTTAATTCTTTCTTCTTTTTTCTTATTTGCTCGTTCCTTTGACCCAGTATGCCTCCTTTTGCTTTTTTTTTTTAGATCTTTCTTCCTTCATTTCTCTGGTGTTTTTCTTATCTTTATCTGTCAATTCACATTTTACCATAAATCCCTCTTTTTCCCATCTGTATGTGGAAGCCACAAGTTATTTGTCGGGGCTCAAAGTTTCAAACTGATTTTCCCATTCTGTGTAGGAAATGTGTCAGTACATACTTAGCCTGGTTCTTTTGCTGTTTGTTTATCTCACCATCTCTCTTTTTTCTCTAATGTTCATTTTTTTATTTCTTTTTACACTTCTTTCATTATTTTATTCCTCTTAATCTTTAATTCTCTAGCTTCGTTCCCTTTTTTTCTCTTGTCTCACACATTTGCTCTATTTCTTCTCTTAGTTATATTTTCATTTTCTCATTCTTTCTTTCACTTCTTTCTTTTATTTCTTTGTGACCCCTTTTCTTTCTTCCTTTTGTCTGTTGAATTCCTTTTGCTTCTATTTTTTTGCCCCATCCGCTTTCTCTCCTAAGGCCTAGTTATCAATGGAACAACGGGTGCAGTGGCACTGGGGCCCAGAGACCTATGGACCTCACTCAATTCTAGTTGCTGCTGTATTTTCCTAACGAAATTGCTGTCAACCATTTTCCTTTCTTACTCCAATGCCCATGACACTGTTACTACGCCACTTGTCCTCCCCATCTTTACTCCAGACTCCCTCTTTCCTTTCACCCTCCAATCTGCCCCAAATTCTATTTCTGTAATGGTGTTTTGAGCATTACACTCTAATGTCAAAAGTTAATTTCTGATAAAAGTTTATATGGTAATTGTATATGTTTTAATATAGAGAAAGAAGGTAAATGTAAGTGCTTTAGTTAAATGCTGGACCACTGGAATTATATGTCATGAAAAGACAAAATTATGAGGCAGGGTTGACAAATGTATGTGGGAAGAAAAGTCCAGTTATGAATATACAATGCCAATAGCTCTAACTCAAGAAAATGCAAGACCTAATAAATTGCAAACGCTTTTTTTTTTTTCTTTTTACTCACGGGTGCTGTTGTCAAAAAATGACAATTAACTTGGTCGAAATATGCGAGAGCAAATGCTTGTTTTATTCTGCATTTAGTAGATTCGGTTCGTGGCATGCTGGGTGTTTGGAAAATGTGACATTATTATTATTTTTTCCAAAACTGTGTAGAACATAGTGGCCAGGTTAAAGTGAGAAGCTGATCTTCGTGGAAAGTACAGAGATCTACAAGCCAAATAAACAGTTGTGTTTTTCTAATTAAAAGGTGTGCGAAGGTTGACCCAAGTAGCCCAGACACATGGGTGAGACGAAAACAAAAGGACAGCCGCTCGAGTCCTCAAATTACAGGCAAACACCTCGCCCCAGCAGGCCATGCAGCAGATGATTGATGCTGCGGAAACAAAGAAGTTGCAATCGGATGCTACAGCTCTTAAAACGCGACCTTTAACCTTCTGTCTTTCAACCCTTAGACAAACTTCCTGTGCCATGGCATTCTGTTTAGACATTTCTGTTAGGTGCTCTTAAGTGTGGCATATGTTTTGATAATTTTGTTTGTCACCCTTGAAAGCATGGTCATGTATTGGCACGTGTTACTTTGTTAACTTTCTCACACATTTTCAACTCCTGCCAACCACGTGTTAGTACTAGGCACGCGCAAATCCACGAATTAGCAGTTTCTCCCGGAAACGAATGGAAAATCACTGACGGACAACTCTGACGTTAATTTTATTTGTAATTTATATTGCATTTGTAGAGCTCTCCAAGCCCTTGAGGACGTCCGTAAGCACTTTATCGGACGGGTACTCTGCTACTCTATTCGGGACCGGTTGAAAGAGTTTTGGTGTCGAGTATGAGTGACCAGAACAGTATTTTTATCTTGTCTTGGGTTTCAACGCTTAATTAGTGTCCTGGGTGAAAGAAGTGTGAGAGCTATGAATAAATCAAACCGTTTTTGCAGAGCGTCGCTTTTCACCAGTGAGGGTCTCAAGGCCTGGCAGTTTACATCAGTGGGTTGGTGTGAGTTACACTGCAAGTCCCTAATGGAATTTTCAGAGCGACTGCTGAACCCTCAACACACATTCAGTGTCACATTCAGGAGTGAAGACAGAGGCTCTGTCTGATCTTGGATAGACAGCTGAAGTAAAGAAACTGTAATGGGGGTCAGAAAAAGGACAGCTCAGAGTGTACACCAAGACCCATATTTACACTTTTTTAGCGCCGCATTTGCGTCCTTTGTATTGTGCAAGTTTGAGCCGTTTTTGCGTCAAAAAGCGGCGCAAAAGCAGCGCTAAAAAAGTATAAATATGGGCCCAAGTTTGGTCAGCAGAACAACTGTTAAAAAGATACGACTGGTGGGAGCATAGAAGGCTCCAGTGAGAAGTGTGTGAATGATGTGTAATAGAGGACATGGATGGGGAGGGGCACGGAAAGAGGGTAATTGGGATACATGCAAAAAGTAAAGAAGCTGTGGGAACGCACATAGTACTGACTGTAAGATGAATAAATAAACTGCAAAAACCTTAGCGTCAAGTGCCTTTATCAGGAAGTTGTGATGCAATATGAAGGTTAGAGATAAGTTAAATAGTGTGTGTAAAAGGTTGCTCTTACAAGAGGGCTTGAGGCTCTGAAATGTCTAATCAGGAGAGGAAGATAGGGACTAGAGAAGGATCTGTAGGAATAGAGCATATACAATTAATCTAAGGTGCCAACTTTTTTCTAAAAAAATACAGTGTAATGCTTTATAGTATTCAGTTGTAGTGACAAAAAGCAGGTCTCTCTGCATTGGTTACACGACCTCTTACTTCTGAGTGGATTGGTTTAGGATGATGGTGGTTTTATTGTATAGCCATGTCCTGTGGTTTATTTCCTGATAAAAGTTTGCCAAGCCGCAACTGCTCTGTGGGTCCTAACTCGGTGAAAAACAAGTATTTTTGATCAGCTGGGACTCTGCTTATCAGTGTTATCCTGCTTTTCTTCTAACTAGCCTAGTTCATGTGCCTTCTTTGGAGCACTCCTCGGAAAGTGTTCTATTCTGACATAAATTGTTTTGGAAAAGTGAAGTCTTTGGAACCTCTTATATTCTTGTAATGAAGTCTGGGATCCATGTAACAGAACATTTGGACAGCTGCCAAGAACATAGCCAGTCCATTTTCACCATTTTTGCCTGGGAAATATTAAATGACCAAACACTATTTTCCACAGAGCAAATAGCAAACATCTTTGTTTGCTGTACGGATAGAATACATGTCCTGGACTTTTGAAATGTGGGTTTGTGTTTCAGTATACATAACTTTAGTCCATGTTTTTCTGTGTAAATAGTGCCATACCCTAGGGCCCTAATTTAAACTTTTTGACTCAAACCTGCATTAGAGCTAGCCGGCGGTAAGGCCCGGTTAGTGTAACAATAAATGACGCTAACGAGGTAAGGGAGGGGTAGGGCAAACAGGAGGTTGTGTGTCAAAGAATGGCGCTAGTCAGGTTAGAGTCAGAAAAATTACTGTAACCTGACTAGCATAATATTTTGACACACAACCCCAATGGACATGACTCCTGTCTTAGTAAAGACAGTAGTCATGTCCCCATGCCCAATGTCCGTGCCCAGGGGACTTATGGCCATTGGGCACAGTGCCATGTAGGGGGGCCCACATTAGGCCCCCGGTGGCACTTTAAAAAAAAAATATATAAAACGTACCTGGACTTACCTGGGTTGGGTTCCCCCATCCTTAGGTGTCCTCCAGGTATGAGTGGGGGTAGCTGGGGTGCCCCTGGGGCAGGGAAAGACACCTGTGGACTGCTTCCATGGTCTCTGACCATGGAAATGAGCCCACAGGTCCCCTAACGCCTGCCCTGACCCAGATGTTAAATAATGGCGATAAGCAGGCTTAGCAACATTTTTTAACGCCCTCCTCCTGCCGTGCACGATTTTTGCATGGGAGAATAGATAAGGCGCAAAGACCTTAGAGTCTTTTTTGCCCGGGAACACCTACCTTGCATCTCATTGATGCAAGGTAGTTTTCCGCAAGCAAAAAATGATGTTAACTCCAATATTTTGATGCTAGATGGGTCTAGCGTCAAAATATAAATATGGAGTTAAGTTTGTGCCGGATTTGCATCAAAAAACTGATGCAAATCCGGTGCAAACAGAGAATAAATATGCCCCTATGTGTATCAGATTTGCCATACTATATGTGAAGCACTCTAACACTCTTAGACCTTGTACATGCTGTATAAAATTTCCAAGTAATTAAATAAAATAAATAACCCCAGAAATCCTCTGAGACATTGATATTACAACCACTTTAACTAATACAGATTATAAAGAAGTCCATACAAGAGACATTATGGCTCTAACATCATGATACTGATAAGTCATCTAAGACATAGAGAGAAGATGCCTAGAATCCCAGGAAGTCTTCTTGTTGCAAGTGATCCCAGTCTACTCAAGGTCATCTGGGACCAAAGTCACATAGGATTATGTGACTGCATCAGAGCAGACTCAATAAATTCCAAGAAAGTACTAGTCTATAGAGTAAGAAGGGTATGAAATAGTGGATGAGTATAAAAAGTTGTACTCCCCTTTTGAAAGTACACAGGACTGAGGTAATGCAAATGGCAGGAGGGAGACAGTTTCAGACTTGTGGTGCACATCGAGTGAAAGATTTGGCAAAATATTTTTTTTTAAACCAGTATTTTCAGTAAAATGGGGTGGTTTGCAAACTTGACTAATGCCACCTGGGACCTTCAGCTTCTTTGCAAAATACGGTGAGTGATCAAAATGAATCTTTTTGTGAACAATGTAAACACAGTTTTTAGGTGGATCTACCATCAATAGTAATACTAAACAACTCCAGAAATCAACCATGCTGTTGAGTAAAAGATGCGTTGAGTGACTTCAGTCAGACTTTCAGAATGCTAAAAAGAACGTAATTCCCCTTGTTTAGCCTAGACAGAACCAGGATCCTGTAATATTTCCTTAAAGTCTTGGTCCCATATGAAAAACTTGATCCCATTGCTAAATCTGAGGTTTTGATTAACATGTATGGCCATGGCAAATACAGCACATTGATTTGACAATTTAGGTGATAATATCAGAGTAATGCTGTAAATTGAGATAATTAAAAAATTCTTGAACTGGATAAACTGGAGATTGTATGGCAGATAAATAAGACATACATTTCATTTGGATTTAGTTTGAGATGATGAGCAGTCATCTAAGATTGTATGTTGCAAAAATTAAAGCCAGTAGAGAGACATCTTCAGGGGACACTGTCAAATATACCGTGGTTGGATTTGATTATTGATAATGCAGTATGCTTTTAAATTGTCACCCAGGCATCCAGGTAGTGGTTGATTAGAGCAGGGACTAGAATGAAGCCTTATGGAGCACCTTAAAATAAAGAGATAGGATTGAACAGTGAGTTGTCAATTTCAATAGTTAAGGAGAATGTGAGCCACTGAACACTTTACCTTTTAAGCTCTTGCAATGCGTTAACATGTGGAAGATGCTGTGATTAACAGTGTCAAATGCTGCCAAAGGTTCAAGTAGAATCAGAAGCGTTGAGTCTCTATTCGAGAAGGTTATGTCATGTTAAGTGCATTTAGCATGACAACTCACCGCCAAAGGAATATCTAAGCACTGGCAGAGTGAAGACAGCAGCAGCAAGTCAAAACTCCCAGGATTTTAAATGTTTCTTGAAACTCGTAACGTTAACACAAGAGCAGATGTATAAGGGAAACCTGTTCCAATGATAGGGGGCAAGATATGAAAAAGATCGTCCACCATATTTGGAAATGCGGATGCGTCTAGGATACAACAGCAGTTTGCCTTTTGATCTGAAGTTTAGACTGGGACAGTAGTGAGTGAGTTTTGTCTTGAATAAAATGGACACTTTAATACAGGGACTTATGTGTAAGGCAGAGAGGTTTGAACAAAGGTATTTTCCTGAGTGGGAGCCAGTGAAGAGAGGTGAGCAAGGGGGCTGATGGTGAGCCAGGTGGAAGTTTGCTTACCAGGCAAGCAGCTATATTCTGAATGACCTACATTTTAGAGAGAAGGGACTTGTTGGCCGCTAACAATAAAGTGTGACAGTGGCAACTAATTATTAAAGCCTGAATAAGAGTTTTATAGATCTTACCAGCAACCATAGAAGTACTTTACTGAGTAGAGGGATGGTGCCAAAACAAACACAGCAGATAGACATCACCTAATCCTTCATGGACAGGTTATCATCGAGAAGGACACCTAGATTTCGAGCCCACATAAATCCAAGCTCATTGGGTCACCAGTTGTCTGCCCACAAATTCTGAACTTTACCAAACAACAGGATCTTAGTTTTGTCTCCATTTAGCTATGAACAGTTGTGAGTCATCTATGTGTTAGTTTTTCTCATGCAGATGATGAATATTTGTTTCAACATTTTCAGGGTTATATCAAAAGAAGATGGCTATTTGGAGGTCATCTCCATATGATAGTTTTTCAAAGCCACAGGACTTAGCTATCTGGGCAAGGGGCATCACATAGATGTTAAAGAGAGTGGGACTCAAGGAAGATCCTAGCCCAGGTGATGAATATTAGAATGAAAAGTGTCCATGGTAGTCATTTGGGTCCTGTTTGTCATAAGTCTTTAAACCAGTCTAGTGCTTTCCCCTTGATATCTATCTCATAAAGTCATTCAGTCAAGATGGTATCACATGCCGCTGACAGGCCGAGAAGGACCAGCATAGTCAGTGTTCCTGTATATAGAGATAGTCTGATAGAATTGACTACTGCCAACAGAACTGTTTCAGTACTATGGAAAGGTCTAATTCGGACAGTAAAATATCTAGAAGATAATGGTCTTCTAGTTAGGCAGATGTTGTTTGTTCACATACGATTCAAGCACTTTGCCTAGAAGAGGGAGGAGTGAAATATGTTGATAATTGGCTGGATCCTTAGGGTCAGCCTTAGGTTTTTTTTAGGATGGGTGTGACATGCAGATTTCCACTCATGGGGCACAGTAGCTAAGGCTAGATATACATTAAATAGTGTGGTAATGGTAGGATTGAGTGAGGCAGACAGAGCATTTTTATGTAAGGAGGTCAGAAGACAGTCCAGACTTGGCTTTAATCAATCAATCAGTCAGTGTATTTATAAAGTGCACTACCAACCCGTAAGGGTCTAAAGGTGCTGAAGGGATGGGGGTGCTGCTACTGCTCGAATAGCCAGGTTTTGAGGCACTTCCTGAAAGTCAGCAGGTCTTTGGTCTGTCGTAGGGGCAAAGGAAGGGTGTTCCAGGTCTTGGCGGCGAGTTCTTTAGTCACTAGGTCTGACACCTGTGCATGGATGATGGGCTGAAATCATTCAAGCACTGCTAAGGAGTTGAGGTGCAAGCAAGGGACTTGGTATATTCATTTAGCACCTTAATTCTTTAGCAGAATTTCCAGATTGGTCAATCCTGCTGATAGTGTATAGTCTCTGCGCTTTCCTAATTTTGCTTTGGTACACTCCGAGGGCTGATTTATATCTCTCTTTGTCTGCAGAGGATTTAGAGGTCCACATCTATGTTCTAATCTTCTGCAGTTCATCTTTTCGAACTTCAATTCAACTAAGTATCAAGGGGCATTATATCTTCTAATCTTAGAAGTGCTCTGTTTCCAAGGAGCAACAGTATCTAGAGTTTGAGAAAAAGATTCTTGAAAGATGGTGAAGGCAAAGCTAATATCCATAGAGTTTTCAAGCTTAGGGGCATGAAAGGCTGATTCAAAGGGCTCGGGAGTGAACAGTTGACGATGTCTCAGCCTGCTTTGATCAGTTTCTTTTTTGGTTTTAAGTAGAGATCATTAACTGGGATCTGGAAACTCGTGAGATAATGATCAGTCCAGGTCAAGGGGAATCGATGTGAAGGTGCTGAGAATTGGTAAAAACGAGGTCCACAGTTTGGCCTGCCATGTGGGTAGCACCAACAACTTTCTTGTGTAAGCCAAGCTCCTAAAAGCATTTTGAATTATTTGTTGGTGGCTGTCTTTTTATAACATTCTGTTCTGAAACCACACTGGAAGTCATTAAGATGATTGTTCTAAAGTGAGATTTATTAGATTAGACCCATGAAGGACTGGATCCATTAGCCAATTTATAAGGTAGCAGGTCAACTAAGTGACTTACGGAAATATGTATGGCTATGAGGTCAATGGGTTCCATCTAGTATTTCTCTGAAAGTAGACCACATATGAGTTTACGTAACATTAGGTCAATGGACATTGATTTTAAGTATGAGAAGCACTTCTGTCTTTTAACCATGTTATCAAGGAAGCACGTAAATGCATTTAGTTTTCATGTCAAGGTCAGATACATTAGAAAGTGATGAAGGATTTGTGACATCATTGACTATGTTAAAGAGCGTGCTGGTTCTTCTTTGTTGTCTCATATTTTGATATATAATTCACTTGGATTTGGCATTAAATATATGCCTTCAATTTACTCTTGTGGCTAAGTGATGGCCTCCCAAACTAGAACTGGGTGGAGTTTGCTGCCATGCACAATCTGCCAGGTGATGATTTGTTTTCCATGTTAAGTTCTTTGGTAGACCAAGGGACAAAACTTTCAATGCTGATCTCCTTTGGTGGGGTGAAGTTGTGCAGAATGCTGGTCATGGTGTTGTTGAAAGGATTGGTGGCATCACTGATATCTTGATCTTTCATGAAAGGAGGCAGAACTATGTGGAAACAGTAGGTTAAGTGATTATAATCAATGTTCTGTAACTCCATAATTTGGGATTTAAGTATTTTGTGCTGGCCAGTGGTCGTAGCGTTAATGAAGGACTGGTGAAATAGAATTTGGTAATGATCTAACCATCCATTGGCAGAGGATCATTAACTTATATGGGGTCCTTTTTGGTTATAACTCATGGTAGCAGAATTTGTATATATAGGTTTAAGTGAGTACTGAGCCATCATTCTCAAATAGAAAAGATGATAGCAGCTGGGGTGAGGTGCTTTTGTGGTTTCCACAATCAAAGCTGAAATCACCAGCAAATATGATTGCTGCTGGACAATATGAGTGGAGAAGTAATATAGTCCATACATTGGTCAACAAATGCATGGTATCTCCTGGTGGATGGCACATGGCATTAAATGTAGTATAGTCAATTATAGTGGCTTTGATTTCAATCATGTGGCATTGAAATGCACAGGTCTAAGAGGCCTCTAGTTGTCAAATAATATAGTTCTAATGAATACCTGTTACTCGATTCCCTACTTTGCCTTCTCTATAAAGGTGAATGATGACATAGTCAGGAGGTAAGAGTAAACATTAAAGCCTTCATGTAATGGACATGGGGAAGAAATAAAACAGAGCAAAATCAGAACAATATTAAACATAACTTTAAAAGGAAGCCTTCAGCTAATTTCTCACATTTGAACAACAAAAATAAAGACAAATCCAATGTTTGTTTCATAAAGTGACAAGGTTGTTTGCATTGCACTACGCAGAGTTGGGGGGTAGGGGCTTTGGGTGACCCTCTGAAAAGGAGCAATGGCATAGAACTTGAGCTGCAGAGTAATCAGAAACACGTCTCCCAATTAATATAACTAGTACATGTAAGAAACTGGATTATTATTTGGGGTGGGTGACTACAAAGATTAATCACAAACCTTGATAGGATGAATCCTCCAAGTCTTTAAATTGACCTCAGCTCAAATCTAAACCATTAATAAAATCAAAATACAAAAACCATAAAAGTCCCAAACTGAATAAGGAAACTAAAGCACAATTTAGAAACTCAAATGACCCCTAAATGACACAAATCAAATAATGAGAACCAGAGATATGATTTTTTAAAGTTTTAAGAAGAAATACCACCAAAAAGCACAAAGCACCAATGGTATTCAGTGGTCACAATAGACCGTGACATGGGAGCAATTTGCGGCTAACCACGTTGGAACAGAGAAAAGATACATCCACCAGGTCCAACCTGATCAAAGACTTTACAGTCTAACGGAGAGTCTAATTTATATGTTTGCAGTTTATATGTTCTGTCGGAACGGAGAATACATACCTCCAAAAATTTGGTCCACCCTCCCAAAGAGGGCAGACCATAGGTTTGGTCACGATGGTGACTACTCTGTCACCACCATAGTAAAATCTCTGCAGTGGCCCAACAGAGTAGGGACTATTGAAGAAATGGCTACATGTCTGCTTATCCAATCAAATTGGGTGGACATATAGCCTTTTTCTTTTTTTTTTTACTAACCATTACCACCAAGTAAACCCAGGCAGTGAGGGACAGTGAAATGCTAATGACGGTCCCCTCACCATGAGAGATGACTCCCATCATGAGGGGAGCATCACAATTTTTTGTTTTTTTAAGTATCCCATTTCAGGATTTTCATGTTGCACTGTTTTGTGCAGGGCTGTGCCATGGTAATGCAGCTAGACACAAAACAACAAAATGCACTGGCAGGTACCCATGTTATTGCTGTACCTGCCAATGGATTATAAATAACTGCCTGATTACAGGTAATTTATAAATTTGGCAGACAGGCCCCTTTGCCATGGAGAAAAAAGTAATGTAGTTCATCCTCCTGGTGGAACGACAGGCTGTTCGCCTAATAAGACATCAGGGTCATAGTCGTTTAAGTCCCAGTCTATCGTAGGAGTATGCTCCTACATCCCTTAGATGCTTACAGGGTGTCAGGGAGTGACAAACAGCAGGGTCTAGTCCAGGTCCAGTTGCCACTGGGAAGCTGTGTACTTCCAGAAAAAGGCATCTTAGAACATGTTCCCTCCCTGTAGCCACACTGAAGTCAGCCAACTGACCCTTGCAGTCCACTTCTTTGCCCTGGGTCCTGTGTACCAAAGGGATCAGGTCCACTTCTTCAGGGCCTCTCTCAGATCACAGACAGCAGGTAAAGGTATCTGCTGATTTTCCACAGGCCCAGAAAGTGTTATTAGGTGGCTGCCCTGAGGCTACACATGTATGTCTAGAACTAGCTAGGTAGGTGGGGTGACTGCTGGGCACATCTTAGCCACTTGGTTAAAAGTTCCTTGGGGCAACCTTGCCCAAGTTTTCAGTAGTTTATCTTTGCATTACTGCAAACAGACCCAAAACACCACTGGCAGGGCCTTTTAATAAAGGCAAAGATGTTCAGCCATTTTAAACTTGGACTCTGAGGGCTGATAGTGTGTGGGGAGTGTGCTACTGCAATGCTAGTGCCGTCTAACACTAACATCTAGGTTGAGGCAGGCAGTGTGCTCACCACAAAACCAGAGACAGAAGTCTGCTAGGACAAAAGCAAGGACCTATAGCAACCAGATAGTGGATACATGAAATTTGTCTTTCATTCTGTTATTTCCAATTGCAGTGTGCCTCAAGTGTAAAATGTGGCTCAACAGACCTGTCAAGCAGTATTTAATGTAATACTGTAGCGCCAAAAATAATGCCCTCCACCCCAACCCTGCATATTCTGTGAAGTTCAGAGAAGTTATCTCTGCCCATTCAGGGCAGCCCATTGTTTGATAGAGGGGGCATTTCACAGGTTTCTCACACATAGTTAAGGCTAAGCATGCGCTTAGAGCTGGAAGAGACTTACACTAATTAGACTACTGGTAGTTCCGGCAGGTAAAGGGTAGCTTTCTGAAAGTTACTTTTCCTTAGTATTCATTCAAAATCTGAATTCACAATTTAATTGAATTTTTAATGTCTACTAACAACAGTGGTTTAACTATTTTTCTAACTGGTCCTTTTCCTGAGATACAGTGTTAGTATTTTAATCTGTACTCTGGTTTCCTACAAGGACAGCTGGGCCTGCTGCAATGAAAATAGCTTTTAGGGGTTGTCACTCTAGGGACACAGTAGTATTTATTTTCTACTTTTGCCGCCTCTCTTAAATACCATGCAATCTACCTAGTGGACTGCCTGGCTCACATACGGGATACTTACATATAGTGAAAGGGAGATATTTACCTGGGTTGACCTGCACTGAAGCTACTCAGGGTAGGCCTGAAGCTATGTATGTTTTGCGACATTAGTAAAAAGGACAATAGGTGCTATAGTCCACAGGTGGCATTTAACTTCCTGGGCCTGGGTGAACTTTTTACACCATATACTAGGGGTTTATATGCAAGTTCAACATACCAACCAGGAATATGGCAATTTAACAATGGTTAGAGGAGCAGCCCAGGCATTTACTAATGGTTAGCAGGCGTAAAGTGCACAGAGTTCTAACACCAGCAAAAATATTGGGTCCAGCAAAAGGCAAATATTCTGGGGTGACCACACAGAAACAACAGGTTTCCTACAGTATATTTGAAGGTAGCCCATATATGGGTTAGATTACATTTCAATTGCATGCAATTCAGTCTATACTTGTGTATATTCTTATTTCAGTCACTCACAACACCTATGTACTCATTGACAAATCTGTTATGTATTTTCTTGATGCAATTCCATCATCTAAAAAGTACACTCATTAGAGTTCTTAGTGATTGCCTGGTCCATGCTTATCCCAGACCAAGGTTTCATGGACATCATATGATTTAATATATCACATGATGCCTCTGTGCCAAAGTTCCTTTGCATGCCAGAACTAGATTCACTTAGAAACTTGGTAAAAGAGGTGTACAATACTACGAAAAATGAAATTGCAAATGTATCTGGGCACAGATCACTAAATGTAGAAAGGAGCATTGAGCAGCGCACAGATCATTGCATATCTCAAGGTGCATGTAGAATGGTTGCAAAGAATAGATCATTTCAACCACCTACAACCTTGCAAAAATGACTTAATGTACAAAGCTAGCAGGCCTTAGATCACTACATGAAGAACATGTATGTGATAGACAACAGGCCAATCCATGTAGAACATTACTCATAACAGAAAATAAAATTACAGCATTTGAAATATAGGAAGGGCATACCCCTGTCTTTAGAAAGAAGGAGCACATTGCAAGACACATATCGCTGCAGATAGTTATGCTTTGAACCCTCACCTTCCAGTGTTCCTTCCAGGCTCTCGCACCAATTTAGCTGCTACATTGCAAACATGTTGCATGGCCAGTTCTCCAGGACTTGCCCTACTCAAGGGCGTTTAGGAAGTCTTTGTATCACAGACTGCGGCTGTCTTTGGGTACCTAAACAGCAGATACTATTGTAAGATCACTAAAATGTGAAGTCCCTCCTTTTTAGGTTGTGACTTTCAGGGGGTGGTGAGCTCGAAGTGGAATGCGTTCAACCCTGCTGTTCTACTCTTGGAAGGTGGTCGAGAATAGAATGCCTAGAAAAACCATCACATCGCTCCTAGCAAAGAATAGATTTTTCAAGCGGCTCTTTTTTTTAAAGATATTTTTTTTTATTTTAAGGAAATATGCCTTGTAAGTTTGGAAATGTTCTAAAGCATCAACAGTAACATATGATGTGCATCATAACTCTGTCTCTGAGCTGGGTTCTAGGGACATGCACATGAGCAACAATTACACTGATAGGGATAACCCACAATAGCCAAGCCCCTGCTCGCAAGTGTTTGAGTTATCACACTTCAATACCTCATTCTTTGTTGCTGCAGAGGTGGGCAGTTTCTGACTGGTAACAGTCGCACAGTTACTGCCGACTGCAGGTGATGAAGCTTCTGTATTGACCAAATGGGGAACAGAGAGGGATGTGGTTACAAAAGACCACCCTTTCTTTTTGGGAGTTTTATATAGCACAAACTAGACCTGAATGTATTGAAGCACTTTACATGAGCACCAGTTACATTATACAAGGTGACTAATTTTTTAGGCATAGGAATATTAAATTATTTGCCCAGAATCACTGGATGTTAAGTCAGTGTTGAGTCAAAGTCAAGACTAAAATGTGGTCCCCCAGTTCCAAGGTCAACAGCTCTGAGCCTAACACCCCATCTTCCTCATTGATTTGGGTTTTTTAGGGGTAAATGGAAGACATCAGCTTCAGGAGGCACTCTTGGCGAATTAATATAATGTATTAAGGTCAGGGAATATGGCCCACAAGTGGTTGTCATTCACTTAAAGAAAAGATGTGGTGATACAGTGTAGAGGCACAGAGACCTCCCATGCCTCCTAGATGATGCAATGCAGTATTCAGCCATATAGACCCTTTGTGTTTATCAGGTGCCGGTAAAGATGTGGTGATACAGGTTGCCAGCAAAGATGTCTTTCATGATTATCAGGCGAAGACACAGAGATGCCAGGTAAAAACACACAGGCTGCCTATGATGATAGGATTCTGGTAAAGATGTAGTCATGCAACATTCAAACACAAGAGCCTCACAATTCGCAGGTATGTGAGGTATGTTGGTTTTGGGCTGCACACATGACAGCATGCAGTATGGGCTGAGCCACAGTTCTCCGCTCCAGGTCTCAGCAGGGCCAGTGTCCCTGATCTCATCAAGTCACTCACGCATGACATGCCCTCCAGTTAAACAGACAGATTCCCTCCATGCCAGATAGGCTATCTTCTGGGTCTTTCAGCCTCAGCAGTAGCAGAAGTTTTTCACAGGAACAGTGCCATTGTCCTTACGCTAGAAAGGGAGGCAAAGAAGGTTTCTGAATGTGGTCCTCACCTCCCTTTACACTGCACAGCTCTCAGAATAGCAGATAAGCTGAAGGGGCTAGCTTAAATTGAGTTCCCAGGCATTGTCAACTCTGTTTAAATGTCCAATAAAGTTCAAGATTTGTCCAAACGTTTGAGAAGAAGAAACCACAGTGAAGTGCAATTTGCTGTTGGTCAGCTTCTAATCCCATGCCATTTTAAAGTGAAAATGGCACCCCCATTTTTGTAAATTCAAAGTAGACAGAATCTCCTCTCACCACAGTGACCATAATGTGGGAGATGGAGAGGAACTCAACATTTTTCTATGAAGGGTGTGTTGCAGGCAATGATTACATGTCATAGTCTTTGTCCAAGTGTTGCTCTTTGACACATCAGTTTCTGCAACAAGTTCATCTTTAGTGTTTTTCATTAAAAGGTTATTCCTTTGGATCATGATTCAAAACAAAACCAGACACTGCACACAGCTTTACAGTGGATTTCAGGCGGAGAGGGAATCTAAGGAAAAGGACACGGGGATAGGGATACAGACAAAGGCAGGCAGCTTTTTTACCTACCACTAATCACAAGAAGCACCCTATAACTGTAGTGCCTTCATGCACATGGAGACCCGAGAATTACGCCACACCTCACATATTACCCAGCGTGCATAAGCTCTCTCCAAATATAATCAAAGGCAATAATGGCGATTCAGGCATGCCATATTGCACAGATATAAAAGAGAGAGGCAGCTCCCCAACCCATGCCACAATTGCCAACAATTGACACAGTTACGGATTCACCAAGCTATCCAATATGCATGCTTCCCTGATTTTCTCTTAGGTTACTGCTTGATTTTACAGTGGTACTGAGAAAAGAGGGATCCTTGAAGTTGTATATCAGAATATTGTGCTAACAAATATCAAACTTTAACAAGGTTGACTGCAGAATATCAGCTGCCACTAAATGCGGAGATATGAATAGTAAATCTAAACTTACCTTGATTGTATAGCTGCAGTCGATGTTCAGCATTCAAATATGTTGCAGCTACATATTAAAACCTAAGTATGGCTGTGTGCCATTCTTGCTACTATTAAATAGCCCTCATTCTCCAATATTAATTTATGTTATCAACTCTGGATCCTTTTTCCTACCCACTCCTTTATTTGTTCACACACTACAACTAAATCCCTTTCTCGCTCCTGACTGTTTTTGTGCAGTCTTTCAAGCATTTCTGTGACACTGTTGTTCATGATAGCCTTCAGATTAGCTGCTCTGGCCAGCCCAGCCACCCAATAGCTGGAAAAGTGTTCATTTCTAAATTCTGCCTCATCATTATTAGATGTCTATAAGAAGAGACATTGTCTAAAAGGTTGTCTTTCTATCAGCTTCATACTACTGTTTTTGAATAAGGGAGCTAAAAGAGCTACTACCTCACAAGAATATCATACTCCAGTCCGCTACATTACTACAAGAAAAAAGTTGTCTTTATGGTTGGCTGAGCTTGTTGCAGGAAAAATAAAATTTTCTTGGTTGAACCTGATTCATGTTCTGCTTAATAAAAGCAGAGCCTGTAACAGTAATCCCACCCAGTTCCCGTGCTCAAAAGTTCCAATTCTCCTGAGACAAATTGCAGTGTTCAATCCTTTATATGGATGCACATCCCACAATTCAGAAGTCTATAAACCAGATGGTCCAGAAAGTGACATATCTATGGGGTTAAATGGGGTGGAACCCACTTCCCAAATTATGTATATTCCACTCCTAATCCTCTATTTAGCTTTCTAACTACCACCACAAGAACAGGTCCCTCTGCTGAACAGAATAAAACAAACTGTTTTTCTATCTCCACCTTGACCTTGAAGTTGTCCGGTCATTTTGCTTTTAGAAACAATTCCAGAGCAGTTGCTGCTAAAGTACATCTGAACCAGCTAATTGGTTGTTCCTGGAGACCCCTTTGGAGTGCACAGAAAGAGGAGAGCATTAATTTGATCTTTTTCATGTAGTCTCAAAAAGATAACATCCACTTGACTTTCTCAGCACAATCCCTACCCGGTGGTAGCACTTTTGGGCCTCCCTGTGTAACTTAAATGCAGGGAGGTATGGCGCTTCTTTGTGAATGTTTTTTTTGTTATAATAATGTTTTTATTGTTATCATAGAACACATTGTCAGTACAGTCAAACTAACCGTGTCAGAGCCAGACCCATAATGTACATACAGCCTGGTAGGGCAGTCAGTCCAACCCCCTTAAGCTAGTCTTTTACTGTAGTCACTTGAGAGGCAACGTGGTAATGGTGTAGATCTTCCATTTCCATACCGCTGTCATATGGTGATTGCCGGCAACTGTCAAAGGAAATATGATGTTGGCCTCTGACCCAAAGAAAGAAAGAGATGAATGATAGAGTTAAGGATGGTAAACTACTGAGTGGAAATGAGGCGGGGGAAATTTTAGATACTGGAAGGCCAGACGGTGTACAGCATTTGTGGATTGCTGGTGAGTTGATACTGGAGTCACCCGTTCTGGGACTAATATGGATTACACTTTGTTGACTCAGATGCCAGAGGCCACCTCATGTATGCTAAATAGTTCCAGACAGCGGAGCCCGAGGACTACCAGTTTGTCAAAAAGAGCAGAACTTTATCGGCGTAGAGTGCAATTTGTTCCCCAGGACCACCATTGCATGACCATCCCTGAACCCTAGCATAGCATCGCAGCCTGTGAACCTCACCAGTGAATCAATGGCAGGGGCAAAGAGGAGTGGAGAGGAAGAGCAACCCTGATGGGTTCCTCGACCAACAGTGAAGGGAGAGATTGAGCCGTTTATTTGAACTTGCACCATAGGCTTAGAGCACAAAAGCTTGATAAGCTTGCATAGATAGGGGCCAAGCCCCCACAGTCCAGGACCATACTCATACACCTGGGACAGGGCCAGCTGGACTGTACAGATGCAGTGCCACATGCTATGGGCTTGGCTGAAGCTGCATCGATCTGGGTGGGTGAGATAAGGCAGGGTCAATTGCAACCAGTTAACAAAAACCTTTGAGGATACATTGATCTCTGAGTTAATGAGAGATATGGCCCAGTACAAGGTGCAGTTGTCCAAGGGTTGGCCTGCTGTAGCAATGACGATAGTCGAGACCATATCCAGCTCCTGGGGAAAGACACCCATTTGCACAGCCTTGGCACACATAGCCAGCAGGCGTGGGACAACTGCAGTGCAAAATTCATGATAATATTGAGTGCGTGCCCATCAGGGCCTTGAGTCTTGCTGGATTGACTGTGTTTGGCTGGTCCAGATGACATGCCAGTGAGTGGGGTATTGGCAGGAGAGGGATCTCAGCCAGCAGTGGATGTGCCAACTCCTGAAGTGGTCTGGGGGCATACAACCAGGGGTGACTAGTGTTAATGGACAAAGTGGGCATCCCCCTGCCACCCTGAGGAGAGAGGCAAGAAGAGAATTACAAAATGGCAAGCAGCTGAAAAGAATTTACTACTTGCTTGATGCTCCCATATTTATAATGGAGCAGCTGTGAGGAATATGCAGAGGTACGGTCCTTCTGCGCATGTGCCTGCTGTGCGAGGTATTCTTCGCCCTGAAGGCACAAGCTATAGCTGTGACATCATGGCATCGGGTGTGCCGCCTTACAATGACATGACTGAGGTTGCCTTTTGGGCTGTTACACAATGGCCGTGGGAACAGTACACAGAACTGAATTCAGTTCAATGGCAGGATGATAGGAAGAATGAGGTAATGGGTGGGAACATTTTAATAGACATCACAAGTGGGGGCAGGTTATAGGAGGGGTGCTGCAAGCCGCTCTCTTCATTCCTCTTGTATCCGTGTCATTACACATGAGGAAGTGGAGGAGACAAGTCATACCTTTCCTGCTCCTTCCTGACCTTACTGAAAGGCAGCAGTAGCACTGGCAGTTGAAGTCGCCGAGTTGGAGACACTAGGGTGTTATTAAAAAAATTATTAGAGCAAGGTCACCATGTAATGACTGTGTGGATCTTTGCAATAGTGTGTTAAATGGTCTGCTGTCACTGTGGCAAGATTTGACATATATGGGGCCTACCTGTTGTTCAACTACTGTGTGTTTTTTGAGCTCCACTTTGTAAAATCCCAAATGGTGAAAACAATTAAACATGGTGCAGTACTTGTTGTTCTCTGTTGCCAAAGGAAATCCGATCAGTTGGAAGATAAAATTAGTGGAGAATCGGAGATTGGATTTAAAGTGTCTTGATTGTTTGTAAGTTTATCAAAGAAAATGTTTTAGCATTTTGCTAATTTGAATAAAACTAGTAAAATAGAAAAAACATTTTCTTTGATTTGATTACAAACAGCCAAGACACTTCGTGTTTGAATCCAATGTTGTAAAGGAAGGCGTAAGTTTGGAATGGGAGTGGAACACAATGCATGTACTACTACTTTTCCGCTTAGGAAGAGGATGATACATTTTTAATAATCTGTGGTCACCGTCTGATAATAAATTTGTTTCTGTTGATTGATGTTTGAGTGACATCATCCTGCAGTGTTTAGCTCAGGCCCTGAATTCAAAGCTAATTACAACATTGGAATGTTTGGATCTCCATTGCAGACAATGGAGTGCTCCAGGCTTTTACTGGCCAGTAAAAGCCCGGAGCCAACATTCCAATGTTCTCTTTGTTCATAGCAACAGCTGGGAACAAAGCCTCATGGAGCCTGAGGGGATTTTAGTCCCATTGGCTCTCTGAGGAATTTGTTTTATTTAATAGAACATTCTGCCCAGAGTGGCAGATTGTTCTAATAGCCTTAGAACTGACCGTAGCGGGCTCTACTGGCCATTAAAGGCCCTCTCCCTTGTTAAAGGCCCTCGCCTTCAGCTGGGGCCTTTAATGCAGGAGTGGGCCTTTAATGGCCGGTAGAGCCCGCTATGGCGGATTCTAAGGCTATATAAGAACATTGGAATGTTGGGAGCTCCATTGGAGACAAGGAGTGATCTGAGATTTTACTGGCTGGTAAAAGCCTGGAGTGTCAACATTTCAATGTTCTTTGTTCACAGCAACAGCTGTGAACAAAGGCCTCACAGAGCCCAAGGGGATTTTAATCCCCTTGGGTTCCATGAGGACTTTGTTTTATTTATTAGAACATTCTACCCACTAGTGGCATGTTATATTGTAGTACATTGAATCATTTATAAGTTATACAGATGATGTCCTCTATGACTGCGTGCTGTAAATCAAGGGCAAGGCTGGGGTAGGTTTTCTTTTCCAAATGTTTACACTACAGCAGAGCAGACTACAGCCTGAGGACTGTAGCAGGACAGAAGCATCCATGCCTCACCAAGTAGAAAAGGTTTACTTTCAGTTGAGACTGAGAGTGACTCCTTGAAAAACTGTTGGTTTCTTTAAATGCCAAGAAGAGAGGATGTTTATCTCCTGTCCTGCTTTGATGTTGGTACCATTGGTAGGGAGTGGGGGGGTGCTTCTGTCCTGCTTTAGTCAAGGCAAATGGGATTTCCTAGACCAAAGCAGCTTATAGCCCTAAGCCAAGCACTGTGTTTATGGACATAAACACAGAGAACAAATGTGTTATAGCCTGATCAAAACTGCCAATAGCTAACGCCCTTCACCCTCCAAATACAAGCAAAAAATACAAACTATTGTCATAACATAACAAACAGGGACCTGTAACAGAAGGCATAACAAATGGCTCAGGCTGTAGTCTGCTTTGCTATAATGTAAACATTTGGTAAAGAAAACCTACCCCAGCCTTGCCCTTGATTTACAGCACACATTCATAGAAGAAATCATCTGTATAACTCATAAATAATAGAGGTAATACAATATAACATGCTGACGTTTCTGCTCACTTGCAATTGCAGTGCCTTTTAAAAATAGAGTATTAGAATGATAATTGATGTAACAATGATGCCCATCATGCACACAACCCCCAACTTCTTGCAAATTCTCCTATATAAGTTACTGGTCACTGTTTCTAAAACTATAATCCTAAATTAAAGCATTTTCTTAAAGGGGTGGTGTTATTTATTTGCTTTAGAATGCCAATGTGCTGGTAAATCAGCAATGATGTTTGTTTGTATCACGGTTTGCCTTGGTACAGTTTTTCATGGTTGAATGTACCTTAGGAAGGGCAGAACATGGAATTTAAACACATATATTTTAACCTGGCTGTGCACGTGCATATTCAGAGTCTGTACTTTATGCTCTCTGTTCAATATTTCAAATATGTACTGTCATAATTGCTGTATGAACCATTCTTGCTTTGTCATATTTGCTTTAAAATGCACCACTTGCCCACTCTTTTTTCAAACTTTTCTTAGGGGAGTCATGCTCACTCGCTCTGCTCACTCGTGATGTAGCACTCTGAAACTGTTACACCCCACCATTTTCAAATGTCACGGCCGTCACTGCATATACCTGTAGAATGTTGAATGTTGAATGTCAGGGCGTAGGCTCTGAGGGAGCCTTCTGCATCTCTAATGCAAGGGACCACTCTAGAGGCAGCATCTCTAGTGGCCAGCCAATATGGGAGCTCTCCAGACTATGCACATAGACCCACCAAGTTCTAGCCTTTCAACATTGCAAAGCCTCCTCCAGGGAGACCTGTTGCAGCATCTCTTGCTCCACCGCTAATTGGCAAATGAGTGCCTCTCATGACCCAGCAAGAACACAGGTCTCGAGAGCAAGGATTCAAGTCTCAACGGTCTGGATGTGCATGAGCTTCCAAACTCCTTATACTAGTTGTACCCCTTCACTAGACCCCTAATTGTGGGTTTACTGGCCGCACAGAGGATGCAAGCAGAGGGCACAGACCCTTGACTGGTCCTAAAGTAAGCCTGCAGCTTGGTCTCTACTAATTTCGAACAATCCTAATCAGACATTAAGATGCCACATAGGCCACCTAACAGACTCTGAGAATCCCATATGCAAAATAATGGGTGTGTGGTCGGAAATCCCCCGTGAAGGATGTCGACCTGGGACATCTGTAAAACATCTGTGGATAGAACGAGCTGAAGGTTGATACGTGATAATGTCTTGTGGGATACCAAGGTGTGGGTGTATGCAGTAAAGTGGGGGTGCCACACCCTCCATGCATTGCAGAGCCTAAGAGAGACATTGAAGGCCGTCAGCTGGCAGAAGCCAGATTGAAGTACCACCCTCCGGCCCATGGAGTCTAGCTCTGAGTCAGGACCTGCATTGAAATCCCCCCCAATAATAGTGGTGCCCGATTGGAAACCCAACAGAATCAGGCCAATGTGGAATTGAGTAACTGGTTCGGCACAAAGACAGACAGAAAGATGTATTGTTTACCTGGTAGAGCCCCTCCACTGCTATATATCTCCCATGGGGGCCTGAGAAGGTACTGGTCACCAGGAGGGGAAACCTCTAAGGAGGAGAATCGCCACCCCACGTGACTCCCTGGTGAGCAGAGAGAGATAAACCTTATTGTAGCCATAGCATCGGAGGAACAGGCAGTGTTCACCCAGCAAGTGGGTCTCCTGCAACATGAGTGCTGTGGCTGGAAGAGTCTTGCGTACCAATGTACAGGTGTGCGTTTGACATGGTTCAACTGGTCCTTTACATTTCAGGACAGAATCCTAACCTTCATTACAGCGATGGCTGGATAGGTGCAGATGGACAGCACCAGAATGCCGCCATGGGGATTCACTAGTGACTTGGTGACATAGGACCAGGGGATCCCAATAAGTACAAAGTATGGTAAGTGGCCCAGGTAGCTGTGACTTGAGGACTGTAGTGCAAAAAAACATAACACAACATAACTCCCTACACCCCAACCCCCCCATACTTCTACCCCTGAAGTATCTGTCACCCTTTGCCAAAGCAGAAAAATACCCGCAACAAAGCACACACACAACTGAACATAAAAGACCTCCTCGAATGCAGGGTCACATATCAATCCAATGCATGTGAGTGTGTATCATATGTGTACGATCTGCGAGGCGGGAGAGCATTCTCTGCAGGCACCAGAGTATGAGCACCAGCATCATCTGCTCAACGAAGTTCAGTCCTTTTGACTGACCATTCCCAGGCCTGTTCCATCATCTCAAAGAAATACATTTTGGAGTTACAAATCACCTTCAGTACTGAAGGTTGAGAGCATGGACTTTTTGTTTGACTTTGCCAATGGAGCGTCTATGCTGCTGGACTGTCCGTGCGTAATCAGAAAAGATCCGTATTTGAGAAATAAAAGTCAGGTCATCCACTGGCCTTCTTGTCACAGTGGTTAACAATCCGGGCAATGAGTGTTTTGCGGTTCCTACTGAGGTAATAGGACAGCATGTTTAGGACAGCAGAACAGCAAAGTGTGGGAGTCTATCCACACCATAAGTGACTGTCGGCCTAACTCTTGGCTAACTCACAATGCCTCAGCCAAACCCCCAAGATAGTAATTATGGCACCCTAAACATGACACACTAACTCCCAAGGCATGCTGTAAAAACAGATCTTGCCCCTTTTGTGTTGTTACCCATGCTTGCCAATGCGAGACAAAAAAGATGCAGGATACGTTTTCAATATATTTAACGAAACTATCACAATTGAAAGTATAAAGAATGAGCTGCAATGATTAGGCAGATGAAACAAAGCTAGGTAATCAGAATTATGAACCTGGTAAAGAAAGTAAACAATCTAACCATGGTGTATGTGGTTCTAAATGGACTAGATGTATACACTGAGAACATAGCGGGTATACGCTTCTGTCTGGCTCAATCTTAGGGATTATTCCAGGCCCTATACCTGGAGAAAGTAGCAGGAATCAGCCTTTGGTGTAGATGGAAATCCTTTCAGTAGGCTGGTAGACCAATGACAGATAACCTGCATGTCGCACAGCATGTGTCCCAGGATAGTCATGGCTGGAATGCCCTCTGCCCTCTCTGGTTCAGTGCACAGTTTATATAATAACCCATACTGTATTGAAAGCGCATTTCTGATGCAATGTTGTGTCTAGGTGCTAGAAGCTGTCTCCAGAACGGACAACACAAACTAGTATATTGCGTACTGAGTTCTTTAGCCTTGGACAGAAACTACTGATTATATGTTGTGCAACGGCTTGTTTCTTGATTTCCTAGAATAAAAGCCAGCTGATACAAGTATGTAAAAAAATCAATGCTGAAAGCAGCCTCACGAAAATAAATTAAATATGAATACTACAATGAACCAAGGACCTGTAGGCATGTTCCATGACAACCCATGGTGACAGTTTGTCCTTAGAGATATAGGATTGCAGCCAGCACTCCAAAAAATGATCAGTGTCTGAGGCCTCCAACTCCTCTGGGAATCCAGCAAACCAGAGCTTATTCCTGCATGACCTGTTCTGAGCCTCCTCAGTGCACTCTTCCAGTGTCACTACCAGTAGCTTGGAGACTAGGGGTGGGGGGAACTTGCGTAGTTTCACTTTGCGGAATACCTCAGAGTTACATGACAGCTCGCAATATACCGCAAAGTTCTGCAAAAGGATGGAAATCAGCACATTTCACTGTTCGCACTGATTTTTAGCACCGGGAGCTTACACAGTGAGATAAGCACCCTGCAGTGTACCAGAGAGTGCTGCTGCATGAGTTCATTTTACTGCAGCTTGTGTGATTTTCTACTTGAGCAGCAGTTTACTCACATCAAACGGTCATGACTGCCCATGACTGCGGTGAGAAAATCTCACGGGGTGCCCTCCTAGCACCTGAAAGTTGCACTAGGGAAAGTCAATTCTTGCTTGCGCTCACCAATTTACCGTTGGCAAGACACACGTGAGAAAAAAACTCGACCACATGGCAGTTTCTGGAATTTTGCCAGAACTTTGCTTTACAAACATAACACAGAGTGGCTAAAATTCCACCAAGTTTGCCAGCAGAGTAGAATTCATCGCCCACTGCTTTTGGAGACCTGTTTTCTAAGGGTGACTACCTCATCTTCCACTAAAGACACTTGCTCCTCCTCCTCAGTAGCTCAGTCTAAGATCTTACTGTAAAAGAGCGATGTCTACATTGACCTCAGCCACTTTAGTTTCCATTGCCTCCCTAGAGTCTTGGATTGCCTGGAGAATTGTGGCTAAATCAGACTGTTGAAGATTGTGCTTTGGCACCGAGGGCTTGCTAGGGACCCTGCTCTGCCAAAGGAAACCCGCCTTTACTGGTCCATTGTCACCTGTGCCAGCATAGATGAAGGAGGTCTGTCCCTCCCAATGGCTGAAAGTCATGACTGGCCAGAAGTTCTGTAGCCCGCTTGCCCCAAGAGGTAGCATGAGCAGCCAGACCTTCAGCAGCATGCCTGCATGTCATTCTCAGTGCAGTCTCCTGCGCCTCAGGGAATCACCAGCCCACTAAGGGTTAGTTCCATCCACAGGGGTTCTCTCCTCAAAACCTTGGTTCAGCTGCTGCAGCACCTTAACTCTGGTGCAGAAAGCCATAACCCTCAGCTCCCCCAGCTACAGGTGTGGCAAGGTATATCCCTGGCATGAGGAGAAGGACTCCAGGAAGGCCCCCTTACGAGAGACAGGATCATCTCTCACTCCCCCAAGTCAGTGCAGGTCTTTGAGGAGAAAGTCAGCCCAATCTTCAGGCCCTTCCAAGCCACCCCAATGCAACCCCAGCTGCCGTCCGCTGCTGCAGGCCCAGGGGGATGCTGCCATGGGTGAAGCACAGGTCTGGGTTGAGCCCCCCCCCACTTGGAGAAGGGAAGAGGGCAAGGTGTGGTCAAACTGAATGGGGGGCTAGCCCCCCCACGAGACTGCAACAACCAGCCTTGTGCAGCGATTCTTGGAAATAGGCCCCGCAAGGCCACCCACCAGCCCCCTGGGTACTTCATCACCAGTAAGCACAGGATCTTAGGCAGTACTCCACAACTTCTCAGTGGGTCGAACCAGTCCTGCACAGTCCCATGTCTCTCTGATTGCCAGGTTCAAGGAGATCAACAGCCCTTTATGTCATCCTGGTGGTAGCATCCAAGCACTGAGGGCCGTGAGCTGCCATTTTGCTAGGGATGGCCTTGCGGCTCCTTGCAGCTCCAAAGCCTCCTGTCTCCTCTCACATTCCCTCAGCTCCTGGACCCCTGAATGAGCAGCTGGACAGCTACAGCACACAGGGAATGAATCAGGGGGGTTTGGTTGTTCGCGTCGGGATGGCAAATGGCTAAGGATGCATGAGGAGGTCGGGAGTATTCTAAAGTAGTGGCCACCATATTCCCCACCTTGGCCACCTCCCTGAATGTTTTTTTATGTGTTTAGGATGTTTGCAAAGATTATAAGCCTAACTTTTACAATATCAATTGTGATCATTGGACTTGGTCCAAACAGTTGATAGTTTATTACTAACAGTGCACCTATCACAAAGGTTTTCAATATGCTACACATTTGTGGACATTTAATTATCCTTAAGAATGGTATATGCAAGATAGAGGATGCATGTTGATATTGACATAAAAGGACAGCACCCGCCCCACACTTCGTCTTACTTTCTGAGCTTGAATGTAAAAGCTTGTGCCTTCCTCCAGTTTGTATAACAACTTTTGTGCACAGACATGGTTGTTTCTTGCTACTGTTATCGCATCCAGAATGTGGAGCTGAGAGCTGTTCTTTTCCTCCTGGATGGTGACATGCATGGGAGCCCTTGACAAGGCTCTTCCAGAGTGGCCTACTGCTGCCGGAAGCCCTTATGCCGAGACCTCCAGCCAACCCACAGAGTTCAGAGAGAGTGTAACAGCACCTTGAAGCCTCCTCAACCAGTCACTAAAGATCCAGTGTTGTGAGGTTATTATACTATAATTTAATGGGCACGTTATTTTAGACATAGGTCTGCAGCTTGTGCCCTTTAGCCTAGAAAATAATTAATTTTATTATTTTAGCAGAAGCCTTATTTGCAGAGATGTTTTTATTCTTCTATATGTTACACTTTCAGCCTAGAAATTGTTTTCATTTCTTAGCACAACATCTTCACTCTGTGCTTGGTCAGGGCTGTACACGATATTGTTGTTGGTACAAAGTAGAACATCACATTCACTGTCATTTCACGGAAACATACATGTTTTTGCATTAGGGCAGTTTTCTTACAACATCAGATGTTTTATTATAAGAACACTCCTCTGCCACCTATACGTTAGAGGGAAATTCCAGCCAGAAGTTTCCACTGCATGCTGTTGCCTCATTGCAGCTGTCTGCTGAGACTAAACATCTTTTCCACCTATATGGGAGAAGACTATCGTAGATCAACTGCCCTCTTTGCTACTACCATATCCAGGTATGGGGGATGGTGTCTTCCCAGGGGTCCTAAAGGGCAGATTAGGGCCCTTTAGGACCCTAAGGGCTGTTGTGCTCTAGTAGAGAACCTTATTGGTGTAGGTATGAATTCTAACACTTTGTGACACTATGATGGTACATTTCTTATGTTTCACTTTTTTGTCACTGCATTGCTATTTGTGTTTCATTATCCTTATTATTGCAGTACATGCCTTTCTATCTAGGGTGCAGTTGATTCAATAAAATCAATTGAACCAAATCCTGCTTCTGTTTCTCTTTGCATGAATGTAATTGAGAGAAAAGAATAAGATCTGTTCCACCATGGTTTCCAGAAGAAATAAGAATGGCATGTGCACTGCTGCCACAAATCACTGCCACTTTTGGATGCTGGTGAGGTACTGCTAACTCACTGGATGGGTTAGTGGTCACACGGTGTGGAATCAGACTCAGCTCTCCACAATCCTGTGGTGCTGCCGCCCAAATCTAGCATTTTCATTGTTATAATGAGAGCCAACACGACAGCAGAAAAGGGTTACATTCAAGCTCCATTGCTTCAATTACAGGTAAGGTGAATTGCAACTGCCTAGGGGGCAACCTCTCTCTGCACACCAATATTGTTTAATTTATTCTGCATTTGACTCACATGGTGGTACATAAACCACTTCTCCTGCTAGATAGATATAACAAATAAAAGAATTAATCAATATGTTGATGTATGAGTGAGTTTGTGTATGGATAAATGAGTGCATAGATTGATAAATGGGCAGATGATTAAGTGACTGGGTGAAATAATAAATGGGTGCTTCTTGGATGCATGGACGGCTGGATGAATGGCTGAGAAAATGGATGAATGAATAGATACGGGAGCTGAAGAACAAGTGGCTAGTCCCTGAGAGGTATAAATACAATAATTTATTTTTTGAACTCGTATAGGGGTCTGATGCTATCAGCAGGTCATGTACAACGAAATCAGAGATACCAAATGACTCAACTTCATCTGGACACCTTTTTCCTATTCCTTCTCATTTAATGTATTTTTAGACATGTGTCAGTTAACTTAGCTCAAAATATCTAAGTGAAAGGTTTACAGATTTGGGCTCTGGAATTGCAGATTTGGTTTGGCAAATAGTTTTGCTACAGAAGGCAGACACATCTGTTACCCAGCGCAGTGCCATTCTGCTGTGCTAAACTCAAAGTCAAGTGGACACCTTTTTCAAAGTCCTTGTTATTTAACGTATTCTTAGACATGTATCAGTTGAGTTAGCTCAAAACATTTAAAAGAAAGGTTTACAGATTTGTGTTATGGATTGGCAGATTTGGTTCTGAGTCTGGTTAACGAATTTTGCTACAAAAGGCAGACACGTGACCCGGCGCAGTGCCATTCTGCTGGGCTAAAGTGTTACCAGTAGAAGGTGTGTCTGCTAATGTCAGAGCCTGCAGGCTTTAGGCATGCAGCCCTATAGCAGACAAGCTGAAACTAAAATGCAGCTGTGGCAGAGTAGAGGTACCTACTCTAGCCCCATTCTTGTGATGCTCCACGCTCAAGTTGTGGACCTCAAAGACTCTTTGACTCTGCTTTGTGCCTCTCTTAATCCCTCCAACCTCTGAGGACCGTGGATCTCTTTATTATTTATTCCACTTTAAGGCAACAGGCAGCTACAACCTCAAGCTGACTGTGTGCATTCTAGTGAATGTTATTATACAGACGTATAGCATAGAGATCAGGGAGAAAGGGGGTCGATTTCTTAAGCAGTACTCACACTGGAGTACTATAAACTGTTATGAGGCCTGATGGAGGAAGAAACCCACCTCAGGAGATCTGGTTTGGTGACAATGGTTCTTTTATAACTATTGTTCTCCCGCTGTGCGATCTCATGAAAATACCTATGTTTCTATTGCATGTAGGCCCATATTTATACTTTTTGACGCAAAACTGCGCTAACGCAGTTTTGCGTCAAAAAAATTAGCGCCGGCTAACGCCATTCTGAAGCGCCATGCGGGCGCCGTATTTATTGAATGACGTTAGCCGGCGTTAGCCGCCGGCGCCGTGTGGTGTGCGTTAAAAAAAACGACGTACACCAGGCAGCGCCGGCGTAGGGGGATATGGGGCTTGGGCGTCAAGAAATGGGGCAAGTCAGGTTGAGGCAATTTTTTCGCCTCAACCCGATTTGCGCCATTTTTTTTCGCTCCCAACCCCCATAGAAATGACTCCTGTCTTAGCAAAGACAGGAGTCATGTCCCCTTGCCCAATGGCCATGCCCAGGGGACTTCTGTCCCCTGGGCATGGTCATTGGGCATAGTGGCATGTAGGGGGGCACAAATCAGGCCCCCCTATGCCACAAAAAAAACACTTACCTGAACTTACCTTAATGTGCCTGGGATGGGTCCCTCCAGCCTTGGGTGTCCTCCTGGGGTGGGCAAGGGTGACAGGGGGTGTCCCTGGGGGCATGGGGGGGCACCTCTGGGCTCCTTCAGAACCCACAGGTCCCTTAACGCCTGCCTTTTGCAGTCGCTAAAAAAACGGCGCAAAAGCATCCGTACGTCATTTTTTTTGACCCGCCCACTCCCGGGCGTGAATTTTGCCCGGGAGTATAAATCCGACGCACATGCCTCAGAGTCGATTTTTTAGACGGGAGCGCCTACCTTGCATATAATTAATGCAAAGTAGGTGTCCACGCTAAAAAATGACGCTAACTCCATGGACTTTGGCGCTAGACGCGTCTAACGCCAAAGTATAAATATGGAGTTAGTTTTGCGTCGGAATTGCGTCAAAAGAAACGACGCAATTCCGGCGCAAACAGAGTATAAATATGCCCTGTAGTCTTTCAAAACTGCGTCACATTTTGTGTGCCTTAGTTCCAGGTTGTCTGCTACTGGGCTGCATGCCTTAAGACGTGATGCTAGCATCTCTCACAAAATGTGTGGGGAGAGGTTCCGTGGGCAGAGCAACACTGGAAACATAGAAGAAGTCAAGGACAGGGGACAGAGCAGCAACACGCTCCAGCCATATGCACACAGTGTGCCATTTGACCTCCACTCTGTCTGCTTCATCAGTTCTGGAAAGAGCAACCTAGCCTTTTCACTTATCTTCTGATTCTACTAAAAGAGAGTGATGGCCATTTTCATACAACGAATGAATATACAGCAAATTAAATGATTGATGCGTCACTGTTCAAGTATTACAGTGAGAGACAAAGTTTACAAATATATTTCTTAACTTTAAGTCATCAGAGGGAGAGGATAAACGTAAACTGTGATTGCCAGAAACACTTAATTATTTGGTCTTTATCCTTAAAACAATGTAAATAATAGTGTGGCATGACATACATTCACCATCCTCGATTATAGCAAAGGATAAAAACACCTTTGGTTCCTATAAGCTTTGCCAATGCCGTTTAACAATGCTGCAGAGAAGTAAAAAGAAGCAGAAAAAGGTGCAATGATGCGGCTGCAGCATAATTTTGTAGGCCAAATATGTGTGATGACGTGTCCACCTACCTACAAAATGACAAGTGTATGCATTTTTAATTTAGCCATTTGAAATGGATCAGTAAATTAAAGAAAATAAATAAACAGTATTGAAAAAACATGTTTTAAGCTGGCTAAGCCATCAGCAATTTGATTCCTGCTCCTCCCAAAAAATAATAAAAATAAAAGATATATATAATTTTGGAAACAATCCCGAGGTAGGGTGTGGGATGCACTGGACGAGCTGGTAGAAGAAGCAACAGGGAGCGGGTGGGGGAGGGGAAAAGCAGCACATAAGGGAGAGAAGCACAGGGACGGATGAGAGAGCGCAAAACGAGCTGCATTGGTTAGGTGGAGCCTGTAGAGCTTCTGTTACGATGGAGTTTAAAATACAGAGCCAAGGGACATATACTGGAGGGGGAAGCACAGATGGGAGATTATTGGAAAACACATGAACTCTCATCGAGCACTTAAGCATAAATAAATAAGTAGTTCCTAAAAAGGAGAAGTGGAAACATGCAAGTCAGTCAAATCAAAGGATGGTAAAGAGGCTACACTGCAGGGGAGAGATAAACAGAAGATGGAACAAAATGGACAGGGAAGGCCTATGAATAAGAAGCAAGCAAACATGTGACAATAAAACTAACCAATGGTAAGCAATGGGCGGGCTGAAAGTCCACAGTAGGTTCTAGGTAGCCCACAATATTATTATATTTTCCAACCAGAAAGCTTGCTCTGTCAGGTAGATTTTATCTCAAAACAGCTATCAGCAGGTTAAATTTGGAGATAATGATCCAACATTAAGTACAGGATACATATTACACTGATACGCATTATTTACTTCACTGCCTCTTCTCCTTTGTTTTATGAATGGTCATACTTATCTTACTGTTGATGCCTCCCCATTGCTAACTGAGTGTTGGCTTGTTTTTTCACCGTCACCACCTCCTTCTTTTAGGGATGATACCGAATAGTTTTAATGGGGCCTTCTCATTCTTTTTTATTTGTATACTGGACATAACCAAAGAGTATTTTTTGTGGAACGTTTGTGTAAAAATGTATCCTTTTATCATAATTTACCATTACATTATTTCAGAGGTAGCACTCGAGCAGCACCTGTGGCAAGGATAGTGCTTTCTTGGCACATTATAAAGGCATTGTAATATTTCATGCATAGCCTTTCAAAGTCTGCAGCTTATGAATACATTTCTATGAAAGTGGTCCTACTAAGTTCTCTGCATAACTCCTTTTTTCAAACTTTTCTCAGGACAGAGCCATCAATAACTTCCCACAAAGAGGTAAGTTTCATTCAGTTCCCTGACTCTTTCACTGCAATTAGGGTGTCTTAGTATATTCGTACCACTTTCAAAGATCACCAGCTGCCATTACTTGCAGACAATTCTTTTTAAACATTAAGAGGGTATTTTATTCCCTATAATGCATTTCCAGCTTCACCCAGACACTCTCATCAATACTTTTTTAACGATCGAAGAGATGCAGAGGTGTAAATATAAGAGTGATGCATGTTATGGCGATATTGACATTTGTGGCAAACAAATATATTAAGCAATTTAATTTAAGAAGACGTCAATGCCCGTTTAACAATTTGTACTGACATGCAGATCCCTGCGTGTCTGCCCTGACCTCCAGCAGATCACTTGGTAAACAAAAGTGGTTCCTTATCAGCTAATGATTGAGAATGAGGGAAAAAGAATGTTGCAGAGTTGCCTAACAGGTGTGCCGAGCCAAGCTGCAGGCCCCATCACGTCAGAGAACAAGTCAATTATGTTACCACAGCAAAAGACAGTTGTCATTTTCTATTTACTGGTGAGTAGATATGTCACAAATAGAGTGCAATATAGGTTAATGCAAATATGTGTGTTCTGCAGAAATAGTTTGGGTTTATTCGCACCGATCAGTCTGGAAAGACGATGCATTTGGAAATGACGGTTATAACAATAACAAGTAGGCGTAAGGCAACAATATAAATATGTAAAGCAAACTGCACAACACAAAAAATCAAACAAGCAGCCAGCTAGTACTTTGCAGCTGTCGAGCCATTGTAAAGGATGAAATTTAAAAAATAGGAAAGTAAAGTAGGGAGCGGGATCAGATACAGGGGGTGATGGGAGCTGTGAGAGTGAAGAGTGACTAAGTGAGGGAGAGAAAAAAAGAAGCTACTATACATTTGTAGCTATTAAAGCTTTGGCGCCAAGATAGTTGTGGCTCATAATCCTCTCATTACATTGCTGAAAGATAATAATTTTTCACTTAAACAGATCTCATTGATTTCTATTTCTCAGTGAATGGCAAACAAAACATCACTGTTTCCATACACTAAATTAACACAAACAAGTAAAAAGCTATAATAATGCCTCCATATGGGTGTGTGTAGAAAAAGCCCCTTATTAGAGTGGTCACTCCTACTTTTTCCCAGATTGTATTGCTGTTTTTTTAAATCTACACACTGGGACACGGCTTTCAAGTGCCCAGTGTATGTGTTCTGACCCCTAAAAATATGTCAAACTGGTATACTTCTAGTTAACATATTTAACTTACCTTTAAGTTCATAGTATATGGTACAAAGTGTAACCTGTAAGATAAATGTTACTAGTGGACTGCAGCACATACTGTACCCCCAATAACGAGATATGCAAAACATGACTGCAGGCCTGTCACCAGTAACCTGGCTGTGCAGATTTCATCTGCAAGTTCGACCTGTTAAATTAACCCTCTTGATGGGCTTAAACCCTCCTTTTAAATATTAATGTCACCAGTAAGTGCCCAATGAGGCAGAATGCATTATATTTGAAAGGAGGGAGTGTAAAGGTTCCTTGTAAAACATGTCCTTACAATGACAATGCCCAAAAAGTTATTTTCATAGTAGCAGGAGTAGCTTCTCCAAATTAACCAATTTTATTTCTGCCTAGGAACCAGGCAAAATGTTGATTCTTGGACTTTTTGAAATAATTATTACAGCTCCATTTAATTGATAACGTCGAATTTGTACTAATGTACGACACAGTGTAGTTTTAAAAAGTAACTTTTTGCCTGCCTGAAGCATCCCGAAGCACATTTGCATGAGCTTCCAACTATCACCAAGGAGCTGATTAGCTCCTTGATGAGGTGTGAACTTGTGTCATGACTGCCCAAATCCTCAGATATCGGGGTACTCAACATCATAGATGGCAATGCGAGAAACATTAACACACCACTCTCAGGGACACCTTTTACAGACCACTGTGGGAGAGGGATACAAACATAAGACATGCTAATCCTTGAGGCCCATTGTTCCATGGGTGCATTCCAGGTCAATGAAGGCATATAGTTTAAAAGGGTGATTGGCTTCCATTTTAGACATGCACACTGTATTTGGGGAAGAAGCTGTGCTAGCATCTTGGTATGTGGCACACGCCCACATGCCAGATGCTCCCACGTGCATTGGACATCTTGCGAGAGCTTGGAGTGGTCACAAGAAAGAGAGCCATTTTGGGCACTGTTGCCTATAAAAGGCAATGCCTGTCTTAATCACATGCCTATTATTCGGACCTTACCTGCAGGTGCAGATCCACCCAGGAACTGCTCCAGCTTCTCTTATCTTTCTTATTTAGGTGGCCTTCTCTTCCCTTGATTCCTCAAAGCCAAAAGCTATCACCAGCGGTTGCGATGTCCAAGAGTTGCGGTCTTCTCCTGTTCTGTAAGAAACCTGAAATAAAGAAGAAAAAAAGAGAACAATAGCATCCCATCGCTTTCTGTAATTTCCTCAGAGGTCTGCAAAAGACACAGATTAGCAACTAGTTAGACATTTGCACAATCAATCCTAAGAAATAAAAAAAAAATTATAGGTAAAGCATTGTGTATTGAACAGTCCTGTTGTAAACTTTTAGGAACAGTTTGCAAAGTGAAGTCCTTCACCATAGATCTCTCTGGACTGGTGGGTCTTCAAGGAATGCCAATAATTCCTACTTGATAACTATACCCATCTGACTCTTCGTTGCTACAAGGTGTTCATAGGTAGGCAAAGAGTAATATACACATGAGAGTGAATTAGAACATCAGATAATCTTTGCTCTCTCCTGGGGGTTTCCATCATTCAAAGATCTCTATCCTTCTCCACCCACCAACATCTGAGAAAGAGGGATTGGACCAGTAATAACTATTGATTACTAAAGTCAGAAGTAAGGGAAGGATTAGAGTCAGGGAACTAACACAAGCACATTCTAAAGTTCTTGCTTGATTCCTTACAGCTCATTAGATACTTGTTTCCCAAATGAGCTGTTGCTGTGGACGAAACATACAATGGAGGGACTTGAACAGTTGAAGACTACGCAGAAGGAGACTGTCTTTCTCCTCACAATCCCATTTCCCTTCCCGCCCTAGCAATTAACGGTATCCTGAATCACCTTTGGTGCCTGGTCTTGATAGTCCAGGCATGGAGTTGGGAGTTAACTCTGTGAATTAATCACTCCTCCATTAGATCATAAACCATAAAGGTTAGTACCCTTTCAGCCAGGCAACTTCCATTGGCTTTGGATAAATAAGTTCAGTGTGGTTTATATTGTTTGCTGGCAGGCAAAAAGGAACTGCTACAAAAGTGGGCAGGGCTGGCCCTGGGATTTTTTCCTATTGGTTAGGGAGGGGTCAGATGTCATGCCCACTGACAAGTGAATGCCAGGCATCAATGTGGCACCCCAAAGTACCCTCTTGAGATCACTACTTGACCTGTGGAAGACAGAAGAAGGGCTATACCTGCAGTTGAAATCTGTGAGGAGAAATCTAAGGGTTGGACCTGCTCTCACTTGTTTTCTAGGACAAAGAACTGGACTCCAAGGATCAGCTGGCAGACCTCCTATTAAGCTACATCAACACATAAGCTGCAAGAAGTCCACTTTCCTGAAAGAGTCCACCTCACCAGTCTCAACTGGACCTGCCCTGGACATGGCTGGTGGCTTCAGCTGGAGTGATTCCTGATCCCAAGTGTTGTTTCTGAGGGTCTGGAACCTTTGGCTGTTGTCAGAGTGTACTTCTCCTGCCAGTGGATCATTGTGAAACTGAGCAACCCGTAGTCAAGATGAATTTGCAGGGGTGTTAGAACAGTCAACGCTTTAATACTAAGTCCCTGATTTAGAACTTGGCGGATAGGTTACACCGTCCCAACAGTGACAGATATCCCATTCACCGTATTACAATCTCCATAGGAAATAATGGAATTGTAATATGGTGGACAGAATATCTGTCCTGGCTTGTGACGGTGTAACCCAATCAGGCCCTAAGTCTAGTCATCAGAGGCATAAGATTTCAATATATTATCACTGTAGGAACTCTGCATTTTCTATGTCTTTTAACCACCCATATGTTTCGCCTTTTGCTAGACCCTATATTTTTGCTGGTGGTAGAACTCTATCCACTTGCTAACCAGTGGTACAGTGCTTGTGCTTCCCCTTAAACATGGTTGAGTTAACATATCCCTAATAGGTATATTTAGCTTGCATATATGGAGCTAGTGTACGGTACAAAATGTAACCAGAAGCTGGAAGTTAAATGTCACCAGTGGACTGTGGCACCTTTTGTGCCATCCCCTACAGTGACAGTGTAAACATGGCTTTATGCCTACCTTGGCCGCTTGGCTGTCACTTTGAAAAAACTGCATTTCAACATGTTGAAATAAAACCTTTTGACAGGTGAAAAACTCAGTTTTAAATATAAATGCCACTCCTATCTAGGCCTTGCTACTCAAATGGCAGGGTGCATGCTATTTAAAGGTAGGGCATAGAGAAATGTAATGTTAACTTGTCCTTACAGTGACTAACAATCAAAGCCTAATTTTTCACTGTGGCAGGCCAAGCTGTCCTGTGCAGAAAACCAGAGTACAGATTGCATATTCTAATACTGATAAAGCCAAATAATGAATGTTGAAAGTGGGACGAGCTAGAAAAATTATATTACAACTATTTTTAATAGCTACTAAAAATTCATTTCCATTGTAAACTTGGATTCTAAATATATATTCAGGAAAAGTAACTTTCTTGACTTTCTGGAAGCTAAATTTTCATTATCCTTCCTACTTCTTGCAGCCATTAATTAATAATTGAATACATGTGAAAAAAGTGTGACATGCCCCTCAGGAGCACATAATAGGTAGTCTGAATGGGCAGAGAGTACATCTGTCAACCTCCTAGAATAGGCACTGTGGGGACTATAATCATCATTTTTGTCATTATAGTATCAGATCCTACGTGAATGCACAATACTGCTTGATAGAGCTGCTAGGTTTACATATAGTGACATGGCTCTCACTTGAAAGGCAGAGAACAGCATGGCAAGGCTATTCTTGTATATTCACTGTCTGGTTGCTGATAAATCTTGCTTTGCTCTACCATATTACTGCCTGTGGCTTTTACATATAACATTGGGGGCACACTTAAAGACAAGGAAAACAGGATGCCGAAACATTCTTGTGTATGCACTGACTGGTTGCTGGAAAAACATGCATTTTTCCACCAGACATATGTCTCTGAGTTTATTGTGGGTGCAGTGGCTGCCCCAAACTGGATTTTAGTATTAGATGTGGGAGGCACTAGGATTACCATATTGCACTTTCACACACACCACCAGCTTTCAGAGCCCACGTTTAGTGTGGCTGAAGACTTGTAATTGAAGACTTCAGCCACCTTTCAGATGCCCAAAGTGGATAAGGCTGGGCCCAGAATATTTTACCCCATTCATTAGGATGTGCCCAGTTTCATTCTCACCATTAGCTTGTGCCAGGCATAAATGTGGCATCTCCAGGCACCCACTTCAAGATACTCATGGAGCTCAAGAAGAACAGATGAGGATTGTACCAGCTTCCTGTGACTTGAGTTGTGCCCTGAAGGACTACCCCCTGCTCCTTCTTGTACCTAGGACAAAGAAGTGAACTTCAAGGATCATAAGGCTGACCTCCGGTTGAATCTACAGGTGCCCAGCTGATCATTGGCAACTGTATCAGGATGTTACCTTACTGGCCTCTGGCTTACTGGCTTACTGTCCTCTGTTTGACACACTTAGAGTCTCTCAGTGCCTCCCCTGATACCCAGGGTGTTTTGGGGGGACATTAGAAGTGTACTCCTATGGTAGATTGGGACTTAAAGGACTATGGACCTGATTTTAAGTTTGGTAGAAGGGTTACTCTGTCACAGACATGACAGATATCCTGTCCGTCATTTTACAAGGTCCATGGGCTATAGTGGAATTGCATTACGGCGGACGGGATATCTGTCACATTTGTGACGGAGTAGCCCCCTCCGTCAAACTCTAAATCAGGCCCTAAGTCAGGAGTTGAAATGTTTGACCAGAATTCGACTTGCGCTCCGTCGCAGTCAGTGTCAAATTGCACCAAGGAGCTGGTCTACCATGCCTGTTGACTATCATTGAATCTTTATGCTTCTAGGTGCTATTCCTACTTAAAAATTTAAAAAATCATATCTCTTTTTTCTTATTGGATTTTTGTCATTTTGATGTAGTCTTGTTTATCAATTTTACCATATCTTTCTATTTCGGCTTGGGATTTTTATTGTATTTCAACTTTGTTACTGATTGTATTGCATAAATACTTTACACATTGTTCTAAGTTAAGCCTGTCTGCTCTGTCACTTTAGTGGTTTGCCCTTACAAGAGTTATGATCATTCCATGAAAGTTATCCAACACACTTAATATTCCAATTTTTTACAGTAACCAAAGTATTCAGCAATTTATATATACATATTGTGAAGCTTTGTATGGTTGAATAGATGATTTAGGGAATCCCTCCAAAATTGTGTCATTGTGCTTGAATCGCATTGTGCTTCCTAGGAATCTTCTCTTATCCCAGAAAATATTTATTTTTGTAATGTTGTGAAAAAGATGCAATAAAGAATCACCACTAGCCCAAGTGTGATCTGTTTACAAAAGTACTAGATCAAGCACAGTGATGGAGTACAATTTGACCACGGATATCTCAAGAAACATTTTGTAAAGGTTATGTGTTGAATGTCTGAGGATCATGGACCAGAATGTACCCTGGCATTGCAACAACATATGACAAGCAAGTAAAGTATAGGAAACCTCATAACCTCCTATGTAACCAAATTCATCTGGCTCTGTATCAGTAGTAAAGCAACACTTTGATTCACTCCCCGTGTTCATTTTTTTTTCTAAGATGCTAAGGGCCATAGACTGAAGTACCATATCCCTGACTTTCTCTCTAGACATTTTTAAAATAATATTTCCATTTTTATTCTTTTGGTCTCACACTCCCTTTTATTAAACTGAGTAAACTGACCCAATACTTGCATTTGCTATGCATGGCTCTTTTCATACACAGCTATATATTAAAACGTCTGTTGGGCCATTATGCTCCATGTTGGACTTTGCCATCTCTAGAAGATCATCCACAAACTTTTTACCTTATTCCTCCTGTTTTCTGAACCCGTTTTTGTTGACCTTTAAAAATCTGCACACTTTAATATTGCTAACCAGTGCCAAAGTGCTTGTGCGCTCTCCTTACTTACACACAAATGGCACATTTAATGTACTTAGAAGTCCCCAGTAAAGTTGTACTGCAGGTACAAAGGGCCTGTTATTTAAATTCTACTAGTAGTCCTGCAGCACACATGGTGCCACCCACACAAGTAACCCTTGAAAACATGCCCATGCCTGCTATTGCACCTGTGTGTACAGATTTAAACTGCCATTCCAACCTGAAAAATAAACCTTTTTCCAGGCCTAAACCTTCAATTTTAATACATATGTCACCCCAGAGGTAGTCCCTAAACACTCCATAGAGCGGGGTGCAGTGTATTTAAAACGTTGGACATGCACTTTTTAGTTTTACATGTCCTGGCAATGAAAAACTACTCATAAATTCGCTTTTCACTGCCTCAAGGCCTACCTCTCCCATAGGATATCAATGGGTTAACTTATTACATTTAATCAGTGACAACTTTTGTGTGGGAGCAGGCAGGAATATCTTGTTTGGTATTTGGGAAATTGTAATTTAAACCCTCTTTAATGGTAAAGTCGGACTGTAAGTCACAATTCTGTAAGTACCACTTTTAGAAAGTTGGCATTTTCTTGTCCTAACTTTTTGATGTCTGCAGTCTATTCTTGGGTCATATGACTAGATGTAGTTGACTGTTGGCCTTTGTCTATAATTCCCAGACAAGAGCATAATAAAGGGTCTGGGCATTGGCAGGGTGGGCCATCGTCATCCTAGATTAATGAGTGTGCGAAGCTGTCACCTACCATACTTGATCTTCGAAGCCACTGGCCCACACAAATGTCTTCACACTAGCCTATTGTGGCCTCAAATAGATTGGGATGCAGGAAGAGGGGCAGGAAATTCCAGAAACTCTAGAAGCTTTCACCACTTAAATGTGGCACCAGGAATAAAAAAAAGGACCCTGAGTCCCACTTTTGAGTCCATTCCTGGACCTGTGGATACTACAGAAAAAAAGACAATCTGCTGCTTGAGGCCTGCCTTGCTGCCTAAGAAAAAAGACTGGACCTGCTCCCTACATCCCAGGACTAATGACTCCAATGGTCAGCTGACAGTCCTCCTGATAACCACGGTTGGCGCTTGTGCTGTTAGAGCGCTATACCTACCTGAAATCATTGAAGTTGCATATCTTTGGTCTACTGATTTTTTTGATGTTGTGATACCAAATAATGTATTTGAATTCACTCTATTTTTCAAAATTGGTGTGGGATGATTCTTATGTTGTGTTTTCACTTCATTACTGTTGGGGTGGAGCATAAATACTTTACATATTTAAGCCTGAATTGTTTTGTGCCACGCTACCAGAGGGTCAAGTACAGGTTAATTGAGTAACTTTATGAAGTTCACCCTGAAAATGATTGTGGCTGTTATAAGGGTTCAGCCCCCTCTGCTAACAACCCAAGTTCTCACATTACAATATTGCTGTGTTAGGAAAGAATTTTAAGATTGTTGCCCTACTCCTTGGTGCCTTATTCTCTGTTGTTTCTTTGCTTTTTTATTTTTATAAAGATTTGAATTTCTTTCTTACTGGTTTAAGAGCCTCTGAGATGTACTGAGGTAAAGGTGAGGGGTTTGTTTTAACAATCTCACAATCCAAAACAGTATTTTCTTCAAATATAAGCATATTTATGCTATCAAATTGTGATGCCTTTCCACCCAACTGCAGCACCATCATTTGAATGGGGCAAGAATGCATTGCACCAGCCAACTCAGGGACTCAGGGATAGATGCTGATTTGGTCATGTTGGGTTTCATGCATCCCGAAAAGTGAAGTCAAGCTTAAGTTAATTGTCTCAAGGGGAGTAGGTGTTATTGGAAGGTACCTGAAAGTCATAATGGTCCGAGCTTTTGGATACATGATTTCAGGATGATTCAGTCACTTTAATGGTTGTGTGGAGGCACTGAGCAAAGCCTCAAGGACCTCATGTGTCAATAGAATTATCATAAAACTTGTTCAAGTTTCTCCTGTTAAGCATCACTTTCAGAAGGTGAAAACGTATGACAAAATGCATGATTACCTGGTATGATTTGCATCTTTGTTGTGCTAATTGCTTGGATACCAATGGTAAATAAAGTTTGACTTGCTTGAAATTGTTTTTTACCAACCACAGAGGGTAACCCTACAAACCCCAAAGGGGTCTGGGTAAATGTTTATTACTAAAACAACGGAGACCCCTAGGAGCAATAACTCCCAACCATTCAATCCTCATACATACAAACACATCATTACCCTTCATTCATCACAAAAATAACGTATTACAAATACCAAACATATATTTCTTTATACACAATGTATAACATCCCCATCACATCACAACAAAAAAGAAAATAGAAGAGAAACAAAGTGCTTGTGTTATTAGTAAAGACTGAGAAGTGATAGATTTCCCATCAAACCATTCCAGAAATCATTCTCTTCAGAAACATATACACTAAAAAATAATACAGCCTGTTGGTTAATCCTAAAACCACATTCGACGAAGAGATCAATGTGCAAAGAAGGCTGCCGAGCAGAAGGTTGTGAAATAGAAATAGAGGTGGCATTGGTTGGAAGTCTTTTGAAGAGCTCGAAATCTATGGAATAATAGAACGATTGTGCACTATATGAGTCAAGATTGATGGATTCATTAAGGGCTATGGATGAAGAAGGATATTTAATTTAGTGTGGACTTATATGGGTTCCCCTATCTATCAGTCCTGATGAAGACCCATATGGAGCCGATATTTGGCCTGAGAGCGTGAGGGGGTCGAAACGTCAACGATATTGCTCAAGTCTGGATTGGGTTTACTTTTTGAAGAGAAATGAATTTGGCTGATATAATTATGTTTGAAGAAATTATATTATGATTCGATGTGGTTTAAGGATTAACCAACAGGTTACTGTTTAAAAAAAAGGCAGGTCAAGAAAGCAGTTCACATCACACCACTTAAATTATGACAATGCTAAAATGGCTTCCAATAGAGGGAACTCCACTGTGTAACAGGAAACTATCTTGCATATTGCAATGCGTTGGGCTATACCCAAAGTTAGGAACCCTCTTTCATGGCTATTAAAAGTATCTCCTCCTTCAAAATCTATGAAAAGAGAGCTGACATGTCTCTTGTTCCAATGCCACTTTACCCATTGAAAGGATATCATAATTACTAGGAGTGTGTGTAACTTGTGTACTACCTAAGATCCCTGCCAGATAATGTGGAATTTAATTCTGCGGTTAGTGCTATTTCTTAGCACAAGAATGCCCCCTCTCCTCCATAAGGGACATGATACATTTTGTCCTCAGAAATAACACTAAAGGCAACAAAATATGGATCGCAAGCGTGAGCATCTGCTCGCCCTCGCTAAATGTTGACCTTTGTTAGGATTTTTCCCCAACTTGCTACCCACATTTAGCTCTATTTTCTTAGTGCAAAATTCACCCTTGCATCCAATAATTTTGCATTTCTGGCCTTACTAGAAGAGGATGCTTTACTTGAGTGCAGTATACACAGGCATTATCACCCTCCATTAGGGTGCAAGTTCATTAGGCAAATGCTTTGTCCTTCCATGTCTTCAACTGTCACTAGCATGACTTTGGCTTGTGATTCTGATGATATTATTTTGAACTTTCCACCTCAGATGTCATTAATTTTTGTTCATAGAATGTGGCCTGTATTAGTTCAAAATTCAATAATCCTGATTGAGTATGTTTATAGAAAGACATTTGATCTTAAATATTAACAAGTGGCTTGGGCTCTTCACACATTTCTTGTGGATGGTTATCATGCATTTCAAACTCCTGCCATCCCCTCTAGAGCTGGCAGAGCTAAGGCAGGGTTGTTTAATTTCAGCCTTGGTACTGAGATTTGGGAAAGTTGTACAGTTTTGTTCTGACTCCCATTATTATGAACTGTTACAAATTCAGGTTGTTTGACATTATTTAATATCTTGTTGATCAATTTTTAAAACAACATGTTTGACCACTAGACTGTTGATATTAGTAATGCCCTTCAACGTGATTCGGAAAAAATACATGGATGAAAATAAGAAAAGAGCTTCTATCATATGGGGTCGTGATGTTAATGCTTACCTCTGTCACTCATCTTCCAAACAATGTATGTGCAATTTGTAATGCTTGCGGAGAGGACCAATCTCATTTCCTCCATGATTCTTATGGTAGTGCATTGCACAGCTTCCAGGTCATATATAATCTTTATTTTGGTTCTGATGTTTTCCCTTTTTCTCTGTCCCTGCTACCCACCTCACAAAAAGGGAACTACCCAGCACTATTGACTTCATGATACTTAATGGTGATTTGTCTCTTATTGTGTTTATTTTTTTGATTACAGCTAATTGTGCATCACCTTTTATAAGCGTGGATTCATGTGGGCCAACGCCCTAACACAAGTACAAAAAAGGACAGCAGAGTCTCACATGGCTAAAATACTAAGGGTTGATGTTAAAATGGTCAATGGTGAATTCTCTGACCTTGTGTGATGCTATTAATTGTGTTTGACCAAAGACTTTGTGTTTCACCACTGCGCATATTAGTTGCTCAATGTTCACCAGTAGCACATTATTTAGGTTAGCTGCCTATTGGCTCTAACGTGGAGTTAGACATTGCAGTTGAGACATTGCAGATGAGCTGTGTTTTTCCAAGCTGTGTTTTTCCACATGATAGACCAAGCTGTGTTTTTCACACCAGACCCTAGCTGATAAGAGCGCATAGATTTTGTGTTTACCTCTCAATCCAGTCTGAGAACGAGTGAGGCTTAGAGAATTGGCCACTCTCCAGGTTTCTTCGGTTCTCACACTGAGTTCGCTTTTAAGGATGGCTCTGGACAACAGCAGATTTAGATATTCTTCTTGACTTCAGACAGGAACTGACGTCAGTTGCCTGTTCCAGTTTGGGTAGAAAATCTCTTTCTCGCAGTTGAACCGGAGTCATCAACTTGAAGCCCCAGAAAGATGAAGCTGAGTTATAGGCCCTACAGCCCTACCCTACGGTGATGCAATTATGACTTTTATGCTTTGCTTTGAAGTTCTGCTATAATATAATCACATGTATTTGCTGTGTGCATTGCAACTGAGAAGTACTTTGATATATTTTGCTTTCATTGCTGCGACTAATTTTGAACGTGTGCTTCTAATCTACTAATTTTGTCTCTCAGGAACCTAGTGGTGAAGTAACAATAACAATAAATGTCTTCTTTAAACTAAGAAGTGCATTCAAGAGAGGTTTTGTAAGCTTGGTCAGGAGATAAAAGAAGGAAAGCAGAACACCTTGTTATCCAATTTATTGTGTTTGACCAAAGCTAAGTCCATGATTTGTTAAGGTGCTGATGTTATTGCAATATTGAGCTATTTCCTTTGTAGAACAACCAAGTCGTTGCTGACAACCCCTGTGTGCTTTCCTAAGGACAAGCAGAAAAAATGGTTTGAATTTGTTGGTTCTCGAGAACAAAGTAACCTTATGTTTACTTTAAATATGATGCCAAGAATCCAAGGTGAAGCATAAGCATGCAGACTGGGCTATAAAAATTTTTTGCAAGCTAGAAAGACATGTATAAGTGAAGGAGTCTGGGCATTGCTATCAGCAGCCAGTGCCACTAACAACTTGAAACTCCCAATATTTCAATAATTCATCAACTCAATCTGAGAAGCCTTGATTTCAGCATCCAAGTAGATGAATCACTTTAGTATTTTCTACTCTCCTTCTCAGTCAGAATCTTTTGTTGCCAATAGCGGGGTTGTGTCCTCCTATTTTGCACACACTGATATAATCTTTGATGTTTAGTTGGTTATTTTAACTATCAACAAGAACCTAAAAGATAGGGCTCCTGCTCTGAATGGGGTTCCTATGGGACATTTATAACAATATCATTGACCTTTGTGCCTCAATACTGAGTAATGTCTTAAGGACTGCTGCTACGAGTACTCTGCCATCGTTCTGGTCCCAGTCTATTATCGTCCCGATTTTAAAAAAAGGTGACAAAGCAGATCCTAGGTGTTATCACCCCATTTCACTTTTGACCAAGAAAGGCTTCTTAGACCTCAGGTTTAGGACTTAACAGCGTTTTTGACTCTGTCAATCACTCACACCTTTGGTGCATTATGTCTTGTATAGGGTGGAGGAATCAATGGTCTGCTCTCTGAGACAAATTCATTCTGATGTCTCTGCTGAGATTCATATTCTCCAAAGAAATGGTCACAGTATATGGAAGTAAATGTTTATCTGCAGCCAGTTAGTCTGCGGGTCTCTGGGGCTACATTGGTGTAAACAGATTACAGAAAACTGAAAATATTTTTAAGAAGGCTGCTAGCTGGACCACATATTTGCTCTACTTATATTTGCCTATTCAAAACTGGTGTGACCATTTTGGGAGGATATAGCCAATTTCGACCTTTACTCTTTTGACCTTCGATTTGGACAAAGCCAAACGCGAGCTTTAATAGGCAGGTAATTTGTGATTGCTTGCATCTTGGGCATGCATTCCAGATTCCCTGGCTGTGCCACATTAAAAAACGTTGTTGCCATCTGGGCAAAACTGAACTTTTTCATGAACCTCATTAATTCAAGGCTCCTATTAAAGCTATTCTCTAACCTTTATTTTTCAAACCCTGTAATAACAGAAGAACATCGAAAGAGTTTTGTACATCCTTGGTAAGAGCTAATTCCCTACATTTATCCTCTGGCATCATGGGACTTTGCCTATGTGCCAAAGATGCATTGCAGATTTTTCTTGACTTGCTTTCAGTTTATTATTGTTCTTTTTTTTAGTTTCCTTTCCAAGGTGTGGATCATGGCTTGTGACGCCTCGGCGTTGCCCTTAGAATGGTAACTTTACTCTATGCACTCTTAATTTTCTGTTTTTCTTTAAATTTTACTCGCCACTAAGGAAGCGGTACTTAGTACCAAAACTTAACATTTTGAACATTAGAAAAAGTAGACCAGAACTTTTTGTTTTACAATGGCTGCCTTTTGAATTTATTGGTTTGGCTGAAATTAATTTTGTCCAGAAAGCAATTAAATTAAGGGAGAGATTAAGTTGTAGCAAGTTTGTTTTTGATGGAGATGTTGACATTTTTTAGAAGGCTTTCATCTTTTTACTTAACTTACTGTGTAATTTCATGCGTTTTTGTAAATTTTGCAATGGTACGTTTTGTGTACCATTTATGGTTTTATTGAGCAGACTGAAGAATATATTGATTGATTGATTGATTGATTGAAAGAATAACAATGGTATACAATCTGTTCTAAATGTACTGTCACCATTACTATTATATCTGGGTATTTGTTTATATTTGTTTATAATGATTGTTTATTTCCTTCCTATTGATGATTACATGTGTTTGCAATACGATATTGTGCAACAGTGCATCGTGTGTGTGGGTATGTGTGTAGTCAGATTGATTCTGTGGTGCACTCAGCTGCCGGTGCTAGAGTTAAGGGATAGACCAGCTCCCTCCAAATTTTGATATAAAAGGATGCAAAGAACACTGCACATCAGGCTCCTTAAAAAATTCATAAGTCATTATTCCACACAGCAAACACCAACATATTTCCATTCATAAGGTGAGGGTGATACGAGTGGCATATACGTTTCAGGATGGAGGCAAGAGCTGCCAAACGAGCCGTCAAAGTTAAGAATTTCTTTACATTTGAAAGGACAAACAATACAACAAAGGACAATATGGAAACGGAAACACAGACACCGAATTTGCAACATTTATTTTTTCAGGTTATAAAACTGTACCATAAGGAAATAACGAAAAGTTGGGAAATCATCCCCCTAGAGAAATATATTGAGGTGGGAAGAGTACTGCATAAATTGCAAATCTTCTCTATGCCTAATGTACAACCACAAATGCTTATTGAATGGAGCGAGAACAACATGGCATTCTTCAGGAACATGATGGTGATACTGATAAAATGTGCTAAACAGAGTGTTGAGGAATTAATTAAAACCATCCAAGAAATTGAGGAAAAGATATCTGCACACTCACAGAAAGAAGATGAATCAGAAAAACTGGAGGTACATGAATCTGAAATTGAAGCCAGGAAACAGAGAAAGTATATGAGGGATGAACCGAATTATTTGAATGGCACTGTGCATACATTTACTAGGTAGTTTGATTCCTTAAAGGAGTAGTATACTACAGATTCTTGGATGAAGCTTTCAGCAGCACCAGAAACATTTAGTGAGTCTGACACTAATTTGAGTGAATGGGAAGGTATAGGAGAAGGAGGAACAAAAATAACCTAGTTGGAGGAAATGCAATTGATGTGTCTTGATCAACAAACTTCAAAAGCCATAGACCGAGGAAGCAACACAGATGTAGGCCAAACAAAAAATACTCCAAAAACTGTAGAAAATGTAGAAGAGGGCATAGGAAGAAAGGCTTACCCTCAATGGAGCAGGCAGAAAATGTAATGGTGTCCACTAATGGAGATCAAAATCTGTTGGTAAACCTGTCCAATCACCAACTGTCACATTATGAATGTACACTTTTGAATAAAGTTTTGTCTTTTTGTCTTGAACAGCATCATGATATTGTACAAACAAAAATTAATAATTATTAGTTAATCAGAAAAGTGTCAAATACTTTTCCAATATGAATTTCAAACCCTCACATTTAATAAGTAAAAAAGATGATGAGGAATATGTGCTTACTATTGGACAAAAGAGTGACAATAAATTAGTATTTGATTTGATGCACAATATGGATGAAGATGATCTTACAGAGACCCAAATTATCCAACATTTGGAGATAGAAACTAATGATCATGAGTACAGCACTTTTAAACCGAAATTTAAATTCTGCCCAATTATGAATCCTGGAAATAAAGCTGATATCTTCTATGAGGTGGTAATAGTGGGTCTGGACAAGATGAAGAACAAACTTAATGATAAAAAACTGAAAATCCTACAAAACCTAAAAGAATGGCCGCAAAACTCTTACAACAAACGAATCATTGGTGTTCAAACCAGCAGATACGGGTGGCAATATTGTCATCCTTAACAAAATGGATTACATGGAGGAGGCTTGAAACTAATCGAAAAACACCAAGAATTTGAAACAACTCAAACATAACCTTATCGAAATCAAAACAGAAAATGTCAATGTGAAATTGAAAGGCGGGCATGAAGAATACCTCTTAAGTGATGAGGAATACCAATTCTCAGCTGTTGCAAATTCAATCATACCCACAATATATTTTTTACCTAAAATTGACAAGACACTACACAAACCTCTATGAAGACCTACATATCTGGTTGCAGTTCGGCTTTCAAGAATATTTCAAAGTATGTGGATTACTACATGTCCCTGATGGTTAAAACATTACCATCCCAAATCAAGGACTCTGGGGATTTCTTGAGAGCTGTGTCCGATATTGAATGGCAACCAGAATGTTAGCTAATAACTATTGATGTGGTGTCACTGTACACTTCTATTAGGTATGAGATTGGGTTAATGGTTGTAATGAGGAAATGATTGTAACCACTGTAATCAAGAAAAATCCATTATTGGTCAATTATTTTTTAAAACAGGGAAATTTGAAGGAAGCCAGTCATTCAGAGATGTTAATGGAAATGATTGAGCTATGCCTGTGTAACAACATATTTCTCTTCAATCATGATGTATGTCAACAGATTTGCAGTACAACATTTGGAATCTCCTTCTCCCCCAGCTATGCAAACCTGACTATGACCTGGTGGGAGAAGGAAGTGGCCTAGCAAGAAAAGTATGATTGTCACCTGTCGAAAATCATTGTCTGGTTGAGATATATTGACGACTAATTTATAATTTAGAATGGAACCCAAAGACAATTTGTATAGTACATTCAAGAAATCAATAACAATGAATGTATTTTAAAATTTACTTTTAATATTGATGAAAAACAAATTGATTTTTTTACAGAACAATCGATTGGAAACAACCATATGCAGAAAGCCAACTGCTACAAATAGTGTTCTACATGGAACAAGCTTCCACCTAAGAGCACTCATAAAGAGCATCCCATATGGGGAATTTATTCAGACCAAAAGGAACTGCTTAATGGCAGAGAATTTGGAAGGTCAGTTTACTGAGGTGAAAAAGAGATTTTATATGAGAGGACACTTATCATCTTTTGTTGAACAAGGAGCGAAAGAGGCTGGCAACAAAACATGTACGTAAATTTTTATGACAAAACAACTCACATTGGTGGATGATACTGGAACCAGGAGAATGATTACAACTTACAGTAAGGAGAGTGATAACATCGGAAGATTTTTTCAAAGACAACAGCACATTTTATTGAGTGACACAACAAGTCCAAGGCCATGAGGCCCAGACCACACATTACATATAGGAAAGCTCCGTCGCTGAAGGACAGGTTGGTGAGGAGTCATTTTGTTGACAGCCAACCTAGAAATTGGTTGGAGACAAAGAGCAAGGGGTTTGTGAAATGCAAAATTTGTAAGGCGTGTGAAATTGGACAAAATATGAAAACTGTCAGTGATCCTAATATTAAATGAATACCAATTGAATATAAAATTACTTGCAACACCAACAGTGTGCCATACTTCATTCAATGTATTTATGTGGTCTACAATACATTGGAAGCACTACATATCCTTTAAAGAAATGAATATTAGATCATATACATGCAGTTAAAAACAAGGACATGAGCTATGCAGTTGCGAAACACTATGCCCTCGCACATAATGAAGACTGGAGGGCACTGAGGTACTATGAGGTACCGTTTGTGCCAATAGATGAGAGGGGAGGTGACAGGGAACTGAGATTATACAGATTACAGTGCAAATACATCATCAGGTTGCGGACCAAGGTGTCAGGTGGTCTGAATTCTGACGAGGGACTGTATGTACATTTGTAAAGTGATAGGATATCAGCATGATGATTTGATATGACATTTATTCTTAAGGAATCGTTTCCATTCTAATAGGTTGAGGAATGTTGGAGAGCTATGGTATATTAAAAGGAGAAGGGACTCTTCTGTGAGGTTGAACTCTTTGGTGTCCTACAGTTGTATATATTGAGATTTAAGCAGTAACCATGGTGTCCAGGAAATGTTAGTATATCACAAGACACATGTTGGAGACATGGGAAGTAGGAGGTTACCTATATTATTAGGGGGCAGTATGGCACTTAGCTGTCATACATGAAAGGATATGTAAAATGCAGGGGATAATGAGTTGAGTGGGACCGTGAAGTATCACTTAGATATTAGATGATGACACAGTCTTGGTTTACGATTGAAAGTCACCGCTGTAAACACGGTTGTTTAAAAGATGTACAGTAGGATTATTGTGGGCTCAACTATAATATGCCTCAAAAATGAAATTAATCTTCTGATCATGATTGTTAAATGTCACTTGGTGTTTCTGTGTTTTTGTTATGGACTCAATTTCCCAGAATGCCTCCTAATCGGCAGGATGGGCAGCGTATATATTGGAAGCTAAAAAGGGACTCACCATACGTAATCAAGACACTTATGAGTTGAAACGTGTTGGGGATTGCTGTATTAAATAAAGACTCATGAATATGAATATTATAAGGAGATTGATGTGCAGTCGGTCTTTGAATCTTTGTATATCACTAGATATACATATATATTTATATATTTATATATAGATATAGATATAGACATATATAGATATCTATATCTATCTATCTATCTATCTATCTATCTATCTATCTATATATATATATATATTTATATATATATATATATATATATATATATATATATATATATATATATATATATATATATATATATATATATTTATATATATATCACCAAAGCAACACACGTCCAGAGTTACGGAGGCACCTTACATACGGCAAACACGGCCTCTGGCGGCCCACGTATCCAATATATAGTTCTTCTCCCTCGCAAAGAACTTTCCAGACACTCGTGGTGCAGTTTAAAAAAGGCAGATTTAATTCACGCAGATGAACTTCACCCAACGCGTTAAGGCCGTAGCCTCGTTCACGGTGAAATACATTACAGTGGTATACAGGTGATATGCAGTGCCCTGTTGCCCTGCTGTTTACAAAGTGTGGGCAATTCGGCTAATTTACTTTAAACAAAAGACACAACAGCATTTCTAAAATTCCGTTTCCCTTTTGTCAGTGTTAATGGAATGTGCAACAAACATACTACTTAGGATTTTAAGAATACTTTCATCGTGCCGTCTTTTAGAAGGGGAGTAAGTCACTGCCTTTCTTGAAAACAAAACTTATCAGCTGCATATTATTCTTTTCATCCTTATTTGGTTTACAAAGTTGTTGGCAAGCGACTTTAAAAATTTGACCAACTCATCACAACAGAACTGCACTATTCGTAACTTTGTAAACTGAAAGGTTGACCTGACCTTGCTTTTCTCAGATCGTACTGTGAATAGACTTGTCAGTAAAGCTACATTCATGAAAGCTCAGATGTGCAACAATTTCAAACATTAATGGAGCGAAATGGAAATATAACTCAGCAGGCCTTAAAGATACGTGTAGACCTGATTATTGCTAGCCGTGCTTCTTTGGTTTGGGGTTTTATGGCCTCCTCCTGAGGCGATGTGTTTAACAGTTGCCAGTGCAGTGCCTCATTAACGTCAACAAAGGTAAAAGGTGAACTACATTTCCCAAATGAAGAAGCCTCGGGTCTTCTAGATAGAGAAATAAACGTAGTCAAACAATAAATCAAGCTGCTAACAAAATCTATGGACTGTTTTGGAATGCACATGGAATTCTAGATTGTTCAATTAATAAGTCAGTGTGTGGCACCACAGTGAAGTAAGATACGTCAGACTTTTAAAATAAAAGGTTTCACTGTCTTCCAAGTAATTTGTGGGAATTGAGAATTCAGAGGTAAACGGAAAATGTTGCTGTAACGAAATTGTATTCACCTTCATCATTCCTGTTAATAAAGGTGTCATGTTTGTGTTTTACAGCTATATACCATAGTTTATCTAAGTGTGCTCCTCATGCTAGCACACGTTTGGTATTTGGCTCAATCTTTTTCCTCAAGGGTGAAAGGGAACGGAGTTGTTGAAGGCCTAAAAGTTAGTTAGGACAATCTGTTGATACAGCAGAGAGTGTGACGAGGAGAAACTGTATTCAGAGCAGTAGGAGATCGTTTTCTTTGGGGTTAAATGAGCGTATCATCTTTGAGGTCAAGTGATCATATGCCAGGGAAATATTTTTTTCTGTGAATCTCACTCTGCTGTTGGAGTTCATGTTTTTCTTTTATTGTTGTCAGCTAAACTTGTGAATGGGCATCTTTGAGTGACTGGGGATCCTTCTAACCACCACATTTTTCTTTACTGTAACATTGGCGCCCCTTGCAACATGTGGCCAGTGGCCTCTGGGAATAAAATGGGCCTGTGTACAATGTGAACTGTAGGCCGTCGGGAAAGCAGTGTCCCTGCACCATGTGAACTGTTTCCATGAAACCAGTGATTCGAAGCAACGTGAACTGTTTTACTTCAGGTGATCATTACACCCTTCAGCCAGTGAAATACTGCCCCTTTGAATGACAAGTGCACCCTGTGGTCTGTGATCGTCTCAGTCAGAGGAGAATGTCACCCTATAGAAAAATCCCTATGACTGATACTGTACCCACTGATTGATTTTTCCACCCATAACCTTTTGGACATTACAATTTGAGTGATCCGTGCTCTCTGTGCCAAGAGAACAGTCCCTTTTAAGTTACTGAATCCCCTACACTCTGTGAATGGTGTTCCATTAGGCAATAGGTTTCTCTGCACTCTGGACTGTGTTTAGAAATGTGGTCTCTGTCGTGACCTTTGTGATAGACCCCCATTGGATCACGCCTGAGCCCCCAATTAGCAGCAGGGTTCACTGCCAGCAAAAACCTTTTTCTTCTGCCGTCAATCTTAACCTCCTCATCTGCCTTCCTAGTGTCATCAGCCTCCAAAAAAAGTACCAGTTCCCTACAGCTGCCGCTTTTCAACTAAACATGTCCATAAATCTCTGTTTATGAAAAGGGACAACAGTTCCTTTAGTTCATTTGGAACAACCTAAATTAAGGGGCACGTGTGCCTAGTCAACCTCATGTGGGTGAATTATGTACATAATAGATAGCACATTAAATGCATAGTGAGACACACAATCATACTCATAAGTTACTCACTGGAAAAAAAAACAAAGCTTAAAGCAATGTTATTGTAAGGTAAGGTAGTAAGGTTTTAATTTACATTAAAAAAAAACAAAAAATTAACTCAAGAAATAAAAAAACACTGAAATTCACCAGTTATAGTTGGTTGATGTAACTATGTTTTGTGGTGCCCTCGACATGCAGCTCAAAAGAGACCTCATTTATTACAATACTCAGACAGGTCAAATAGCATATTTGATGACATCTCACATGACATTATGGATGACATCAATGATGACATCATTGGTAACCATACTTTTAAGGAATGTGGGTATTAGTTGGGGTGAATACCTACCTCAGATATTTACCACAATCCTGTTGGTGTGAACTCTTAAAGTCACTAAATTAAACTGAGCTCATGCCCCAGTATCCATGACACAGAGCAGAGTGGATTGACTTAGAGGCAATGTGTAAAGTATTACGCAGTACCAAAACTGTAGTAAACTCAAAACAAAACACAAGAGAAATCATAAACCAGTTAAAAAAAATGGAGTAATTTTTATTAAATTAAATGAAACCAACACCACAAAACCAAAGAAGGGAAGCTCAAGTTCAAAATAGCACCAACTAACATTAAGTGACAGCTGAGGTCATGTGGTTTGCCTTGATTGGTACGTAAGCGCAGGTTGAATACAGAAACCAGGTTCAACCTCATGTGAAGTTTCCTTTCAGACATAGACCCTCATTACAACCCTGGCGGTCGGTGTTAAAGCGGCGGTAATACTGCAAACAGGCTGGCAGAAAAAAACAATGGGATTACGACTGTGGCGGAAACCGCCAGCATAGACAGCCACTTTAACACTCCGACCGCCACGGTGGTAGAAACAAACAGCGTGGCGGTCACCACCAACAGACAGGCGGGAGACAAAGTACCGCCCACCCTATTACAAGAGGCCTATCCGCCACCTTTTCTGGGGTGGAACCAACGCTATCAAAAGCACGGCGGAAATAGTACACAGAAGGGAAAACACTCACCTCTCAACACCCAACGAGGAACCAGGACTCCATGGAGCCCGAACTCCAAGGACTGCCCATGCTGGTTTACCTCCACTTCTGAAAGGAGTACAAACGGCGGCGGCGACCACAGTGAGTACTACACCTACAACACAGGGGAGGGGGGACACATACACACAACACCCCCACCCTTACCACCACACACAACAGACACACAAATACATGCAGCAACATTACATATACACCCACCCCCTGGAAGAACGCAAGGACAAAAGGAAATGATTGTAACCAAGAAAAATCCATTATTCAAAAGTCAAAATTCAGTATATACAAATACCTGCACCAACTACACAAGTCAGGATAGTGTACTAATCATTGTCCATGGACCACTGGGCCCAAAATGCATGGGCGAGGCCCACACATGATACCTGACTCGAAACGGAGAGAACACTCCTGGGGCATCAGATCGAAAATATACAGGCACCGAAGGGGGAGGAGGGGCACCTCAGCCTGATGAACGCACAATGCCACTGCTGCATGAGGGGGCTCCATGCCCAATGGTGTATCCTGTGGAGTGCAAAGACACAGTCTCTCAAGTCTCTCCAGTGGGTGGTTTGTCCACTGCTTTATCCTGGGGAGTGCAAAGCCACAGTCTCTCAAGTCTCTCCAGTGGGTGGGTTGCCCAATGCTTTATTCTGGGGAGTGCAAATCCACAGTCTCTCAAGTCTCTCTAGTGGGTAATCTGTCCACTGCTTTATCCTGGGGAGTGCAAAGCCACAGTCTCACATGTCTCTCCAGTGGGTGGTTTGCCCACTGCTTTATCCTGGGGAGTGCAAAGCCACAGTCTCACAAGTCTCTCCAGTGGGTGATTTGCCCACTGCTTTATCCTGGGGAGTGCAAAGCCACAGTCTCTCAAGTGGATAACAGTCTCCACTGGTTCTGGAGGGGGCATTGTGCCAAGAGTGCTTCATCCTGCCAAGGACTGAGGAAGTGGATGTGATACTCCACTGGTCCTGGAGGGGGCATTGTGCCCAGAGTGCTTCATCCTGCCAAGGAATGAGGTAGTGGATGTGATACTCCACTGGTTCTGGAGGGGGCATTGTGCCCAGAGTGCTTCATCCTGCCAAGGACTGAGGTAGTGGATGTGATACTCCACTGGTTCTAGAGGGGGCATGGTGCCCAGAGTGCTCCACGTGCAGTGTGGCCGGCACAATTCCCTCACCTGGGTGTGCGTGCCACGAGATTGGCGAGGTTCAGGTAGCATGATACGACATGGAGGCAGCGACATACATGCGGCTGCGCCTTTCACCTGCAGGTGTAAACAGTGATGGAAGAAATGCTCATGGAAGCTGCCCAGGGTCCAGGAACTCTCCTCCAGCCTCAGACGACTGACCAATGGGGATGGTATCCATGTCAGCGGTGGTGCCTGTGTCCGAGGATGCCGCGGGGCCGGTGGCTTTGCTTGCGGCGGTTATTGCGGCGGTGCTTGCGCCGGTGCTGGTGGCGGTGCATGGGTCAGGACCTGAAGAGGGACACAGCAGGACGTTTCCTGCAGCCTCAGAGGGCTGCCCACTGGGGAAGAGGCTGGGGACTGTCGTTGAGGCTGTAGATGTGCCGGGGGCGGTGCAGGTGATGGTGCTTGCGGCGGTGTCTGTGGCGCCGGTGCTTGCGGCGGTTTCTGTTGCGGCGGTGCTTGCGGCGGTGCTGGTGGCGGTGCATGGTCAGCACCTGCAGAGGGACACAGCAGGACGTTTCCTGCAGCCTCGGACGGCTGCCCACTGGGGAAGAGGCTGAGGACTGTCGCCGAGGCTGTAGATGTGCTGGGGGCAGTGCAGATGGCGGTGTAGGTGGCGGTGAAGGTGGCGGTTGTGGTGGCGGGGCAGCTAGGGGTGTTCGCCGCCGTACAGGTTGGCGTGGTCGTGGACAGAAATTGTGACACTGGTCCCTCAGTTGGTGCCACCATGCCCTCTCCTGACCTGCTCTTCAGCTGTTGGCCCTTCCGCAGCTTTGATGGTGCCGCAGTTGTCTTGCCACTATCCCCTTTGGATTTTGCTGAGCCTTTGGTGGCTGGTACTTTCAGCTTCTCCCTCCGGGATGTGGGCACCTTTTTCACCTTGGCAGGTGGGGGAATGTCCTTGCCCTTGCTACGTGGCACACGGGCAGCCCTGATGGGTGGCGCACTCCATGACCCCGCAGTTTCTGGCAACACTGTGGGGATTTGGTGGCTGAGGTGCTGGGCTGGGACCTGGAAAGCTTGGCCCTAGAGGAAGGATGAGGGGGAGGTGTAGGGAAGAGGTCAATGTTAGCCAGGAAGAGTTTCTTAGACATACTGAGACGGGAAGATGGAGGGGGTTTGAGGGTGGAGGTAGAGGTAGTGGTTGTAGGAGGTGTACGTCTGCTGATTTTGGGTGACGGTGCATGGGTCGGAGGCTGTTGTGAAGTGGATGGCTGTTGGGTGGGTGTGTGCCTGCATTTGTGTACTTTGGGAGGAGGGCTCACAGACACACTGGTAGAGGACACTGGGGATGTGTGAATGGTAGTGGGGGTGGGGAGTGCACTTGAGCGGTGTGTGGTGATGGGCGTGCTGGTGATGGAGGCAGTGGCTGAGGATGTAGTGCATGCATATGTGAGTGGAGATGAGAATGGGACGTGGAGGAGGGGGACACAGTGGAGGCAGTGGATGTTGCTGTGTCTGCATGGGGATGGTGCTTTTGTGAGTGCCTGTGGGATGTGTGGTGCTTATGTTTGCCATGTCCACTCTTGTGTGTTGATGAGTGTGCATGCAGGTCTGATTGTGTGCTTGGGATAGGCTGAGATACAGGGGGTTGGGTTGGGTTGGGGTGGAGGAAGTTGGAGGGGGGAGGTTGGACACAGGGACAATGACTGTCATCAGTGCTGAGGCCAGAGCCTGAAATGCTCACTGTTGGGCTGCCTGCCCAGAATGAATGCCCTCCAGGTATGCATTTGTTTGTTGTAAATGCCTCTCTACACCCTGGATGGCATTCATAATGGTACATTGCCCAACAGTGAGGGATCTCAGGAGGTCAATAGCCTCCTAACTGAGGGCAGCAGGGCTGACTAGGGCCGGGCCTGAGGTGCCTGGGGCAAAGGAGATGTCCACCCTCCTGGGTGAGCGGGCACGGGACACACGCTGAGGGGAAGCTGGTAGGGCAGTGCTGGTAGGGGGGTGGCGGCTGTACCTGTTGATGCGGTGGGCACAGAGGTGCCCTCCACCGCAAGGGAGCTCCCATCAGAGGAGGAGTCCCTGTCACTGCTGTCTGCTCCTGTCCCCGCCGTGGAGCTCCCCTCGCCCTCCATCCCACTGGTGGCTTCAGACTCCGTTGTTTCACCCTCCAGGGCCAAGTGGGTTGCAGCTCCTTCCTGCTCCGGTGCCAGTGCTCCTCCTCCTGATGATGCTATTGCACACAAGAACAGGGAGACCACAAAAAGGGGGGGGGAAGACAGAAGAAAGACATGTTCAGTGCTTGCAACACCACTACCGTTGGTGGACAGAACACATATGGAGCAGCCCTCTGCACTACGCCATGCACTAACAGTTCCTAGAAATTTCAGCTGACAATGGGGTACTCGGCCTAAGACCAATTGCTGCACACCTGGAAGTCACAGGAGCCTGACTAGGTGTAGATGGCTCTTACCACTGGTGGGGTTGGGGTGCCACATAGCCTGCCACACAAGGGACCTTGCCTACCAACTTTGCCCTGGCTAGGGAAATCCCACTGCCCACCTCCCCCACCCAGACACCTCGTAATGCGTGCAGAGTCAGCTGAATGAGAGTGTACTCACCCCCTTGTGGCTGCTGTGATGCCCTCAAGCTTCCATCCAACTCCGGATAGGCCCCTGCCAGGATCCGGAACATCAGAGGGGTCATGGTACGACGGGCACCCCTCCCACGTTGGGAGGCCATCCCCAGCTTGGCCTCCACCGTCTTTTTGCTCCAGCTGTGCAGGTCCTCCCATCTTTTATGGCAGTGGGTGCTCCGTCTGTGGTAGACCCCCAGGGTCCGTGCGTCCTTGGCGATGGCACGCCAAATACCCTTCTTCTGGTGGGCGCTGACCTAGAGGAAAGGTACAGGGGGAAAAGGAAGTTACTTTCCTGTCAGGACCGTCATACTCATTTCCTCCCAGTTCCCACCCTTGCCCTGATGCACATACACTCCCCAGCCGCACATGCAGGCCTCAGCCCCCCGTATCTTCCATCCACACCACTCACAACATTCATTACCCATGCAGCACGCTCACAGTGTACTCACCTGTTTGTCTGGAGGACCGTACAGTTGCGTGTACTGGGGGAGGACCCCATCCACTAGTTTCTCCAACTCCTCCAAAGTGAAGGCAGGGGCCCTTTCCCCAGACACATGAGCCATTGTCGCTTCCAGACTGAGGTCACAGTAGCACTTGCAGTGTAGGTCTTCTCCTGTTGAAGGTCAGGTATCAAGTGAGTGAACAGACAGAAAATGGCAGTCACGTCCACGGCGGTGTGTACCGTCACCGCTGGCGTACATCCTTATTGACTCCTGGGACCCATAGAGCCCAATGTTAACCAATGCTGAATTGCACCGCAGTCTTCCACCGCCCACCGAAACGGTGTAGAACACAAGCGCAGTTACCTCAGATGCCCTTTTCCCAACTTACAGGTCAAACAGCCGCCATTTCAGGACGCCACATGGGATGGATGTTAACTGTGTCCCACCTATCTAGGCCGGGAATATAGACAGAAACTAGCACATTGCGGATTAATAAAGTTTCTGAAAATGAGACATTGTGATACCTCAGTGTTGGATGACTCTCTGCTCGCTGTTCTCGTCCATAGGGCACGTCTGCTGGGGCAGGTGATGAGATGGCGGCATCCTCCGGTGTACAGACCCCTGGTGGACCTGTCGACAATGGAAGAGAGACACATCCTGGTCACATACAGACTGGATCATGCAACAGTCCATGAACTGTGTGCCCAGTTGGAGCCGGACCTGATGTCAGCTATCTGCCATCTCACAGGAATCCTCCCTCTAGTGCAGGTCCTGTCTGTACTCCATTTCCTGCCCAGTGGGTCATTTCAAACAACAGTGGCCATGGCATCAGGGATGTCCCAGCCAATGTTCTCTAACATGTTGTCCAGAGTGTTGTCTGCCCTGCTGAAACACATGCTCAGCTACATCGTTTTCCCTCAGGTGGAGGGTTTGCCCACAGTGAAAGGTGACTTCTATGCCCTGGGACATATCCCCAACAGCATTGGTGCCATTGATGGTACACATGTGGCATTAGTACCCCCCGCAGAAATGAACAGGTGTACAGAAACCGGAGAAGCTACCATTCTATGAATGTGCAGATGGTGTGTTTGGCAGACCAGTACATCTCCCATGTCAATGCCAAGTATTAGTACTAGCCGAGGGTTAGTGTGTGTCTAACAGTTGTGCCTCGACCTTTGCAGGTGACTCTGGTTACCCCATCCTGTCATGGCTACTGACCCCAGTGAGGAATCCCAAGACAAGGGCAGAGGAACGCTACAATGAGGCACATGAGCGAACTAGGAGGGTGATCGAATGAACCTTCGGACTCCTGAAGGCCAGATTCCAGTGCCTCCATCTGACAGGTGGCTCCCTCTACTACTCACTGAAGAAGATGTGCCAGATAATCGTGGCCTGCTGTATGCTGCACAACCTGGCTTTCCGACAGCAGGTGCCTTTTCTGCAGGAGGATGGGCCAGATGGTGGTCTTGTGGCAGCTGTGGAGCCTGTGGACAGTAAAGAAGAGAAGGCAGAAGAAGAGGATATTGACAACCGAACATCATCAGGCAATACTTCCAGTGAGTCACAGGTAAGAATATGCCACTGCTTCCCACATCTCATTCTATTGTTGGAACTAGCATAAATGTGTCATTTTCACTTTGTGTATGGACCCTGACTTGTCACTTTGACTTTCCATTTCACAGATCTGGGTGCCACTTTGTGCCCTCTGCTATGTTTACTTCTGGCCTACAGCTGTGTTACATTGGTATGTGAACAAGTAAATTGACACTGCTATATTCCATACGTATTGCAATTACATATTTGTGAAAGCACAGACTGACTCCAGATTATTTTGTGATTGAAGTGTGTTTATTCCTGTGGTAACAAGTGGAGGGGGTTGTAAAATGGGCTGGGGGGATGGTGGAGGAATGTCCATGGCAGAGTCCAGTCTATTTGTTTCACAGGTGCATTGTCCAAAGGGGCATACGAAGTGGAGCAATGGCAGTTTAAGGATGGACAGGGTGACATAATCGGACAGAAGGGTGACATTCATGGGGTCTCATTTCCTGGCGGGGGTCTTGGCAATGTTCTCTGTCTTGTTCCTGGATCTCAGGGACTGTTTGCGGGGTGGTTCTCCATCTGCAGGGGGTGGGGTGCTGGTGTCCTGTTGTTCCTGTGGCAGTGCCTCCTGTCCACTAGCACCGGCGGAGATGGAGGGCTGTTCATCGTCCAGGCTAGTGTCAGGGGCCCCTTGTTGTGCCACTGTGTCCCTCCTGTTGTTGACAAGGTCTGCCTCCACCCCTGCAATGGTAACCAGGGTGGTGTTAATTGACTTCCAGTCCTCCCTGATCCCAACCTGGTGTTCCTCCTGCAGCCGCTGGGTCTCCTGATACTTGGCCAGTACCGTTGCCATCGTCTCCTGGGAATGATGGTAAGCTCCCATGATGTTGGAGAGTGCATCGTGGAGTGTTGGTTCCCTGGGCCTGTCCTCCCCCTGTCGCACAGAAGTCCTCCCAGTTTCCCTGTTATCCTGTGCCTCTGTCCCCTGAACCGTGTGCCCACTGCCACTGCCCCCAGGTCCCTGGTTTTCTTGGGTTGGTGGGTTTGCCTGGGTTCCCTGTATTGGTGGACACACTGCCGATTGACGTGTCCTGGGGACAGAGGGATGGGCCCGCTGGGTGGGTGCTGTGCTGATGTTTCCTGAGGGTGGAGGCTCTGTGGTGGCTTGTGACAGTGTCAGGGGAACCGACTTTCCAGAGGTCCCAGATGGGCTGGGCTGGACTGGACATCTTGATCCAGTTGTGCAGAGCTGTTGTCACTGTGGGCCTCTTCTGTGGGGGGACTGGATATGTCTGGCACCTCCTGTCCGGTGACGTTGGGTAGGGGTCCAGTTGGGGTGTAAATGCATAATTATTGTATCTGTGTGTGCCATTGTGTGGAATGGGTGGTTAACCCTCTCCTCCAGTGCTTGCATTATTGGCTTGGTCCTTGTGTGATTGGTGATTTTGAGGCATGAGTGAGTCTCTGTAGTGGACATGCTTGGGTGATGGGTGTCCATGCATTGGTGTCACATGCAGGGCTTGGTTTCGGGATGTGTGGGTTGTGTTGGTTGGGTATCTGTGGTTGTTGGGGGTGATGGGTGTGAGGGTGGGAGTATGTGATGGCATGCAGGCGGGGTGAGGGGGATAAGGTAGTAAAGATTTGACTTACCAGAGTTCAGTCCTCCTGCTACTCCTGCGAGGCCCTCAGGATGCAGTATTGCCAAGACTTGCTCCTCCCATGTTCTTAGTTGTGGGGGAGGAGGTGGGGGTCCACCGCCAGTCCTCTGTACAGCAATCTGGTGTCTGGAGACCACGGAACGCACTTTCCCCCGTAGGTCGTTCCATCTCTTTCTGATGTCATCCTTAGTTCATGGATGCTGTCCCACTGCATTGACCCTGTCGACGATTCTGTGCCGTAGCTCCATCTTCCTTACAATGGAGGTCTGCTGCACCTGCGATCCGAACAACCTGAGAATCATTTCTTTGGTAGAACAAAAGTTGAGCGTTTACAACCAAACATCGGATACACAAGACTTGTTTTTGGCATTCTGTTTTCCTCCTTTGAAGTACACCTCGTGTGTCATAAAAAAAAAAAAACAGCTGACCTGCCAAGAAGGTTTTTGATACACAAGCAGGACTTGACACTGTGACATCAACAAGAGCCCACTGTGACTGGGGCTCAATTGGGTAGGGCGACAAAAGAAGAATGAATGCCTGGGAGTTAATAACATCTGCTTGTGACAGGTTAGGCCTCTTTGACGTTAATCAAGTTCCTTGTCCCAGCCCACAGGCCACCCTATTAAGGGCACAACAACACCTCCTACACCTAAGGCCTTTTGTCCCTGTCCTGAGAGCAAGTTCACACCTTATTCATACCCACTAAAATGCTACTCGCGGAAAGTGGGAGAACAAAATACAGAGGTCCATATTTACACTTTTTCAGCACCGGATTTGCGCCGCTTTTTGACGCAAAAGGGCCGCAAACTTACAAAATTCAATTGTATCTTGTAAGTTTGCACTGCTTTTGCATCAAAAAGCAGCGCTAATGCAGCGCTGAAAAAGTATGAATATGGGCCAGAATATCTTCCAGGGATTTGAGGCAGGGAAAAGGTAACTTTCTAAAACATACCTTATCCCTAATAGTTAGAAAAAAAATAATTTTGCCAATAAATTGGATTTTCAATAACTATTTGAGAGTCCTTGAATTGTTTTTCTAGCTGCTTCCAAACTGAAATTAGCATTATTGGATATCATAAGGTAACCCAGTGTTTTCTTATAAAGCAGCAATCCTTGCTATATGAGAATAGCTTTTGGGCCTTTTTCAAGGCAAGGTCATGTAGAACAGTGAACCTTTACCATTTTAAATACCATTCACCCTGCTTTATGGACATTGTTTTTGGGGTACTTATTATTATTTAAAGGAAGGTACTGACCTGTGAGGAAGGTTTTTTTTGATGAGTCGAATTGGCAATCTAAAACTGGACAGCCAGGCTACCAAGCAAGGCCTTGAGCTAGGTTACTGGATCACTTCACAGGGTGTCCCAATGAGTGCTGTAACCAACTAGTGCCATTTAACTTACAGGTCCTGTTACACACTTGGAACAAGGGATGATCACAAACACTTTACTACTGGTGCGCAGAGTCATATGGCCAACAAAAATAGGGCTTAGCAAAAAGGTAAAAAATTCTGAATGACCCTGCTGAAACAATAAAAATCTATGGGACTATGGGGCAGAGTTAATAAAAGTGGTGCTGCACCCAGTGCAGCGCAACTTTTCTTGTGCCCCAGAGCGCCCCCCTACCGCCACCATGTGTGTGCTGTAACTAAAATACAGAGCACCATGGCGCAGGCTAGGGGGCTATAGCGTCAACATTTTTGATGTAATTGATGTACTGTTCCGGGTTAGCCCCAAAATGTTGGCGATAACCCTGAACATTTCGTAGGGGCCCATTGGAACCAATGGAGTGCTCCCTCTTAACGCCGGCTCTGAGCAGGCATTGTTAGATTCCACTGTGCCATTTTTGCGGCCCCCCTAACAGAAGAACGCCCCCCTCTGCATACATTATGCATGGCGCATGCATAATGTAGCACAAATGTTAAAAAGTGGCACAATGCATGCATTGCCCCGCTTTGTAAATATTGGGTGGTGTTTTTGCCATATTATTGCCACATTAGTGGAAAAAAATGATGCTAATGTGACTGTAAAAGTAGTATAGGGGTATTCCTTCCATCAACCTTTTGACAGGTTCTCCTCCCAGTGATGACGTAGGCAATGACATGGGTCCCGCTGCCCCGTGATGGCTTAGACAACGACGTAGGTGTAGGTGAATCACGTGGGTTGTGACATGGTGTGATGCCGTGTTAGTCACGTTCTCTGATGCTGTCCCTAGTGTATAGGTCTGAGGGTTGTGTGAAATGGCAGCTGTGCAGGTGTGCGGCATGCTTCATGCACTAAGAGGACAAGTCTAGGGATGCCAGACATTCAGGACCAAGTGGCTGCTTGGGGGGCTACCTCATAGGGCGGAGCATTGGGATTGTAAGGCCAAACCTCCACACTGATGGCTAATCCAAAAGAGGGGCTGGGCAAATGATGCAAAGGTCATGACATATGGTTAGCATTCTGTGCAATCCCTCAACGTATTGGAATCATCAAGGAGAGCATGTGACCGATATGTGTCGTACGCCCTTTTTGAACCATTGAATACATATAAGGAGCCGACTAGAGCAGCATGCCAAACCATGACCCATTGCTGAAATAGGTTGTGAATGCAATATGAAGAGATACAATCCACTGACCAGAAAAGCCACCTCTTCAGGGCCCAGAATACTATCAATAGATATTATCGGACCCTAACACCTCTGGTGTTGGATGAGAATGCACAGCAGGCTGCCCCTAAAGATGGGGGTTCTGACGTTACCGATTTTCAAGAGGAACTTTGCCAGCGACTTGAAAAGCTCAGCCTCAAGGATTCGCCGCAACTGATATCCCCTATTAAGGTTGACAGCAGCGGCAGCAAAGCCTTGAAAGATTAATTAAATGATGCAATCAACTTCATCAACACTGAAGATGGAGAAGAAAGTATAGCACCACCGAATTCTACAGTCTATGAAGACATGGGCTTTCAGAATGACCCTGATCCAGAGGCAGTCGTCGTACAGCCAGCAAGTGAAACTCTGAAGCCGCTTATACACCAATGGACCAATGTGACTCGCAAGATTTCAGAGCAGCTGCTGAGTGTAGCGAAAATGCTGTGGTTATTTAAATAACTCTAAAGAAAATTATCGCTGATATCATACTTTTAATTAATAGTTTGTCTTTTGCTCTTTGCTTGAACCATAGAAAACAGCTGCAAAAGGTGATGCTCTAAAGGGGTCTACGCCAAAGTTTAACAACATAAATTTTTACTGCTTATGCTGTTCCAGACAGTCTGAATGTATTAGAAGCCAGAACAAAGAGCCGGGTAAGAAATGTGTTTGCACCTCCAATAGCATCGATTTTGAAAATGAAACCCCGGGCATACCCTATGACGCCATATGGCCTGTTAAAGGTTTTGCAGTGATCATTTTGAACCCCTATGTTAAATATGATTATTATAACCTGTGTTACGGGCATAAAATTAACGAACCACAGCAGGAGGCTAATGACTGTCTATATGAGTTGTCCACTCCAGGAAGAATTGGACACATATGTAGCTGGTTAGACCCTCACAGGGTATATAAGTTGTTAAGGATAGTGTAAGGGTTGTCAGCTGTGAAGAAATGTGTCCACGCTATGATTAAAGTCTTGGCAGCTGCGGTCAATGAGATCCGATACGCTGTTGAGCCTTGCTCAAAACTCGAAGGTATGCAGGGGCTGTGTACCTCTTTTGACAAAAGCTTGATAGAAAGGGTCATAGAAAGACGAATGTGTGATATTTATTATAAAAATAGAAGAATGAGGTCTTTAGACCCATGAAAGTTGTCTAAAAAAAAAATACAGAGGTCGTGGATAGCAGACCATAACTGTGTTATTTAACGCTACATATTTACTCACTTTTATGGTGCGACTCAGAGTGTTGCGGTGCAAGATGTCTATGAGTTACACCCGGGATACATCTATATCGGGAGGTTGATATGTGTGCTGGTTAAAGAAAGAATAGCTGAAATACACCCGGTGACTCCAGCTAAGTTGCAGTGCAACAGCCCTGTGTGTATTGCCAATAGGTGTATCAACGCATGGATACCCACAACAGATAAATACTGGAGTGCGTACAAAGACTGTGCGCTTGAGTTAAGAGTTTCACCATTGACTGGGCTACACCGTGCTTTGGAATTCATGACTGAAGATTATTTCACAAATAAAGGTTCTGAATTGTCCGACCTAGAACTGTATGAACTGTTGAATGATGTCAGTATCCTGAGCGTCCAGAGTTATAGGTGGGGTGAGCGGGAAGTCATGTCTAGAGCTATTGAGTGTATAGCTATAAAAATATCAAAGCTTGTGACATTGAGACCCAGGAAAAGGAACAGCTCTGAATAATATGTGTAACATTTGTCGTACTATGTATACGTAGTCAAAAGGCCTCACAGTGTCCAGCAGAGTTGACAGCTATAAGCTAAGTACCACAAAATGTCAAGTACATTGTGTTTATGTGGTGCTGGCACACTTTTAATTTTTTATGTTTAAGGAAAGGACCTTTGCAAAACAAACGTCTTTCATTTCATGGTTGTGGTGTGTGACAGCATGACGGGGGCTAGTTTAAGGAAGCTTTATTACGATTGACTAGGGGTTGGAAGCTTCAGAAGCGCCAAAGCTCTGTTTAGAAGGGCTCGAGTTGAAAATGAATCTGTAAACCGATCAGGGGTGAAGCATTGGTTATCGGGGGAAGAGGCTTATTCACTCCACAAACTAGCCAGGAGATGTTTTAAGAAGAGGGCCACAGTCGTCAGGGCACAGCTAGATTGTCAGTGGCGGGCTGACATAATCAGTCTTCAAGATCTAGCAAAGCACAACAGTGGCGCAATGAATATATTAACAGTCATAGACGTATTGTCCAAGTACGCCTATGCAGAAGCGTTAAATGATAAAAGTGGTACGATTGTCATCGCCACCTTTAAATTCATCTTCGCGAGAGGTCGAGTACCTCAAAAACTACAAACAGACGCTAGAATTTTTTTTTTAAACAAACCTTTTCATAAATTATAAGAAGCGTGCTGTTCAGCATTTTGTAACGTACACCGAGGTAAAAGCAGCGGTGGTAGAGCGTTTTAACAGAACTTTAAAATCAAAGATGTGGCGATATTTCACAGCCAACAACACCTACAGATATGTGGATGTTCTACAGACTTTTATAGATGTAACGCCATTTACCATAAGACCATCAAAATGTCTCCTGTGGAGGTAAGGGCTGATAATTCATTAATGGTGTGGAGAACTGTGTACGGGAGTCGTCTCGAGGTGAAGGTCAAGAAACCTGTTTTGAAAGATGGGGATCATGTCAGGGTTTCAAAGTTGAAGGGTGTCTTCACCAAAGGCTACCAACAAACATTTAGCGACAGAAAATGTATAGTGGAAAGTGCGGCGTTTAAAGAAGAGGTATATATTTACAAGTTGAAGGACTATGACAGAGTAAAGGTAATGGTGTCTTTTACAACGAAGAGTTACAAAAGATGCCCTAAGATCCGAACAGGGTGTACAGGGTTGAAAAGGTTATGAAAAGGAAAGGCAGCGGAGTTAAGAGACAGGTGCTGGTCAAATAGTGGAGATGGGCAGAGAAATGTAACAGTTGGGTTTTGGACAGCTCGCTACATAGGGTGTGAGGTCGTGCTGTAAGCACCGAGATGGAGTCCTCACCTTTATATATTAAGCTGCTGTCCAATGCCTCAAAGGACATGTTCCCTGACAATCAGATTTCTAATTATACGGTGAAACTGGCTAAACCGGTGGACCTGAAAAGGTCCTGGGAGGTGGCCCCAACGGAGATACAGTACCCTAAAATGTGGAATACATTTAAAGAGCACGAGGGTAAATTTATCATAAAGTGCTCCCAGGACTTCTTGAACTTCCCCATGAGTTTCCCACTTGGGTATTGCGCCACCATCGCAGCGGTTGTTGACTCAATCAACAGAGCCATAGCCAACATTGAAGAGTATGCGAATCTACATCTGGTGTTGAATAACATTAGAAAAAAAGTATTTCTTAAAGCCCTGGAGTGCGATACCCGGTTTACCTGTACCTGTAAATTACAAAGGGATTTAAGGACCGTACAACATGTGAAAAGACCGGTGGATCCAGACGCTACATGTCCTGACATTAACTGCGGATTTTATACACTCTTCTTGTATAGCGACATCGTAGAACCTCAGAGGATAGGGGATAGTTATTCGCCATTGTTGAGATGGGTCCCGGTGAAGGGAGAAAATAATGCAATGGTTAATATACAACATCACAAACTCGACTACGTGGCAATTTCCAAACACCATTTTGACACTATAACCATCATGGTCTACAACGATCAGTCAGAGCTGGTGGCCTTTAGATACATGAAAAGTTACTGTTAAGCTTCATTTAAGGCTGTGACGGTGACTATTAGGGAGTTGCTATGGTCATCATGAAAACATACGGGTATCCCTCTATGTACAGGGACTATTATAGAGTTCAGGCTGGCTATGGAAGACCGCTGTCCTACTTTCAAGGGGCCCCTGTTGTGTACGGGACGGATTGGGGGGCTTCTTTCTGAGTTTGTTTAGAAGAGCCATGCCTTTTTTGAGAAGAGGGTACAAAATTGCAAAACCTCACGTTAAAGCTGCTGCTACGAACATAGCCCATGACGTTGTTGGCTCTGTAACATCGGCTTTCGCCGAGCGCATGAACAAACAGACCCAGGAAGGAACTGGGTTGTTCTACAAGGCACATGTGGGTGTTAAAAGGAAGCGAAGGGCTTCGAGGTGCTGGGGTCTGCCAATGCCCTATAAAAAACATAGGACTTCTTTAAAAGGCCCACACAAAAGAAGAGTCATGAGACAGAAGAGATCTTCTAAATAAGCTATTATGGCCCTCGTACACTGCGCCTTGGTTGAATGCGCCAAATCTCAGCTAGATTTGTTTTCTCCTAAACCAACACAGACCGAGAACAGTTTTTTCACTGAAGTATCACCTCTAGCCTCTCTGACGCCTCTGGTGCAGATAAAGTTTTATTTGTTGAGGTCCACAGATATTTATTTGGATCTCAACAACAGTCTGCTATACCTCGTCTACAATATAACAAAAGCGAACAGCACCAACATCAAGGCTGATGCTAAAGTGGCACTGATCGCCAGCCCGTCGCAACCATGTTTAATCAAGTGGACATTAACCTGGGCAATCGACTCGCAAAGTGAGAACATGTACACCTACAGGGACTACATAGAGAGTATTCTAAATTACAGTTGTGAAGACCTGGACACACAGCTTTCAGTGGGGCTCTTCTACAAAGAGACTCAAGCGCATTTTGAGGACATTGCTTTGGACGGGGCAACAATGGTTTTAAAAAAAGAGCCAGCTTCGCCACCAGCAGTAGACAGTTTGACCTCCTGGGGGCAATAAATTCAGACCTTTTCTTCCAAGATAAGCTTCTCGTCAACGGTATAGATCTTAAGATCAAACTCAACCACAACAAGGACGCGTTATGTCTCATCAGTGGCGATGTGGAGCAGTATAACCTGATTATATTGTCCGCAAGCCTGTCTGTAAACAGAGTGAAAGTGTCACAGAGGGTCAGACTGGCCCATGTGAAGCTTTACGACTATCAAACACCAGTACGCCATTGAAAGAGTGGCTCTGAAGATATTCAGCATCCCCGCCGGTACTAGATTAATGCAGCAGGAAAATCTGTTTCTGGGGCAACTCTCGTATTCATCATCATAGGGTTTGTGGACAATACAGCTTTTAGCGGGCTCTATTCCTCTAACCCTTTCAATTACAAGCACCACAACATCAACTACGCTGCTTTGATCCACGAGGGATCTCTTATCCCCACAAAACCATTTACCCTGAGTTTTGGAACATCCAATTTTGTCAGGGAATATCTCGGTCTGGTCTCGATAACTGGGAAACATCTGTGTGACTCAGGAGTTGTTGTTTCAAGAGAGGGGTGTGGGGCCGGCTACACGCTGTTCGCGTTTGACCTGACTCCTGACATGGAGGACGGTGACCACTACAACTTGATCAAAAACAGAAATCTAAAAGCTGAAATATGCTATACACGGGCACTGGCTACCAGCGTGAACATGGTTGTATTCTCTGTATTCAACAGCGTCATCCAAGTCAATAACGCCCGACAGATTATGATTGACTATCATTAAAAGATTGTAAAATTGACTCTGTTCAGATACAGGACTTCTTAGGCAGGCTTAAATACGCTAAGAAATACTTTTTAGGTGTATTTCCTAGCGACGGGCTACTCGGGGAGATAGACCCAGAAAGACCATGCACCCTAGTCTTTAACACCGACCTGCATTAAAAGGGAGGTACACGTTGGGCAGCCCTGTTCCTGGATGTAGACAAGGTTATAGTGTTTGACAGTTTCGCAGAGTTTCCAGAGCATAACATTTATACAAAACCGATATCCAAATATGTAAAAAAACATTGCCCATAGTCGAGTATAACACAATGTGTGTACAGGATTCTCTAGCCATCGCATGCGGGATACATTGTATATATTTTATTAGCAAAATGTCTGAGGGCATGACGTTTAGAAATATTTTAAATCTGTATTCCGCCGATCTAGTTAACAACGATGATATTGTTATGGAATATGTGCATGACAACTCAAGGACTATGTCGAGCGTTGTTAAAACAGAATACGGTGTTTGTCAAAAGTGTAAGGCCTTGTAACGCCTCTATTTGTATTGATGACTGTCTACAATAAAAACATTTTAAACATAAATTCAGACTATGCATTTTTTCTTCACCCACCACACATTTTAAAACCTTTTTAAAGAAGATGACTGACAACTGTTGAAAAGTTAAAAAGTGTTTATTACAAACAGTTTTCATCACAAACATTTACATGGATAAAGAAAAAAATGAAGCAAAAATCTTTAGAGACATGAACCTTTTAACAAAACTGTACAACTGTTCAAATGTCATGATAACATTAGAGTGGTAGCCAACTGTTCATTTTGAACAGTCTCTTTTTAGGCTCCATATGTAGAGCGTCGCTGCTCCTAGACGGTGTTAGCTGCAGAAAGAAAGCTGATGTTGACACAGTGGGACTCATGGTAAAAACACCAGGGGTCGGATCTTTCAAACTTTCAAGCATTCGCCCGTGGCTGGTGTAGGAGGCTGGCCTGGCTTGTAGTGAGTACCAAGGGGTACTTACACTCTGTACCAGGTCTAGTTATCCCTTATTAGTGTAGAAGAGGTGTTTCTAGCAGTTTAGGCTGATAGAAGGTAGCTATAGGAGCAGCTTAGGCTGAACTAGGAGACATGCAAAGCTCCTACTATACCACTGGTGTCATATGCACAATATCATAAGAAAACACAACCCACAGATATACTAAAAATAAAGGTACTTTATTTTTATGACAATATGCCAAAAGTATCTCAGTGAGTACCCTCAGTATGAGGATGCCAAATATACACAAGATATATGTACACAATACCAAGAATATGCAGTAATAGCAAAAGGAAGTAATGCAAGCAGTGTAGAATTACAGTAGATTGCAATAGGAGCACATAGGTATAGGGGCAACACAAACCATATACTCCAAAAGTGGAATGCGAACCACGAATGGACCCCAAACCTATGTGAGCTTGTAGAGGGTCGCTGGGACTGTAAGAAAACAGTGAGGGTTAGAAAAATAGCCCACCCCAAGGCCCTGAAAAGTAGGTGTAAAGTGCACCTTTATTCCCCAGAGAGCACAGAAGTCGTGATAGGGAAATTCTGCAAGGAAGACCAACACCAGCAATGCAACCAAAGTGGATTTCCAGATGAGAGTACCTGTGGAACAAGGGAACCAAGTCCAAGAGTCGCGACAAAGTCGAGATTGGGCAGATGCCCAAGAAATGCCAGCTGAGGGTGCAAAGAAGCTGCCACCGGATGGTAGAAGCTGTGGATTCTGCAAGAACTAAGAGGGCTAGAAACTTCCCCTTTGGAGGATGGATGTCCCACGTCGTGAAGAAGCTTGCAGACGTATTCCCACGCAGAAAGACCGCAAACAAGCCTTGCTAGCTGCAAGGGTCGCAGTTAGGGTTTGTGGATGCTGCTGTGGCCAAGGAGGGACCAGGATGTTGCCACTTGGATGAGGAGATAGAGGGGGCGCCCAGCAAGTCAGGGAGCCCTCACAGAAGCAGGCAGCACCCGCAGAAGTACCGGAACAGGCACTTAGAAGAGGAGTGAACCATAGCTCACCCGAAGACACAAAGGGGAGTCCCACGATGCCGGAGGACAACTCAGAAGGTTGTGCACTGCAGGTTAGAGTGTTGGGGACCCAGGCTTGGCTGTGCACAAAGGAAATCCTGGAAGAGTGCACAGGAGCCGGAGCAGCTGCAAATCACGCGGTACCCAGCAATGCAGTCTAGCGTGGGGAGGTAAGGACTTACATCCACCAAACTTGGACTGAAGAGTCACTGGACTGTGGGAGTCACTTGGACAGAGTTGCTGAGTTCCAGGGACCACGCTCGTCGTGTTGAGAGGGGACCCAGAGGACCGGTGATGCAGTCTTTTGTTGCCTGCGGTTGCAGGGGGAAGATTCCGTCGACCCACAGGAGATTTCTTCAGAGCTCCTAGTGCAGAGAGGAGGCAGGCTACCCCCAGAGCATGCACCACCAGGAAAACAGTCGAGAAGGCGGCAGGATCAGCGATACAAGGTTGCAGTAGTCGTCTTTGCTACTTTGTTGCGGTTTTGCAGGCGTCCTGAGCAGTCAGCGGTCGATCCTTTGGCAGAAGGTGAAGAGAGAGATGCAGAGGAACTCTGATGAGCTCTTGCATTCGTTATCTAAAGAATTCCCTAAAGCAGAGACCCTAAATAGCCAGAAAAGGAGGGTTGGCTACCTAGGAAGGAGGATAGGCTAGCAACACAGGTAAGAGCCTATCAGAAGGAGTCTCTGACGTCACCTGCTGCCCCTGGCCACTCAGAGCAGTCCAGTGTGCCAGCAGCACCTCTGTTTCCAAGATGGCAGAGGTCTGGAGCACACTGGAGGAGCTCTGGGCACCTCCCCTGGGAGGTGCAGGTCAGGGGAGTGGTCACTCCCCTTTCCTTTGTCCAGTTTCGTGCCAGAGCAGGGATGGGGGATCCCTGAACCAGTGTAGACTGGCTTATGCAGAGATGGGCACCATCTGTGCCCATCAAAGCATTTCCAGAGGCTGGGGGAGGCTACTCCTCCCCAGCCCTGACACCTTTTTCCAAAGGGAGAGGGTGTAACACCCTCTCTCTGAGGAAGTCATTTGTTCTGCCTTCCTGGGCCAATCCTGGCTCGACCCCAGGAGGGCAGAAACCTGTCTGAGGGGTTGGCAGCAGCAGCAGCTGCAGTGAAACCCCAGGAAAGGTAGTTTGGCAGTACCCGGGTCTGTGCTAGAGACTCGGGGGATCATTGAATTGTCTCCCCAATGCCAGGATGGCATTGGGGTGACAATTCCATGATCTTAGACATGTTACATGGCCATGTTCGGAGTTACCATTGTGACGCTGTACATAGGTAGTGACCTATGTAGAGTGCACACGTGTAATGGTGTCCCCGCACTCACAACGTCTGGGGAATTTGCCCTGAACGATGTGGGGGCACCTTGGCTAGTGCCAGGGTGTCCACACACTAAGTAACTTAGCACCCAACCTTTACCAGGTAAAGGTTAGACATATAGGTGACTTATAAGTTACTTAAGTGCAGTGGTAAATGGCTGTGAAATAACGTGGACGTTATTTCACTCAGGCTGCAGTGTCAGGCCTGTGTAAGAATTGTCAGAGCTCCCTATGGGTGGCAAAAGAAATACTGCAGCCCATAGGGATCTCCTGGAACCCCAATACCCTGGGTACCTCAGTACCATATACTAGGGAATTATAAGGGTGTTCCAGTATGCCAATGTGAATTGGTAAAATTGGTCACTAGCCTGTTAGTGACAATTTAGAAAGCAGAGAGAGCATAACCACTGAGGTTCTGGTTAGCAGAGCCTCAGTGAGACAGTTAGTCATCACACAGGGAACACATACAGGGCACACTTATGAGCACTGGGGCACTGGCTGGCAGGGTCCCAGTGACACATACACTAAAACAACAAATATACAGTGAAATATGGGGGTAACATGCCAGGCAAGATGGTACTTTCCTACAGTTGGCATTACCGACGATTATGGAAGGAAAGTTGAGTTGCGCAGAGGAGTGTAGGAACTGCTCCAATCCTCTGGGAGCATTTTGTGTCAATAGGCTTTTGCTGTGCTTGATTCCTCTGACCAGGTCAGACATGTGTGATCCAGCAAACAGTTGGCCCTTGTAAACGAATTCACTCCGGTCAGATCTTTAGTAGCAGTCATTTTACCGAGCAGCATTTGCGCTGCCCCTTGGTACCTCTGACTTATATTTTTTAAAAGGTCTTCGACAAAGGCGTCCGTAGGGGCTTGGGGTCCTGGGTTTTGAGGTGCTACCTGGTCTGCTGATGGCTGTTCCGTGTCAGGGGTATACAGAGGCAGTTTGTTTTTTTCAGCGGTCCACTGTTTGTAATACTGTAAAAAGTTTTGAAGGGCTCCTGAGTAAAGCCCTGCTTTGTCGTGTTGTTTTTAATTGGTTCAGTTCAAAATGGCTTTGATCTCAGCATCGAGACGCTGCGTCACGTTTCTGCGTATGTCCCAGATGGCGGTGGTAGAACGCAGACATGGTAGCAACCTTATATTGCAAGGTTTAGAGTGTAAATGTTATCAAAGTTTTTTTAATGGGTCTTTTTATAGGCTTTGGGGACTGTTTTAGACTTGTAAGTGACTGAGAAGTCAGGTGGGAAAATACCAGAGTGTAGTCTGTAGTCTTCTAGAGTATTGGGTTTAAATCTTCCAGTAAGTAGCCGTGGGGTTTTGCGGTGGCATCATTAAACACTTCAATGAAAAACTGAGTGTTTCTGGGGTACATCTGTTTAGCTATAATTGATATCTGAAGCTTGTTGCTGGGGGGGGTAAATAAGGACAGGTATAAGACGTTGAGAGTTATAGAATGACTGCTCTTACCCTTATAAAACAAGTTCTGCACGATGTAGCATATGCTTAGATTACGATAATGTGAATATTGAGTAAAAGCCCTGTCGATCTCGGGGTGGTCCCCGCCTTTGCGCATGAGATCGTCCACAATGACCATGTTTACACTGTGTTTAGGTAACAAGTCGTTGTTGTTGAGATTGCTGTGGATGCCTTCTATAAATCAGATTTGTGGGAAATTAAGGCACAGTTTCGTGTAAAGATCTTGGCAGCAGGAAGAAAGCCATACGATGTTGTTAGGGGTCTGAGATAAAACACTGGACGTGTTTTCTAACAGTTTCCTTATAAAATAACTTTTACCACTATTTGATGGACCTTCTAGAACACAGGAGAATGGGTGTTGCCGCCTGGTGTCCATAACGGTTGGGCGTTTCACCCCTCTAATGTGTTTAATAACTATATAGCAGTGTTTTGTAATCCTCAGCCAGTATCCTTTTATCAAAAACAACTCGCAGGGTTTTATACAATGGCTGTGTTGTAATTTCCCACCTTTTTTGGACCCGACTATGCTAGGGTGATTTACAACTATTGCTTTATTATTTTTGCGATTGCTCGATGCGTAGTACAAATGCGCCAGTCCCTTCAGACTGTCAAAATTAATTTTAATTGTATTGCTGATGTTTAAAGTGATACCTTTGACTTTCATGTCTTTGTTGTGAGAGGTTTTGTGACTATAGGTCTTGGGTCTGGTCGAGCATGTACTTATCCTTTTCGCGCTTGCTGGTCAAATCCCCTCGGTAATCACCTAGCGCAGGATAATCATCACCCTCTTTACTCTCAAAAATAACAGAGTTGGTGTTGTGGTACAAACAACTATCCTGAAGTGTATCCAGCAACCTGTAAAGCTCTAGACGAGCATGAACGGTTGTGGAGCACGCTATGAAGATGTTTATATTGTAATACCTTGTGGGGTACTCTTTGGTGTATTTCCAGCATAGAATGGCCGTCTCATTGTCGATAAATTCGCAACTTGTTACGTCGTAAGACAGGGCAAATAGATACTTAAAAAGATCGGCTGGATCTGTGACGATGGATGTGTTTGACAAATTTGTACGCTATGCGAATTTTCACCCTAAGGAAAAGAGACAGAACTTAGCTAACTGGCGTCTGTCGAGGTTAACCTTTATGAACTCCGGTTTCAGTGTAATACCCTTGTGATCATGGTAATCAGCAATGTTCTTTTGCTTCGAGGCTCAGGGACGCACCAGTCGGGACACACCGATGCCTACTGTTTGTCTCTGAGAAACAAGTTGATGTATTCAGAAAAGAGTCGGTTGTGGTGCATGGAAAGTGCCAAATTTCCAGAATTTTACCGAGGCAATATCCTTTCCCGAAGGCTGTTTGTACCTCGATGTACACCATGTCCCCTCCAGCAGCATTTGCTCATCACTATGGTGGTCATTCCAACCTTGGCGGTAAAAGCCGCTTACCGCTGTCAGAAGACCGCCAACATACCGCCGCGGCCGCGGTAAACCGCCACGGTCATTCTGACCCACAACAGGCAATCCGCCAAAATACAGACATCCACAAAAGTCCGCCACACCAAAGGGCAGCGAGAAACTGGCGATGACCAAACCTCCACCGTCACGCCAACAGAAATACGCCCACACTATCACGACACACGAATCCACGCGGCGGTCTTTCAACCGCGGTATTCCATTGGCGGTACACACCGCCGCGCTCAATATACACACACACTTACAAAACACAGCCACATTGGACAATTACAAATACACACACCTGATACACATACACACACCACTCCCACACACCCAACACAATATAAAACACACACCCACATCACCCACAAATCCCCACTGCTACAGAATCGGGACCACGCACTGAGAAAAAGAGAACTCAGCACCCAGACGCAAATTTTACTTTCACCCAGCAATATTTCTACGCACTTCACACAACACACCAATACACATCACCACACAATCCACCCCACACATCATCCACACCACCCCATGGCACCGCAAAGACACCCCAGGTTCTCCGAGGATGAACTCAGGGTCATGGTGGAGGAAATTGTACGGGTAGAGCCACAGCTCTTCGGAACACAGGTGCAGCACACCACCATTGCCAGGAAGATGGAGCTGTGGAGCAGAATAGTCGATCGGGTCAATGCTGTGGGACAGCACCCAAGAAATAGGGACGACATCAGGAAGCGGTGGAACGACCTACGGGGGAAGGTGCGTTCAATGGTATCCAGGCACAACATAGCGGTGCAGCGGACTGGCGGCGGACCCCCACCTCCTCCCCCAGAATTTACAACATGGGAGGAGCAAGTCTTGGTGATCCTGCATCCTGAGGGCCTCGCAGGAGTATCTGGAGGAATGGACTCTGGTAAGGCAAATCATCACTACTTCATCCCCCCCACCAGCATACCAACTCATACCCCCACCCTCACCCTCACCCCATCACATCCTGCTCCTTGCAAATGTCTCACCATCACAGCCCACCCATCCCAACACCAATCCCTGCATGTGACCACAAAGCATGGACACCCATCACCAAAGCATGCCCACTGCACATACCCATCCCCCACCAAATCACCATCACAAAAGCCCCCACACGGGAATGCCAGCACTGGGGTACAAGGGCACCCACCCATTACACGCTATGGCACACACAAATGCAATAACCATACTTTTATACCCCTGCAGGACCCGAACGCCACGTCACCGCGCAGGAGGGTCCACAAATGTCCACTCCACCCCCAGAAGAGGCCCACAGTGAGGACAGCACCTCTGTCGACCTGGATCTAGATGACCAGCCCGGCCCATCGGGGACCTCGGGACAGTCGGTTCCCCTCAGACAGCCACAGCCCATAGCAGACCTTCCCCCCTCTGGGAACACCAGCACAGCACCCACCCAGCGGGCCCATACCTCTGTCCACAGGACACGTCAATCAGCGGTGTGTCCACCACTACAGGGCACCCAGGTTAACCCACCACCCCAACAACAACAGGGACCTGGGGGCAGTGGTAGTGGGCACACGGTCCAGGGGACAGAGGCCCAGGGAAACAGGGGAACTGGGAGGGTTGCTGTGCGACAGGGGGGGGACAGGCCCAGGGAACCCACTCTCCACGAGGCCCTCTCCTCCATCATGGGAGCCTACCACCACTCCCAGGAGACGATGGCGACGGTCCTGGCCAGGTTTCAGGAGATCCAGCTTCTGCAGGAGGAACAGTATTTGGGGTTCAGGGAGGAAGTACGAAACATCAATTCCGCCCTGGCCACCATTGTAGGGGCTCTGAATCAGGTAGTCACCACATTGCGGGACACTGTGGCAGGACAAAGGGCCGCTGACACTAGCGTGGACCAAGAACTGCCTACCACCTCTGCCGGCGCTATTGGACAGGAGGCCCCGCCACAGGACCAACAGGCCACCAGCACCCCACCCCCTGCAGAAGGAGAACCACCCCGCAAGCGGGCCCTGAGATCCAGGAAGAAGACAGAGTAAGATGCCAAGACCCCCGCCAGAAAAGGATACTTCCCTGATTGTCATCCCACTGTCCCACATTGACACCCTGTCCATTCTTATACTGCCCATGCTCCACTTTCCACAGCCATTTGGACAATGCACCTGTGATAGTAATAGTCTGGACTCTGCCATGGACAATCCTCCACCATCACCCCTCACCGATTTGCAATCACCCACCAATATAGAGCACTGAAATAAACACAGTTATTGCACAAAACAATCAGGAATCTGGCTGTGATTTTGTACTAATGTATTAGACATTACCGTCCCAAAATGCATATTTACATTGTGATGCCAACATACCACTGTCACACAGCTGTAGTCCATGGGGAAACAAAGCAGATGTCACGCAGTATGGCCCACATCTCTGAAATTGGAAGGGAAAGTCACAACTCAGTTACCATACACTGGGGTAAAAGATCAGATAGTAGAGAGGTAGTAGGGGTTAAGTATATGCAATATGCCGGGTTGGAATCTTACCTGTGTGTCATTGAAAATACTGTTGTATTACTGTGTTCCTGTTGTCTATGTCGTCCTCTTCGGCTTCCTCGTCTTCACTGTCCACAGGCTCCACAGCTGATGCAACACCACCATCTGGACCATCCTCCTGCAGAAAAGGCACCTGGCGTTGCAAAGCCAGGTTGTGAAGCATACAGCAGGCCACGATGATCTGGCACACCTTCTTTGGTGAGTACAATAGGGATCCACCTGTCATATGGAGGCACCTGAACCTGGCCTTCAGGAGGCCGAAGGTCCGCTCGATCACCCTCCTAGTTCGCCCATGGGCCTCATTGTACCGTTCCTCTGCCCTTGTCAGGGAATTCCTCACTGGGGTCAGTAGCCATGACAGGTTGGGGTAACCAGAGTCACCTAATAGCCACACACGGTGCCTCTGGAGTTGACCCATCACGTAAGGGATGCTGCTATTCCGCATGATGTACGCGTCATGCACTGAGCCAGGGAACTTGGCATTAACATGGGAGATGTACTGGTCTGCCAAACACACCATCTGTACATTCATCGAATGATAACTCTTTCTGTTTCTGTATACTTGTTCACTCCTGCTGGGGGGTACTAAAGCCACATTGGTCTCATCAATGGCACCTATGATGTTGGGGATATGTCCAAGGGCATAGAAATCACCTTTCACTGTAGGCAAATCCCCCACCTCAGGGAAAACAATGTAGCTTCACATGTGTTTCAGAAGGGCAGACAACACTCTGGACAACACCTTGGAAAACATAGGCTGGGACATCCCTGATGATATGGCCACTGTTGTTTGAAATGACCCACTTGCAAAGAAATGGAGTACTGACAGCACCTGCACTAGAGGTGGGATCCCTGTGGGTTGGCGGATGGGTGACATCAGGTCTGGCTCCAGCTGGGCACACAGTTCATGAATAGTGGCTCGGTCAAGCCTGTATGTCAGTATGACATGTCTTTCCTCCATTGTCGACAGGTCTACCAGCGGTCTGTACACGGGAAGATTCCTCCATCTCCTCACATGTCCCAGCGGACGGTGCCTATGAAGGACAACAGTGAGCACAGAGTAAATCAACCCACAGGTACGTAACCACAGCTTGCACATAACACGAATCCCAATGCATTGAATGGTTTGTATGAGTGTTGATGCAAGGCCTAGGTATGTGTGACGCAGTTAAAAGTAAGCCATGTGGGCCCTTGAAATGGCGGCTGCCTGACCTGTGAAGTGTGACAATGGGATGTGAGGTAAATGCGCTGGCGTGGCACACCGTAGCGGTAGGCGGTCGAAGACCGCAGCGCAAAACAGCATTGGTTAACATTGAACCCTATGGGTCTCAGGAGCCAATGACGTTGTGCGCCGGCGGTCGCGGTACGCACCACCGCGGTACGCACCGCCGCGGGCGTGACCGCCATTTTCTATCTGCTTAATCACTCGATACCTGATCTTCGACAGGAGAGGACCTACACTGCAAGTGCTGCTGTGACCTCGGTCTGGAAGAGACAATGGCTCATGCGACTGGGGAAAGGGCCCCTGCCTTCACTGCTCAGAAATTGGAGAAACTCGTGGATGGGGTCCTCCCCCAGTATGCGCTACTCTACGGTCCTCCAGACCAACAGGTAAGTACACTGGGACCATGCTTTGGGGGCAATGCCTGTGTTGAGTCGGGTGGTGAAAGATGGTGGGGAGGGGAGCGAATGAGGCATGCATCAAACGACGGATGACAGGATGTGCCACATGGCAAGGGTAGGGATGGGGGGCCACTCACATTGAGGGTGCAGAAGGTGATGACTCTTTTTCTCCCCCTGTACATTTCACATAGGTCAGCGCCCACCAGAAGATAGACATTTGGTGTGCCATCGCCAAGGATGTCCGGGCCCTGGGGGTCCATCACAGACGGGGCACCCACTGCCAGAAGAGATGGGAGGACATCCGACGCTGGAGCAGGAAGACGGCGGAGGCTCAGCTGGGGATGGCCTCCCAGCGTGGGAGGGGTGCCAGTCGGACTTTGACCCCCTGATGTCCCAGATCCTGGCGGTGGCCTACCCCGATTTGGATGGGCGCATGAGGACATCACAGCAGACACAAGGGGGTGAGTACACTCTCATTCTGGTGACTTTGCGCGCAGTGGAGGTGTCTGGGTGGGGGAGGAGGGCTGTGGGTATCCCTAGGCCAGGACGATTTCTGTAGGCTAGGCCCCTCCGTAAGGCATGGCCCTGTGCCCCCGCCCCCACCTCTATAGGGTGCCAAGTACAGCTATTCATGGCCCTGTGTCATCTATGTGTGCAGATGTCGTCCATAGGCTTGTAGGCCATGTCACACGGATTGAGTAGTGGACCCCAAGTGCATGGCGTAGTGGAGGGGGCTTCTGTGTCTGTCCTCTCCGCCAACGGTGTCGCCAATGCATGCCCTCAACATGTCTTTATTTCCCACCCCCCCTTTTTTGTGGTCTTCCTGTTCATGTGTGCATTAGCATCATCAGGCGGAGGAGAAGTGGCATCGGAGCACGAGGGAGCTGCATCCCACATGGCCCTGGAGGGCCATGCAACGGATTCTGAATACACCAGTGGGACGGAGGGCGAGGGGAGCTCCACAGCGGGGACTCGGGCAGACATAAGTGACACGTACTCGTCCTCTGAAGGGAGCTCCCTTGTGGTGGCGGCAACATCCGTGCCCCCCGCAACAACAGGTACAGCCGCCACCCAGCGCACCAGCACCGCCCTCCCAGCAGCCCCTCAGCGTTTGCACCGTGCCCGCTCACCCAAGAAGGTGGGTATCTCCTTCGCCCCAGGCACCTCAGGCCCTGCCCCAGTCACCCCTGCTGCCCTCAGTGAGGAGATCATTGACCTCCTGAGGACACTCACTGTTGGGCAGTCTACCATTTTGAATGCCATCCAGGGTGTCGAAAGAGAGGTGCACCAGAGTAATGCATACCTGGAGGGCATTCATTCTGGTCAGGCTGCCCTTCAGCGATCGTTCAACACTCTGGCCTCAGCACTGATGGCAGCAATTGTCCCTGTCTCTAGCCTCCCCCTCCAACTTCCTCCACCCATACCCTATCACCTGTACCTCTGCCTATCCCAGACACACCATCAGACCAGCCTGCACACACCTCAACACCCAAGGGAAGCTCATCCAGACATAAGCACCACACATCACACAAGCATTCACACAAGCAACATCCACATACAGACATACCAACACCCACTGCCTCCACTGTGTCCCCCTCCTCCTCATCTCCCTCCTCCCTCCCTGTCACGTCTCCACTCACACCTGCATGCACAACATCTTCAGCCACTACGTCCATCACCAGCACACACACCAGAACCCCCCGCACACGTGCAGTCACCACCCCCACTACCATTTACACGTCCCCTGTGTCCTCTCCCAGTGTGTCTGTCACCCCCTCTTCCAAGATACACAAATGCAGGCAGCCACCCACCCAACAGCCATCCACCTCACGACAGCCTCCAGCCCAAGCACCTGCACCCAAAGACACTAGACTTAAGACTCCTACAGCCACAACCTCTTCCTCCACTCCTATACCCCCTACACCTACCCGTCCCACTGGTCCTAAATTGCTATTCCTGTCCAAACTTAACCTCTTTCCTACAACACCCCCACCCCGTCCATCTCACAGGACTCCAGTCAGCACCTCAGCCACCACAAAACCGGGCCCTGTGATGACAGTCTGCCATGGACTGTGGAGTCCCCCACCCTCAAGGGCAGCCAGTTCAGTACGGAGCCAAGGCAAGGGCAGCCCACCCCCGGAGAAACACCCGAAGATAGTCAGCGGCCGGCACGAGAGGGTGAAAACACCAGGCACTAAAATCCCTACCATGGCTCCGGCACGAAGTGTGGAGACAGGTGGCACACCGCCCAAGTTGGGGAAGGGCCACAGGCGAACAGGGAAGGCTGGGAAGGTCAGCACGCCCGAGGAGAGCGCCATCAGCCCAGCTGGCCAGGAGGGCCCTGCTAGACCCATCCCAGGTGGGCAGGAGGACACCAACAGGCCCGGTACTGCAGACCAGGAAGGCCCTGCCAGCCACCCGACAGATGGGCAGGAAGGCCCCGCCAGCCACAGGACAGGTGGCAAATGACCTGCACGCCATGGCCTGATCCGCTGAACTGGGCCCTTCATCTCAAGCACCGCTGCACTGGGCACCGCCGTCTCAAGCACCGCTGAACTGGGCACCGCCGTCTCAAGCACCGCTGAACTGGGCCCTTCATCTCAAGCACCGCTGCACTGGGCACCGCCGTCTCAAGCACCGCTGCACTGGGCACCGCCGTCTCAAGCACCGCTGCACTGGGCACTGCCGTCTCAAGCATCGCTGAACTGGGCCCTTCATCTCAAGCACCGCTGCACTGGGCACCGCCGTCTCAAGCACCGCTGAACTGGGCCCTTCATCTCAAGCACCGCTGCACTGGGCACCGCCGTCTCAAGCACCGCTGCACTGGGCCCTTCATCTCAAGCCCCGCTGAACTGGGCCCTTCATCTCAAGCACCGCTGCACTGGGCACCGCCGTCTCAAGCACCGCTGAACTGGGCACCGCCGTCTCAAGCACCGCTGCACTGGGCATCGCCGTCTCATGCACCGCTGAACTGGGCCCTTCATCTCAAGCACTGCTGAACTTGGCCCTTCATCTCAAGCACCTCTGCACTGGGCACCGCCGTCTCAAGCACCGCTGAACTGGGCACCGCCGTCTCAAGCACCGCTGCACTGGGCACCGCCGTCTCAAGCACCGCTGCACTGGGCACCGCCATCTCAAGCACCGCTGAACTGGGCCCTTCATCTCAAGCACTGCTGAACTGGGCCCTTCATCTCAAGCACCGCTGCACTGGGCACCGCCGTCTCAAGCACCGCTAAACTGGGCACTGCCATCTCAAGCACCGCTGCACTAGGCACCGCTGTCTCAAGCACCGCTGAACTGGGCACCGCCGTCTCAAGCACCGCTGCACTGGGCACCGCTGTCTCAAGCACCGCTGAACTGGGCCCTTCATCTCAAGCACCGCTGAACTGGGCCCTTCATGTCAAGCACCGCTGCACTGGGCACCACCGTCTCAAGCACCGCTGCACTGGGCACCACTGTCTCAAGCACCGCTGAACTGGGCCCTTCATCTCAAGCACCATTGCACTGGGCACCGCCGTCTCAAGCACCGCTGAACTGGGCACCGCCGTCTCAAGCACCGCTGCACTGGGCATCGCTGTCTCATGCACCGCTGAACTGGGTCCTTCATCTCAAGCACTGCTGAACTGGGCCCTTCATCTCAAGCACCGCTGCACTGGGCACCGCCTTCTCAAACACCGCTGAACTGGGCACCGCCGTCTCAAGCACCGCTGCACTAGGCACCGCCGTCTCAAGCACCGCTGCACTGGGCACCGCCGTCTCAAGCAACGCTGAACTGGGCCCTTCATCTCAAGCACCGCTGAACTGGGCCCTTCATCTCAAGCACTGCTGCACTGGGCACCGCCGTCTCAAGCACCGCTGAACTGGGCACCGCAGTCTCAAGCACCGCTGCACTGGGCACCGCCGTCTCAAGCACCGCTGAACTGGGCACCGCCGTCTCAAGCACCGCTGCACTGGGCACCACCGTCTCAAGCACCGCTGAACTGGGCCCTTCATCTCAAGCACCGCTGAACTGGGCCCTTCATCTCAAGCACCGCTGCACTGGGCACCGCCGTCTCAAGCACCGCTGCACTGGGCACCGCCGTCTCAAGCACCGCTGAACTGGGCCCTTCATCTCAAGCACCGCTGCACTGGGCACCGCCGTCTCAAGCACCGCTGAACTGGGCCCTTCATCTCATGCACCGCTGCACTGGGCACCGCCGTCTCAAGCACCACTGCACTGGGCCCTTCATCTCAAGCACCGCTGAACTGGGCCCTTCATCTCAAGCACCGCTGCCCTGGGCACCGCCGTCTCAAGTACCGCTGCACTGGGCACCGCCGTCTCAAGCACCACTGGCCCATTAGCGGCAAGGGCAGGCCTGCATCTGTGTCGGGCAGGGCTGCACGAGCACTCTGGGCACCAGTCCCCCTCCAGAACCAGTGGAGACATGCATCCACTTGAGAGACTGTGGCTTTGCACTCCCCAGGATGGCACAGTGGGCAAGCCACCCACTGGAGAGACTTGAGAGACTGTGGCTTTGCACTCCCCAGGATGGCACAGTGGGCAACCCACCCACTGTAGAGACTTGAGAGACTGTGGCTTTGCACTTCCCAGGATGGCACAGTGGGCAAGCCACCCACTGGAGAGACTTGAGAGACTGTGGCTTTGCACTCCCCAGGATGGCACAGTGGGCAACCCACCCACTGGAGAGACTTGAGAGACTGTGGCTTTGCACTCCCCAGGATGGCACAGTGGGCAACCCACCCACTGCAGAGACTTGAGAGACTGTGGCTTTGCACTCCCCAGGATTGAACAGTGGCCATGGAGGCCCCTCGTGGATCTGGCGTCGTGCACTCATCTGGCTGAGGTGCCCCCCCTTCCCTTCCCCCTGAGGTGCCTGTAGTTTTCTTATCTGATGCCCCTGCAGTGTTCTCTCCGTTGGAGTCAGGTATCCTGTGTGGGCTTTGCCCATGTGATTTGGGCCCAGTGGTCCACGGACAATGCCTGCTACAATGCTCGGACTTGTACATATATGTATATAAGTGTTTTTGATGTGTAGATATATATATATATATATACATATATATATATAATTCAGCCAGTAATACAATATGTTCCAATGTTTAGAATCATTTCCTTTTGTCTTTGCATTCTTCCGGGGGGCTTGGGGGGGTAACTGTGATGTATTACTATGCATTGATGTGTGTGTTGTAGTGGGTGAGGGTGGGTGTGTCGCGTATGTGTGTCCCCGTAATATTTTCTCCTCCCACCTCCCCTGTGTCGTAGGTGCAGTACTCACCGTTGTCTTCTGCGCCGGCGTTCGTGCTCCTGGTAGAGGAGCAGGAAGACAATCGCTGGGAGGATGTGGAGTTCGGGTTCCATGCTGTCCAGATTCCTCGTGGGTTGTATGGAGGTGAGCGTTTTCCGTTTGAAATGGCTGTTTCCGCCATGTTTTTATCGGTGGGGCTACCGCCCCGGAAAAGGTGGCGGATTGGTGTGTTGTGATAGGGTGGCCGGTACATTGACTCCCGCCTGTCTGTTGGCGGTGACCGCCGCGCTGTTTTTTTGTGCCGCCGTGGCGGGCGGTGTGGTAATGTGGCGGTCTCTGTTGGCGGTTTCCGCCAGAGTCGGAATTCAATTTTTTTACCCGCCAACCTGTTTGCGGTTTGGCCGCTGGTTTAACACCGACCGCCAGGGTTGGAATGACCCCCTATGTCTACACTCACTAGTCTGTTTACTTTCAGCACATATTCGACATAAAGGCAACATTAACTTGCCGCCTACTCTGTATGGAAGCACCAGGTAGTAAAGCTTCCGCGGAGGGTGGATTTGAAACTTAACAAGATCAAAGTACTTGTCTAGGGACTTAGAGTTCCTACATATGATCCTAGGATGCTCCACCGTGTACAACTTCACCTTGTTCACAAACGGATACAGACTGGTGAAGTCGTAGTAGTGTATTTTCTCACCAGCGACCCGGTACAGCTGTATGGCATTTGTATGACCACAGAATAAGGCGTCGCTGGGTTCCAATGGTGCTGGTAACTTCCGGCTCTTAATGAAAGTACTGAGTTCTGCATCTTTGGTTAGCTCGTCTAACCACTTGTGTTCCCAGAGGGTTCTCAGAACAAAGCCTCTGTTTTCAATACACTGCGCCTTTGCCAGAGTACAGCGATGCAGATGTTCAAACGTGGTGCCCTGCAGTCTACTAAACTCGTGGGGTTTGTAACAACGTGGACATCTGTGGTAAAATCAACCGTTGAACTCAAAGGCAGTTGGTACCCCATTAATTAACGCATACGCATATGAGCCACTGAATAGACGAGGTGGAGTAACGTTTCTGTTTACCGTTATAGAGGTCAGGCGGTACTAGAGCTATGGTTTTAGGTTTTAAAAACATGTGCTGATAAATAGACATGCACATGGATGCCAGAGTAATGTTCTTAAATGGGTCTAGGTATTCCATGATTTCTTTCCCTTTACAGGATGTGGTTTTGATTATCCTGACTTGTTTTGTCATCTCCACCACAACCTCTATGAAAAGGTTGCCTGCTTTTCGCAAGATCATTACATCCGCCTGACAGTAAGCTTTCAACTCTGTTTGAAAATGAAACCGATTTTCCTGGTTTTTATCGTACCACTGTAGAAAGCTCTCTTTTTCAGACGACATCATGTACTCAATGCCGTAAATGTCAGGCGGAGGCATAGGACTGCTGTAATTCTGATTAGCCCAAGTGAGGGAAATAACCTTTACAGCCTTCCAAACCAAAGGCTTTTGGCAACTTGCTCAACTTCATGGGCAGAAAATTCAAGGTGTCTATGAACCTAATTTCAAATGGCACAACCTTTAACAGCATCAGTTTGGAACCCTGGGTGATGGGCTCAACATTCAGCTTTTCACAAATCAGCTCCCGGGGGAATAAAGAACGAGTTGTACGCTTTCGAGTTGTGAGCCAGCATTGTATACTCATAGTATTTCGGCTGCATGAACGTGTTGAGGAAATTGTTCACACACCAGCGGCCTTCAAACTCCCAGTTTTCATCGGCTGTTAGTTGATGGGCGTAAATTTAGTTAGGCTGGTGCACACCCGTCTCCTGCATACACTCTATATCGAATACAATATAGTCTTCTGTTTTTTTCTGGTGAAAGATTTTGGACTTGTAACACTTGTGTGCTATTCCGGCTATAAAATACACTTTACACCTGGGACATTGCATACCTTTACAATTGTGTTTGGCAGCCTTGTAGTGCCCGCAAGCCTGACAGTCTGATTTACAGATGCACTGTGCGATGCTGATGTGTACTTTCAAGCAGTCTTGCGACTGACAAAACATCTTACACATCGAGCAGTTCACCTTCTGAGCGTTGTCGTCGACGCACCCATCCCTCTGACACATTTTACAGTGCATTTCACACTGGTATCTGGTCTGGTTGTTGTATATGTGATCGCAATGCTCGCGCACATACTCAGGTCCTAGGAAACCCTTCAGGTTCAAGTTACTGTAAAAGTGGTTTTCGTGATGAAGCCCATAAACGGTCTTGTTTTTCACACGCTCATCGGTAGTGAAGTACTTCCAAGAACCGCTGTGGTACAGAACATTTACCGTAACAGCATAATGGTTCTCAAAAAGACCCAGGTCCCCAAAACCAACCAGTCTGTCAGGCGGTATTTGAAGCGCCTCGTGGGCTGCCGCTGCCATAGACATAATGACCTTGTCTTGTTTAGCTCGGTCCACCAACAACCCAGCGATGCTCGCCGCCAGACCATATAGGTAGCACCTGTGTTAAAGTCGAGCAACCATCAATATTTCTTGCCGATGATTTTACTGTACATGACGCTCTTTACTACCTATTGAGGCCCTAAAAATGCCTATATTCTCACCTAACTTTATATTTTGAGGCCTTATGGGGAGTGTTTTAGGTGTTGAGGGTGCTGTTTTTAAAAAGATGAGGGCTGGCTCTTGCGGCTTTTTGGTTTTGAGCGCTCATAAAACACATAGAGTTTTACTGAGTACATACTGGGTCTTCTTTTTATATTTAGACCTAAGAACATCTATATAAATTCCTTAGGTTGTACTGCATGCCTAGTCACGTGGGTATATTATTTATGTCTCCAGCTGCTGAATCGCAAGATTGGACCACCTCGCTTCTACACTGTGCCAACCTTTGTATGAAAGCCCTTACGGTGTTTCTGGAGGATGCTGATTGGTGTCCGGTCTTACCCAGTTTTAAAGTCTTCAGGCGTATTCTGAATTTTAGCTGTCTAAGAGGTTGGTGTATTTCTTTTATATACGTGTCCAGGACTCTAGTAAGGTCCAAAGCGCCTTGTTCTGGGTCATTACTTGAGGCATTAGATGTGTGGTTTTAATTTCCCTGAGCCACCCCAGCTACACGTCGGAGGTTAACATTATTACCCCCTTTCTGAATAGATGGACTAGAATGGGTCAAAAAAGCAGGGCCACAATGCGAACACCCGGAAGTTTCGGAGGACTGTTCCTTGACATTCGGGGTTCCAGAATTTAGATTCTGTGACCCGCTACCGCCAGTACTACTATCAGGGTATGTTGAAAAGGAAGAAGACTGGGGAACGTACACACTGGATGGGGGACTGGTGGGATGGTACGCTCCCGGAGTTGTGACTGAGGACATTAGATGAGGGGAACTTAAATGTTGATCGTCATAGCTTGGAGTCATGGATGCGTGGGATGCGCAGGGGCTGGGAAAGATTGATTGCTGACTGGTGGATTGCTGCGTGTCTGGGTCTACGCCAAAAGGACTGTTATGCTCGCCGGCTGCTATTGTTTCAGAACGCGCCCCCACACCCTGAGAAGCCCTATACAGTCAACATAAGGGTCCTCTACGGGGTGATCATTTTCATACCTAGAGTCCAACACAGTTATAGGTGGTCTTGTTACTGGTCCGCAGAGAACTGCATGTACATTACATGCCTTACCCATAAAACAGTTAGACCTTTGCAGATTACGTGGTTCTGCCTGAGGCGTAACTGTGTTTTTAACCGAGAGATCTAGAGGAACAGTTTGCATCTCAGGGATCGGTTGCTTCTTCTTTCGATTCTTTAAGGGGACGGTTTATTTTAAGGTTGTTGAACTTGTTGGAATCTCTTTCATATGTTTTACAAGGTGCTTGATGTTGTGTGTCTGCGGTTGCAACGGCTCCACCGCCTATGTGTTCCATCCCTTCTGTAGAAGTGTTCGGTGTATTGCTCTGGGGGTTTATTTGTAAAGCGGTGCAGTGCTTAAGGTCTGTACCTGGTCCTCGGCGGCAATCTGTAGAGTCTAGTCATGGCTTGTCCTGATGTCCCACATTGATCTCTGTGGTTGTTGATGCCTTTGTGTTTTGAAGGGTCCCTGTGATGTCCTTTAAATGCGGGGCAGACTCCTTGGTCTTACGGCAGACACATTCTGAGATCTTTTGTGATGGTTCTGTGATGTGAAAGATAAAAAATAAATTTTAGGTATTGCTAAAGAGTGGATGGGGGAAGGTGGTTTGTGGGGCTTGAGCCTGCTGCTCAATGCCCCCACCATTGATAAGATGTATGGTTGGGGCTGGGGTGCTTACAGGGCAGAGGACACAGAGCGCACGTGGACACACACAGACACACAGGGTGCTCTGTGTCCTCCACCCTGTAGCCTCCAAGTAATTGATTTTTTGTTGTTGTTTTTTTGTTATTATCTTTCTTTTTTTAATTCTTTTTTTTTTTATAAAAAAACAACATTGTCAGCTGGGCCCCTGGGAACCCCGAGCCTCGTGCTTGAGGTCCAAGGCACCAACCTTATTTTATATTGTAAGGGCCTGAGGGCCCAAGCGCACGAGGCTCGGGCCCTCAGGTACATACCTCCCACATCCGCATCGTTCTTCTGCACCATATGGTGGCAGGAATCCTCACACCTTGCGCTAAACCCCTCTAACCCCAAGGGTTATATTAATAACGGGGTCGCCAAGCCACAAGGCACTGGGGCCCCTTGTTATTAACTTAACAGACATGCTCTCAGAGAGCATATGGTCTCTGAGAGCATGTCTGTTAAGTTAATAATGGGGGGTCGCCGAGCCACATGTGCTCTGAGACCCCCATCATTAACTCTGAACACCTGCTCTCAGTCCCTGAGAGCAAGTATTCTCATTTAATAACGAAGGGTGGCAAGCCTCAGGTGCTCACCACCTGGTACTTTTTTATAAATAAAAAATGTGTCAGTGCCAAAGCAATCCTCTTAAACACACAGCTGATGCATTTAAATGTGGGAACACGGTATACTGAGGCGGCGTAATCCTGAAGCATCACAGGTCTCTTCAATCCATTTAAAGCCACTCCCTGCCCCTCCAGCTCACTCTACAGGTTACTGCTTTCTCCCATTGTGGCGCTTTTTTGTTTTTCTCTTCCACCATCTTTCCCTAATGTGTCTTTTGCGCGCAGCAAATTCTTGAGGCAGAAGAATAAGCGCCACCCTTCAGCACCGGAACTAACAAGCAAGAAATTAAGCATTGCCTCCACCCTCCATCATGTAACTTTGCATGCTTCGTCTCAGGGGTCCCCGAGCCTACAGCCTGTGGCCCAGTACAACCGTATTTTTGGTACCCCATACCCCACCAATAAAAACATTGTACCCCCACATCTCGCCCAGTCCTTCTTGCACATACATTAATATCATTTTAAAAAGTGTTTGTAAAGGCAAGATTTACCTATCTGCTCAGCTAGCCACATATAGTTCTGTTCTTTGCAGCAAGCTTCTTAACCCTCTGTGCTACTTTATGGAGAGCCCTGCAGTAGGCACATTAATTATAAGAGGCACCTTGACAATATGTATTATTTCCAGAAGGCTGCATGCACACAGAACGTTTCAGCATGTGCTTTTAAAGCGCAAGTTTCCTCAGTTATCCCCTCACACCGCCCCATAGGCTGCCCCCATCCCTTGGGGTGCTGGTGTCTGTGGTGACCCCAAAGCGCTCAAAAATGCAGGTCACACCTATACCCCACCTTTAAGATAATGGTCATTTGGAGTGCCAGCGCGTGGTTGGGCTGCTGAGGGATGCAAGGGTTCATGATGGGCACCCCTAGCCCATTTTATCATACTTATAACACATTTTGTGTACCACATAAATAGAATATAATATTAATAATAGATACATTTAATAGAAAACATGGCCTTAGCTAATATTATTCAAAGTACATGGCACATATGCTCTGTGTGTCCTAGGGAAAGGGGGCTAGAGACAATAGCAAATTGGAATTACATTACAAAAATATACAAACAGCCGATAGTTATTTACCTTCAGTAGAAGCTGGTTTGCACTACCAGTTTGTGCTCTGCCCTTCATATTTTCCTCCTTAATGGTGTGGGGTAGCCCTGCTCTCGGCAAGCATCAATTCGTCACTCACAAAAAGAGTCTTGTGAGATGGTTGTGTGTATGGTCCCTATGGGGTCTTTTTATACTTGCTGTGCCAAGCTAATTCTGCATAGGTATTGTTGAGGAGAGGGCTCAGAAATAAATTATGCTTTATGGTTACACTTTCATAACACTTCATCTGGGGGAGCTACCATTTTCCACATTGACATCTGTTAGCATGTATGGGTCACTCTGACTTGAAAAAACAGGTTGAAAGTTCACTGTTTGACGTAAGTAGTAACAAGCAGATCAGATATGATACTATGGGTGGTGGGCAGCAACTCCTCTAGAAACCTACATATCTGTCTGAAGACACCGATGGGTCATTCTGACTTGCAAAAAATCTAGGTTGAAAGTTTGCTGTTTGACGTAAGCAGTAACAATTGGGCCAGATAAGATACTAGGGGTGGTGGTCAGCAACTCCTCTACAATCTACATATCAGCCTGAAGAACCCCATGTGGCATGTTATACCTCACTTATCTCCCCCTTACACACATCTAACCCCCTTAGGTCAATCAATCAATCAATCAAGGATTTATAGAGCGCACTAATCACCTGTTAAGGTCTCAAGGCGCTGGGGGGGAGGAAGCTACTGGTCGTAGAGCCATGTCTTGAGGCGGTTCTTGAATGTCAAGAGGTCTTGGGTCTGGCGAAGGTGGAGCGGAAGGGAGTTCCAGGTCTTGCGGCTAGGTGAGAGAAGGATCTTCCTCCGGCGGTGGTGCGGCGGATGCGGGTGATGGAGGCGAGGGCGAGGCTGGCGGAGCGAAGATTGCGGGTGGGGGTGTGGATGGTGAGTCTGTCATTGAGGTAGGCTGGGCCTGTGTCGTGGAGGGCCTTGTGCGCGTGGATGAGGAGTTTGAAGGTGATCCTCTTTGATACTGGTAGCCAGTGAAGGTCTCTGAGGTGGGGGGAAATGTGGTCGCGACGTGGGATGTCCAGAATGAGGCGGGCGGATGCGTTCTGGATTCTTTGCAGCTTTGTTAGGAGTTTGGTTGTTATTCCTGCATATAGGGCGTTTCCGTAGTCGAATCGGCTGCTGACCAGGGCGTGGGTGACAGTTTTCCTGGTTTCGACGGGAATCCACTTGAAGATTTTGTGGAGCATGCGGAGAGTGTTGGAGCAGGAAGAGGAGATTGCATTGACCTGCTGAGTCATGCTGAGTGTGGAGTCCAAGATGAAGCCTAGGTTGCGTGTGTGAGTGGTGGGTGTAGGCGCGGTTCCTAGGAAGGTGGGCCACCAGGAGTCATTCCAAGTTGAGGGGTTGGTGCCAAAGATGAGGATTTCTGTCTTGTCTCTGTTTAACTTGAGGCGGCTTGATTCCATCCAGCTGGCGATGGCGTGAAGTCCGTTGTGGAGGTTGTTCTTTGCAGTTGTAGGGTCTTTCATGAGGGAGAGGATGAGCTGAGTGTCGTCTGCGTAGGAAACAATGTTGATGTTGGCGAGGGGGGCCATGTAAACGTTAAAGAGCGTGGGGCTGAGCGAAGATCCTTGGGGAACGCCACAGATGATTCTGGAGGCTTCTGACAGGAACGGTGGGAGGCGGCCTCTCTGGGTTCTGCCTGAGAGAAATGATGCGATCCAGTCGAGTGCCGTGTCTTGGATTCCAGTGTTGTGGAGGCGTGTGCGGAGAGTGTGATGACATACTGTGTCGAAAGCTGCGGAGAGGTCCAGGAGGATGAGTGCTGCTGTTTCTCCTTCGTCGAGCATGGTCCTAATGTCGTCTGTGGCAGCAATGAGTGCAGTCTCAGTGCTGTGGTTTCTGCGGGATCTGGATTGGGAGGTGTCGAGTACCTTGCTGTCTTCCAGAAACCAGGATAGTTGGCTGTTTACGATTTTTTTGATGACCTTATCTGGGAAGGGGAGGAGGGAGATCGTCCGGTAGTTCTTGGAGTCGCCTGGGTCTGCCTTTGGTTTCTTCAGCAGGGTATTGATTTCTGAGTGCTTCCATCTTTCTGGGAAGGTGGCTATCTCGAAGGAGCTGTTGATGGTTTTGCAGAGGTGGGGGGAGATGATGATGTTTGCCTTATTGAAGATATGGTGTGGGCAGGGGTCCGATGGAGATCCGGAGTGGATGGAGGCCATGGTGGTGGCGGTGTCCTCTATATTGACGGGGGTCCAGGTGTGGAGGAGGTGGGTGTTGCTTGGAGCGTTGGGTTCTTGGGTGTTTGTAGTCATCTGGTGGGTCTGGGGTTTGAAGCTATTGTGGATTTCTTCTATCTTTCGATGGACGTGGGTTGCCAGTGAGTTGCAGAACTCCTGTGATGGCCGGAGTTCGTTGGAGCAGGTCCTGGGGGTGGAGAGCTCATTGATGATGCTGAAGAGCTCTTTGCTGTTATGAGCGTTGGAGTCGATGCGGTTTTTGAAGTGGGTCCTTTTGGTGGTCCGGATCAGTTGGTGATCTTTGCGTAGGGCATTCTTGAAAGCGATGTGGTTGGAGTTGGTAGGGTCAAGGTGCCATGTTTTTTCCATTCTGCGACATTGCCGTTTGGATTCCTGTAGTTCTGGGATGAACCAGCTGGCCTTGATTCTGTGGGAGGTGTTTTCTTTTTTTGAGCGGTGCAAGGGTGTTGGCGCAATCTTCTATCCAGCGATGCAGGTTGGTGGTGGCTGTGTTAGGGTCCGGGGTCCCAGGGGGGGGGGCCCGGGCGAGAGTGGAGATCAGTTGATCAGTTGATATTTTGCTCCAGTTGCTTCAGGGGGGCTGTGTGCGGTGGTGGTGAGCGACTGGTTTCTGGTAGGAGAAGTGGATGCAGCGGTGGTCTGTCCAGCTGAGTTCGGTGGTGTGGCTGAAAGAGACGTGTTTGCTGGCTTAGAAGATGGGGTCGAGTGTATGGCCTGCGGAGTGGGTGGGTGTAGTGACGAGTTGCTTGAGGCCGAAGTTGGCGAGGTTGTTGATTAGGTTGGTGGTGTTGATATCGTTGTTATTTTCTAGGTGGAAATTTAGGTCACCGAGGAGGATGTAGTCTGTTGAGGCGAGGGCCTGGGAGCTGATGGCGTCGGCGATGTCGTCGCAGAACTGCGGTCTGGGTCCAGGGGGTCTGTAGACCAGTGTTCCTTCGAGTGTGTTGTTGTAGTTGATGTGGATTTTGAAGTGGAGGTGCTCGGCGGAGTTGATGGTGTCATGGGAGTTGGTGGAGACTCTTATGGTGTTTTTATGGACTATGGCGATTCCTCCTCCTGGGCTGTTGATTCGGTCTCTTCTGGTGATCTTGTAGTTTTCTGGTATGGCTATGGCTACGTCTGGTTCCGAGGCCAAATTCATCCAGGTTTCGGTGAGGAATGCAACTTCGGGCGAGTATGTGGTCAGGAGGTCCGAGAGTTTAATTGCATGTTTGTGGACGGAGCGGGTGTTAAGTAGGATGCATCTTAGGCGGTTGTCTGTTTTGATTTGGAGTTTGGAGGTTAGGTTGCAGGTGAACTTGCAGGCTTTGCAGGAGAAGGGTCCTTTTGTGTGCGTCGGTGTGGACTGGAAGCAGATGGAGGAGCGTCCTGGATTAAGGGCGTGGAGTTTGTTGGCAGTGTAAAGGTGTTCGGTGGTGGGGGAGGCATGTTGGCCAGGGGGTCTGGCGCTGGGTGCGGTCTTGGCGTGGACGGGCGCAGACGAGATTGCCTTCGGCGTGCCTTCGGTGTGCCAGCGGTGCGTCCGCCCTGCGGCTGGCATAAGAGGGGAGGTGGGAGGGAGTGGCAGCTGGGAGGAGGGAGGGAAACCTCCAATGGGAGTGCGGGGGTGGGGGCAGCAGGAGTCAGGAGTGGGAAGACCTCCGAGGTGGAGGGAGGGGGCGGGGCCTTCCGGGAGAGGAGGTAACTGTGACTTGTGTTTTTAAAGGTCATGCTTTATGTCCATATACACCCAGATTGGCTCTTTCTGTGCTTGTGGGCTTAAAGAGTTTTTTTTTAAAAGGTCACTATTGAACATTTCCTCTAGGTTATGCAAGGCTCTGGGGAGGGCGGGTGGGGGCTCTCTATCTCCACCGCAGGAGGCACATTGCAGCACACCCACCCTGCCGGCATGAACATGCCCAGACTTGTCCTCTTAGGCCATAAACAAGCCGCACACCTGCACAGCCGCCATTTCACACAACCCTCAGACCTACACACACGGGACAGCTTCAGGGCACGTGACTAACACGGCATCACACCATGTCACAACCCACGTGAATCACCTACACCTACGTCATTGCCTACGTCATCACGGAGCAGGGGACTCGCGTCATTGCCTACGTCATTATGGGGAGGGGCACCTGTCAAAAGTTTGATGGAATGCATCCACTTATACTACTGATATGTGGTGCAAGGAGCTCCTAAATCTCCCCTCTGTTTTTAGAAATATCTCTTGTAAATATTAACAGAAGTATGAATGAATGAATACATTTCAGTTGCTTCTAAATTTCTGGGTATAAAAGGCAGAGCAATTATCAAAATACATTTTATGTTTTCCTGACAGACTGTAAAATAAATTGTCATGCCAAAATAGCTAGCAACTACCAACGAAATGAACTAGTTGGAAAATTATATTGCTAACTTACCAAACTGTCTAAACTGGTGTAAGGGTACTAAATATTCCTTGTTAGAAATACGGTTATAGGCTTGAAGAAAATTAAAACCATACCTCCTTTTCGTGATGAGCTAGAAACCCGGGCATAAAGAGAGACGTTTGATGGTGGGCGCAAAGATTGTAAGTAGGAACCCACAACTAAAATAAAGAAACTGACTCCGACAAGGACCCACATCACAGAAAAAGGCAAAGCAGAAACATGGTGCACGATCACAGCACAGCTGAAGAGCCTCATATCCGCAGCAGCTGATGGTGAATCACAACGCAAGAAAATGCATGTGCATTGCGAGGTGAAAGAAAGTTACAGATGCCACTGCACACCAAATCAAAAAAGCCAGAGGCTTACCTCTTTAGGCATACAACATAACTTAGAACTGACCGCAGTAAAACATATGCCATAGGACAATCAATGTGCGAGCAAATATACAGCATGACAGTGAAGAAGAAGAAAATAGGACTTGTTGCTCACAATCAGTAATATTATAGTGAAAGGGTCTGCCACTGACATAATATAATTGTTTCCCAATTTACTTGGTTTACTATGTCTCTTGGGGACTGTACTTCTGTTAAAGTTGCTGTTTAAAACGAAACAAGAAAAGTGAGCATAATATGATCATCTCATCTGGACAACAAATTTCTAAATATTGTGAGATAAAGTAAGACAGGTATACAACTAAACTCTAAAATTGGAAAGAAAAACCCAATAAAGGCACATAAAACATTACTTATATATAACTAGCTTCTTATGTGGTCTTCCAAATCCTGAGGATTGGACTTTTCCTCACACATACCTAACACTCTGTAGAGTCAGAAAAAAAAAAAAAAGTGGGGGCATAAATTATAACGTCACGTAGCGCAGCACAGCAAAGCAAGTCACCTTGCTGTGCTGCTCAGTGTCACAGGGAAAGTGGATGAATGCACTTTATTTAAAAGAGTACAGCATATCCCTGTATTGGTGTTGTTTTGGCTGCCTACTGCCAATACAGGCACTCTTGTGCCATGGTGCAAGGGTGCCTGTATTGTAATGAGGATTACTTTTGTGCAGTAAGGGGCACCTTCCTGCACAAAAACAGTTCCTGATGCATTTTCCTCTTTCATTCTGCTGCAAACGTAGAAAGAGGAAGTAATAAGGAGAAATAAAGACATTTCTCTGTGTTACTCCTCACATGGGAAGACATAGGCCCATCTTTATACTTTTGTTGTGCTGCATTTCTGTCATTTTTTTACACAAAAGCGGCGCAAACATACAAAATACAATTATAACCATGCTATGTAACGCATATAGATAATTCATTTTGAAATATTGAGCTTTAAAAACTTCTGCATTCAATGATGCCCTCATCATTATATTCATAAAGCCCGCCAGCCAAGTCTTACTCATCCTGACATTACCTCTCTTTGGACTTGTGGCCGATTGTAAGTTAGAGGATACTGGATAGTCTTTTTATATCTTGAAAAAGAGCTGACTCTCAAGGAGAATTCACCACTGGAATTTTCTCCAATCTACTATCAGTAAATGTGGAGGAAATTCCATTTGTAGATCCTTAATTAGTATTGAAATAATGGGTATTTTGTCTCAGACTCCTTCATAAAAGACATTTAGGGGCATATTTATACTCTGTTTGCGTCGGATTTGCGTTTTTTTTTTTTAAGCAAATCCGACGCAAAGCTAACTCCATATTTATACTTTGACGCTAGACCCGCCTCGCGTAAAAATTCTTGGAGTTTGCGTCATTTTTTAGCGTGGACACCTACCTTGTGTTAATGAGATGCAGGGTAGGCGTTTCCACGCTAAAAATGAATCTAAGGCATTTGCGCCTTATTTAAACTCCTGTGCAAAAATGACGCACAAGAGGGGGCTGGCCTTAAAAAATGACGCACAGCCGCATTTGCGTCATTTTTTAACGCCTGGTCAGGGCAGGTGTTAAGGGATCTGTGGGCTCGGCAGGAGCCCAGAGGGGCCCTCCCATGCCCCCAGTGACACCCCCTGCCACCCTCGCCCACCCCTGGAGGACACCCATGGATGTGGGGACCCATCTCCGGTAAGTACAGGTAAGTAGAGGTAAGTATTTTTTTAATATTTTTTAAGTGGCATAGGGAGGCCTAACTTGGGCCGCCCTACATGCCACTGTGCCCAATGGCCATGCCCAGGGGACAAAAGTCCCCTGGGCATGGCCATTGGGCAGTGGGGCAGGACTCCTGTCTTTGCTAAGACAGGAGTCATTTCCATGGTGGTTGTGCTTCATAAAATGACGCAAGCCAGGTTAGCGTCAACATTTTTGACTCTAACCCGACTTGCACCATTTTTTGACGCACAACCCCCATTATTCCCTACGCCAGCGCTGCCCGGTTTGTGTCATTTTTTTTTACGCTCACCAGGCAGCAGTGACGGCTAGCGTCATTCCATAAATATGCCGCCCGGCTGGCGCGTTGGAATGGGGTTAGCCCGCGTTAAATGTTTTGACGCAAAACTGCGTTAGCGCAGTTTTGCGTCAAAAAGTATAAATATGGCCCTTAGATTTTTAAGTTACAGAGTGTCCTTACTGGTTCTAGTGTCATGCTCTCTGCAACAATCTTTACAAATGTAGCTGTTTTTTCTTTAAAAAAAATCTGTTTTATTGATTTTCAACATGCCAGTGACTCTCGAATACAAGCAGCGCATCCTCCTGCCCCCCAACTATAGTGACACTTGGTTTGAATCATTATATAATCCCCAAAAGAGCAATTGTTTCCCTTCTGCTAGGTGAATGGTCTGTTTTTACTGAGTCATATTAGGTTGCTGGGTCCCTCGTGGCCCTCCCTTGGAGTTGTTCCTGTGGTGCTTCTTGTACCCCCTGGTCCCATCCTAGGGTTCTCGGTACAAGTTGTCAGTCTGGACTTTAATGGTCCCTAAATTTATGTGAGCTTGGTAGGGCTCTGTTCTTCCACCCTCTTGCACCAGGCCTTGTTGATTTCCCATTCATCTACCATCGGGGCCTCATTACGACCCTGGCAGTCAGTGATAAAGTGGCGGTAATACTGCGAAATTATGATCATGGCGGTGATATCTCCCATAGACAGCCAATTTACCATACCGACCGCCAGGGCGTAAACAACAGTTACCATGGGGGTAGCCTCCAACAACCAGGCGGAAGACAAAGTTCAATCTACCATATTTTGAGACACGATTCCGCCACCTTTTCAGGGGCGGTACCAAAGCCATCAAAAGCCTGGCGGAAACACATCACAGAAGAGAAAGTCTCACCATTGGAGACACAGGGAAGAACCACGCCGCCATAGAACCCAAACTGCACGTCTTTCTGACGATCTTCCATGTTATGCTCCACCTGGAACACCAACGCCGGCGAAGAAGATGACGGTGAGTACAGATGCCTAACACACAAGGGAGGGGGGAGGAAAAAGAGAGTGGCACACACACACACACCACACACACACCCGACATGCACACGCCATACACACAACCATATGCATCACAAAAACAATCTGACCACGAAAATCTGCAGAATAATGCAAGGACAACAGGAATTTACGAAAATGATTGTAATCAGTCCAACAAAAAAATGAAAAATCAGATTGAGCCATGATACAGATCTGTACACGTGTATAAAAAAGGGACAATGCCCAGTTCATAGTGCAAATGGCCCACATGGCCATAGGGCACAGTTCTAGGCACCCACTAGAATCCTGCACCAATCGGGATAGAACACTGCAGGGGCATCAGTTGTCAAATAGGCAGGCACCTCAGGGGAGGGGACCTCAGCTGGATGCGCAAACAGGCCCACTGGTTCTGGAGGGGGCAACAAGCCCTGTTCTTTGTCCTGGGGAGTGCAAGGCAATAGTCTCTCAAGTGGGTGTCTTGCCAACTGGTTCTGGTGGGGGCAGGCCGCTCAGCAGCCCTCGGAGGCTGGACTATATGGCATCCACCGGCAGTGACGGCTGCACTGTGGTGGTGTTTGTGGGAGGCTCCTGTTCAACCCTGGCACCATCCGATGGCTGCACTGTGATGGTGGTTATGGGAGGCTCCTGCTCAGCCCCTGCACCCTCCAATGACTGCACAACCAGAGCTGGAGGTGGGGGCCCTGTGACAGCTGGTGGTGGTGGCGGTGTTTGGCTGGCAGCTTCTGCTAGCGTAGATTGCCTCCTCTCCTCCTGCTCATGGGTTGGAAATCACTTACCATTACTGGCACTGGTGGATGGGCTCTTCCCCCCTCTGCCTGGTGGTGCAGGCTCCTTCCCCATCTGTCCAGCTGCTGCAGGCTCCTTCCCCGTCTTTCCAGCTGCTGCAGGCTCCTTCCCCTTCTTTGAAGCTGGTGCAGGCTCCTTTCCCTTCTCAGCAGCTGGTGCAGGCTCCTTCCCCTTCTTAGCAGCTGGTGCATGCTCCTTCCCCTTCTTAGCAGCTGGTGCAGGCTCCTTCCCCTTCAGTACTGTTCGTCTGGAAACCTTCCCACCACGAGTATGTGGTGCTCCCACTGGGCCCGTGGACTATTTGGCTGAGGTGCTCGGCTGGGTCCTTGCCTCCCTGCCCATACGTGCAGGATGTGGGGAGGGGCAGGGAAGAGGTCAATCTGGGAAAGGAAAAGCTTTTTAGGGACGTTGGGGTGGAAAGAAGGAGGGGAGGATGAGGGAGTGGTCGTTGGAGGTGTTTGGTTGCTGAATTTGGGTGCAGGTGCATGGGATGTATGCTATAGTGAGGTGGATGGCTGTTGGGCGTCTGAGTGCTTGCGTTTGTGTACTTTAGGAAGGGGGGGCAGACACAGTGGGAGAGGACACAGGGGACCCGTGCATGGATGTTGTGGAGGTGTCTGCCAGTGAGGTGTGTGTTCTGCTTGGTGTGGTGCTGATGCTGGTATTGGATATTGATGTAGTGCATGCAGGTGTGAGTGTAAACTGGGTGGGAGGTGTAGTAGGAGGAGGAGGATGAGACAGTGGAGATAGTTGATGTTGTCGTGTCTGCAACTGAATGGTGTTTGTGTGAGTGCATGTGGAATGAAGTGTAGTGTTTGTGTTTGCCTGTGCCACTCTTGGTTGTTGTCTTGTGTGCATGCTCACCTGCCTGTGTGCTTGGGATGGTTGGGGTTGAGGAGAATGGGACTGGGAAGTGGAAGTTGGAGTGAGGACGGTTGAAACAGGGACAATGGCTGCCATCAGAGAGGAGGCCAGAGCCTGGATCGATCTCTGTTGGGCCGCCAATCCACCGTGAATGCCTTCCAGGAATGCATTAGATTGCTGCATCTGGGCTGCCAGCCCCTGATTGGCATTCACAATGGTTGTTTGCCCTACAGAGATGGATCTCAGGAGGTCAATAACCTCCTCACTCAGGGCAGCAGTGCACACTGGGGCAGGGCCTGAGGTGCCTGGGGCGAAGGAGATGTCCACCCTCCTGGGTGAGCGGGCACGGGCAACTCGCTGAGGGGCTACTGGTATGGGGGGTGGCGACTGTACCTGCAGCTGGGCTGGTCACAGAGGTGTCCGCCACCACCAAGGAACTCCCATCAGAGGAGGTATCAGAGTCTGTATTGTCCCCTCCAGTCTCTGCCGTGGTGCTCCCCTCACCCTCGTCCCACAGGTGCCCTCAGCGTTGGTGGACTCTGCCTCCAGGGTCCTGTGGGATACAGCTCCTCCCACCGTTTGCAACAGTGGGTACTCCGCCTGCCATAGACCCACAGGGTCCACACCTCCTTGGTGTTGGCACGCGATAGTCCCTTCTTTTGATGGGCACTGACCTGCAGAGGCAATACAGACAGGAGAACACCATTGGACAAACAGTCCATTCTGTCACAAAAATGGCCCACCATTCCCATTTGCTTCACCTTTGGCACACACACAGCCCAGCCCACAAGATGTACACCACCAAGAGGACATCCACCCATCCCCCTTCACAAGGCCTTCACACACAATTCCAAGCATTCATGTCACATGCATCGTGCACAAGGTTTACTCACCTGTTGGTCTGGAGGCCCATACAGCAGTCCATACTGGGGTAGGACCCCATCCACCAGTCGTTCCAACTCATCAGAAATAAAGTCTGGGGCCCTTTCCCTGGTCGTTTGGGCCTTGGTAGGTTCCAGACACAGGTCACAGCAGCACATGCAGTGTAGGCCCTCTCCTATGGAAGGTCAGGAAACAAGTGAGGGATCAGATAGAAAATGGCGGTCACGTCCGCAGCGGTGCATACCATCACCACCGGCATAGATCACCATTGGCCACAATACCCCATAGGGCCTAATATTAACCAATGAGGAATTGCACAGCGGTTCACGACTACCTACCACCACGGCGTACAGCGTCAGTGGCATTACCTCACTTCCATCTGTCCCTCCACACAGAACACGTGGTCGCCATTTCAGGGTGGCTGGACAGGCCTATTGATTATTGCTGCATCACAGGATCAAGAGGCACATACTTCACTAATTACACTGTCCCATTACATGTTTGCACATTGTGGACTTCTGTGGTGGCTCCATTGTTCAGTTTGTGACAGCCTACTCACTCTTGTGTCTCTTAGATACCTACCACTGCGGATGAATAGGAGATGGAGACATACCCCCATGTACAAACCCCTGGTGGACTTGGCTTCAATGGAGGACAGGCACATAATACTCACCTATAGACTAGACAGGGCCACAATCATAGAGCTGTGTGCCAATTGGAGCCTGACCTGATATCTGCTATCCGTCACCCCAGTGGAATCTCCCCTCTTGTGCAAGTGCTATCAGTTCTCCATTTCCTGGCAACTGGTTCTTTCCAAATGACAGTGTGCTTGGCAGCAGGATTGTCACAGTCAATGTTTTCAAACGTGCTAACAAGAGTGTTGTCTGCCCTGATAAAACTCATGTGCAGCTACATTGCATTTCCCCAGTTTGAGGATTTGGCCACTGTAAAGGCCAGATTCTATGCAATGGAACATATCCCCAATATAATAGGTGCTATTGACAGAACACATATTGCATTTGTGCCCCCCCACAATGAACAGGTGTTCAGAAATTGTAAGAGTTTCCACACATGAATGTACAGAGGGTGTGCTTGGCGGACCAGTACATCTCCCATGTCAATGCTAAGTATCCTGGGTCAGTGCATGATGCCTTTGTCCTGAGGAATAGCAGCATCCCAAATGTGATGTCCCTACTACAGAGGCACAGTGTGGCTAATAGGTGAGCCCTGGTTCCCACCCACTATATGTTGGTGTATGCCTATGCTGTTGGCCATATAGGATAGTGTGTGTCTAAATGTTGTCCCTCAATATTTGCAGGTGGCTCTAGTTACCCAAACCTGTCATGGCTGCTGACCCCTGTGAGGAATGCCAGGACAAGGGCAGAGGCGCATGGGCAAACCAGAAGGATCATAGAAAGGACTTTTGACCTCCTGAAGGCAAGGTTCAGGTGCTTCCATCTGACAGGTGGATCCCTGTGCTATTAACCCAAGAAGGTCTGTCAGATAGTAGTGTCATATTGCATGTTTCACAACCTGGCACTCAGACGGCATGTACCTTTTCTGCAGGAGGAGGAGACTGGAGATGCCCCTGTGGCAGCAGTGGACCCTGAGGACAGTGAGGATGAGAAGGCAGAGGATGAGGATGAGGATGTGGACAACAGAATATCAGTGATACATTAGTACTTCCAATGACACAGAGGTGAGACAGTGCAACTTTAAATTTCTATGAGTATTGTATTCTGTGTGGCACTGCCATGCTGGCATTACCCACTTCTTTGCCCTACTTACTGTTACCTATGGATATTGATTTTGCAGATGTTTGTGATATGACACATTCTCCTGGTGTGATCACAACAGCCAGCTACAGGTCATTATTTCTATGCTCATTCTCAATACAGTTCATTTGCAATGGTTGTAGCTGTTTCAATCAATACATGAATAACTAGTAGTTGATTTTTAACCAAGGGTGTTTATTGTAGTGCTAAAATCTAGAGGGGAAGGTGCAACGAGATGTGGTGATGATGGAGGAAAGTCCAGGGTATTGTTCCAGTCTGTTTGTAGCACAGGTGCATTGTCCATGGGGCATAAGAAGGGGAGCAATGGCAGTTCAAGGTGGACAAGGTGACTGAGTGGGACACAAAGGGGACAATCAGGAGAGTCTCATTTCCTGGCGGTGGTCTTGGGAAGTGTCTCTGGCTTCCGTATGGTTCACGAGGAACATTTGCGGGATGGTTCACCTTCTGCAGGGGGAGGGGTGCTGGTGGCCTGTTGTTCCTGGGTAGGGCCTCCTGGCCACTAACGGCAGCGGAAGTGGAGGGCTGTTCAGATGACTGCTAGTGGAAGGGGCCCGCTGGTGTGACACTGCCTCCCTCATACTGTTGGCCATGTCTGCCAGCATCCCTGCTATGGAGATCAGGGTGTTGTTGATGGCCTGGAAGTCCTCCCTGATCCCCTGATACTGTCCCTCCTGCAGCGGCCTGTTCTCCTGCATGTAGTCTAGGATCTGGCCCATCGTGTCCTGGAAATGTTGATAGGCTCCCAGGATCTCAGGAACTGCCTCCTGGAGAGACGGTTCCATGGTCCTGTCCTCCGCCTGGCGCACAGCAGTCTTCCCAGTTTCCCTGTTGGTCTATGCCTCTGTCCCCTGAACTGTGTGCCTACTGCCACTGACCCCAGGTCCCTGATTGTCTAGTGTGCGAGGTGTTGCCTGGTGTCCCTGTACAGTTGGGTACACTGCTGATTGACGTGTCCTGGGGACAGAGGTGTCGGTACGCTGGGTGGGTGCTGTAGTATTGGTTCCTGATGGGGGAGGCTCTGTGGTGGTCTGTGACTGTGCTTGAGTAACCGACTGTCCAGTGGTCCCTGATGGGCCAGGTAGATCGTACAGATCCTGAAGTCCAGAGTTACTGTCATCACTGTGGGCCTCTTCTGTTGGGGGACTGGATAGTTTGGCACCTCCTCACCAGTTTCATTGGCTGGGGGCCCTGTGGGAATGTAAATGAGGTATTATGCTTCAGGTGTCATTTGTACTTCTGCAGCTTCCCCTCTGTGGTTGTTGGTCCCCTGCCAGCTTTTGCTTGTGTATGTGGGTGTATAGTGGTTTTGTCATTTTCCCTATGCTGTGCATGCTTTGGTGATGAGTGTCCACGCAGGGCTGGGGGGGGTGTCCATGCATTGGTACAGCTTGCAGGGCTTGGCATTGGGATTAGTGTGATGTGATGTTGGAGTTTGTGGGATGGAGTGGAGTGATGGGAGTGAGGGGGTGGTATGTAATGGCATGCAGATATGGGGGTGATAATGATTAAAGGTTGACTTACCAGTGTCCAGTCCTCCTTCAGCTCTGGTCAGGCCCTCAGGATGCAGTATTGCCAGTACCTGCTCCTTCCATGCTGTGAGTTGTGGGGGAGGAGCTCGGGGTCCACCACTAGTCCTCTGGATAGCGAGCTGGTGTCTTGCTGCTATGGAACATACCTTCCCCCGTAGGTCGTTCCATCTTTTCCTGATGTCGTCCCCTGTTCTTTGGTGCTGTCCCATTGCGTTGACCCTGTCCACGATTCTCTGCCATAGCTCTATCTTCCTTGCTATTGATATCTGCTGCACCCTTGCTCCAAATAGCTGTGGCTCTACCCTGACGATTTCCTCCACCATGACCCTTAACTCCTCCTCAGTGAAACAGGGGTGCCTTTGTGGTGCCATGTGTGGTGTTATGTGATGTGTGTTGGTGAGGGTGTGTTGGGTAGTGTAATGTGGAGTGCGTGAGGGGTGTATGGGTGTGAGTGGTGTGTGTGTCTAGTTGTGGCAGCGGTCTTGGTGTCTGTCTGGTGGCAATGATTTGTATTCGTAAAGGGTTGTGGGTAATGTGGGTGTGTGTTTTATAGTGGTGTGGGTGTGTCGGTGTGGTGTGTGAATGGGTGTAAGGTGTGTGTTGTTTGAATTGTCCAATGTGGTGTTGTTTTGTATGTGGGTGTCCATTGTGAGCACGGTGGTACATACCGCCAATGGTCTACTGCCATTGAATGTCTGGCGTGGTGATTCATGGGTCATAATGTGGTGGGCGTTGTTCTGTTGGCGTAATGGTGTTGATTTTGGGACCACCACTTTTGCACTGACCTTTGGTCTGGCGGATTTGTGTATGTGGCTGTATTCTGTCGGATTGGTGTGTGTGTCATAATATGGTGAATGGACATTCGCCAGCGCAGCGGTAAATTGGCGGCCGTCAGCACGGTGGTAAGTGACATTTACCAGCAATGTCATAATGAGGGCCTCTGTTCCTTCTCTTTATCACATCTCATCTAATCTTCATTATAGCTATGCTGCAAAACATCTGGATGTATTTATACAGTGTTTCGTCCCCCCAGATGCCAATCATTATCAGTTTGGGTCTGAACACCAGTGGTATTTCCTGGGTTGCCTAATCTACATGGGAACACACCTTCAAAAAGGGACCCAGCCATGGACATTCTCACAATGTATGCAGTAAAGTGCCTAATTGTGTGCACCCCTTTGAACACCTGTCTGACGGGCATCTGTTCATAATGAATAGATGTTTTCTGGTAAAGAATGTCCTATGGAGTATTAATCTGAAATTTGCCCTTATTGCTACCTCACTGGGTTAGCGGCATGTCTCCTCCCAGACATCATCCTCTAATCTGCCTAAATCTCTCTACCATCTCTTAGCATTGTTAACGGAGGGAGCAATAGGCTAGTAGTGTTTGTATAATGCTGATTTGGCTTTTTTTGTGTTGTGGGGTGCTTAACACTCTAATTTTCAGTGCCCTGTCCTCTGGAATTTCCTTGTTCAGGTCTATGCAGCCTCATAAAGAGTGCTGACTTGCATTTATTGCAAGTATTGACTCCCCTCTAGTTCGATCTCTTCTAAGGTTATCAGGTCTCTTTCCATCCAAATGTCCCCCAGCTTTGATATCCCCAGATGTCCTATTTTCTTCCTCTCTCAGAACCTGGTAGTGGTGCTAATTCTTCAGCATCCCAGCGTGTTGTTTCCAGGATGAGTGTGTCTTACTATCCAATGTGTTTTGTGTTTCCCTCTATGTCTTAATTACCATTGCAGATGGGGATGGCAGTGCCATCAATTTCCCATCACCATATAGCTGCCCAAATCCATTGCCCTCCTGTCTGCTGTCAGTAAAAGCCCCCTCTGGTCTTCAAATGACCAATTGCTGATGACTACGAACTGAGTCACCCAGTAGTCTAGTTGTAGTTTCATCAGCGGGATACCCCGATCAAATACTTTCCTGGTCAGTACTGGCATCTCTCTTTGTGGGGCACCGCCATCGCGCAGCAGTAGCCATGCTGTGGTCTCAACCTATAGGAAGAGGCAATCTGGGATCTCACAGAGGGAGATCTATTAGTCATATTGGAATTTGGGCAAGCATATCATTTTGGAGGGAGATGGTTAGCCTGCACAAATGTTCCACATCACTCCTGTAGTTGTCAAGCAGCCTACCAAGGTTCAAATTAGAGCTGCTGGTCTCTGGTTGCATATACACCCATGTATCGGAACCCCTTCCCTTCTGTGGGGAGTGGGCTTTTCCTATCATCCCTGGGCATTCATCCCACCAGTGAGTAGAGACAGCATCTATCCCAGTTTATGTGCAATCCAGAATAGAAACTGTGGTGGTCATTACAACCCTGGCGGTCGGTGTTAAAGAGGTAGTAAGACCGCCAACAGGCCGGCGGTAAAAAATTAGCAATTACGACCTTGGCGGAAACTGCCAACAAAGACAGCCACTTTAACACTCCGACCGCCACGGCGGTACAGACAAACAGCGCGGTGGTCACCGCCAACAGACAGGCAGGAGACAATGTACCGCCCACACTATTATGACAGGCCAATCCACCACCTTTTCCGGGGCGGATTCAACACGGATAAAAACACGGCGGAAACAGGAATCCCGAAGGGAAAACGCTCACCTCTACACACCCCACGAGGAACGAGGACGCCATGGACCCGGAACTGCAAATTCTCCCTGCGATAGTCTTCCTGCTCCTCTACCAGGAGCATGAACGCCGGCGGACAGACAACGTGAGTACTGCACCTACGACAGAGGGGAGGGGGAGGGAAAAAACAGGGACACACACACGCAACACCCCCACCCTCACCCACTACAACACACACACTAATGCATATCAATATATCACAGTTACACCCCCCAAACCCCCCGGAAGAATGCAGACAATAGAAAATGAGTGTAACCATTGTAATATATTAAAAGCAAGTAGGCAGAAATATATATATACACAGCATGTTCATAATATATACCAAGCATAGTAGTCCAGGTAGTGCTCTAAGAGAGTCTGTGGAACACTGGGACCACACGGTATGGGCGAGGCCCACACAAGATCCCCGACCATGACGGAGAGAACACTGCAGGGGCATCAGACAGCAACTAAACAGGCACCTCAGGGGGAGGGAAAGGGGGGGCACCTCAGCCGCTTGAGTGCACGACGCCAAATCCATGAGGGGGCCACATGCCCACTGTTACATCCTGGGGAGTGCAAACCCACAGTCTCACAAGTCTCTACAGTGGGTGGTTTGCCCACTTTTAAATCCTGGAGAGTGCAAAGCCACAGTCTCTCAAGTCTCTACAGTGGGTAGGTTGCCCACTGTTCAATCCTGGGGAGTGCAAAGCCACAGTCTCTCAAGTCTCTACAGTGGGTGGTTTGCCCACTGTTCAATCCTGGGGAGTGCAAAGCCACAGTCTCTCAAGTCTCTACAGTGGGTGGGTTGCCCACTGTTCAATCCTGGGGAGTGCAAAGCCACAGTCTCACAAGTGGATGACAGTCTACACTGGTTCTTGAGGGGGCTTTGTGCCCAGAGTGCTTCATCCTGCCAAGGACTGAGGTAGTGGATGTCAATCTCCACTGGTTCTGGAGGGGGCATGGTGCCCAGAGTGCTTCATCCTGCCAAGGACTGAGGTAGTGGATGTCAATCTTCACTGGTTCTGGAGTGGGCATGGTGCCCAGAGTGCTTCATCCTGCCAAGGACTGAGGTAGTGTATGTGAATCTCCACTGGTCCTGGAGGGGACATGGTGCCTAGCGTGCTTCATCCTGCCAAGGACTGAGGTAGTGGATGTCAATCTCCACTGGTTCTGGAGGGGGCATGGTGCCCAGAGTGCTTCATCCTGCTAAGGACAGAGGTAGTTGATGACAGTCTCCACTGGTTCTGGAGGGGGCATGGTGCCCAGAGTGCATCATTCACCCCGTGACGGACTCATTTGCGTCAGTGCCCTTGCCGCTCATGGGCCAGCGGTGCTTGAGACGGCGGTGCCCTGTTCAGCGGTGCTTGAGATGGCGGTGCCCTGTTCAGCGGTGCTTGAGATGGCGGTGCCCTGTTCAGCGGTCCCTGAGACGGCGGTGCCCTGTTCAGCGGTGCTTGAGATGGGGGTGCCCTGTTCAGTGGTGATTGAGACGGCGGTGCCCTGTTTAGCAGTGATTGAGATGGCGGTGCCCTGTTCAGCGGTGCTTGAGACGGCGGTGCCCTGTTTAGCGGTGCTTGAGACGGCGGTGCCCTGTTCAGCGGTGCTTGAGACGGCGGTGCCCTGTTCAGCGGTGCTTGAGATGGCGGTGCCCTGTTCAGCGGTGATTCAGACGGCGGTGCCCTGTTCAGCAGTGATTGAGATGGCGGTGCCCTGTTCAGCGGTGTTTGAGACGGCGGTGCCCTGTTTAGCGGTGCTTGAAACAGCGGTGCCCTGTTCAGCGGTGCTTGAGATGGCGGTCTCCATTGCAGGGTCTCAGCTGCTGGCGGTCCTTCATGGCCCAGCGGGGCTTTTGCTGGCGGTCCTTCATGGCCCAGCGGGGCTAGTGCTGGCGGTGGCCTTCTGGGCAGGTGGGCTGGTGCTGGCGGTGGCCTCCTGGGCAGGTGGGCTGGTGCTGGCAGTGGCCTCCTGGGCAGCTGGGCTGGTGATGGCCTCCTGGGCAGGTGGGCTGGTGCTGGGGGTGGCCTCCTGGGCAGCTGTGCTGGGGCTGGTGGTGGCCTCCTGGGCAGGTGGGCTGGTGCTGGCCTCCTGGGCAGGTGGGCCGTTGCTGGCGGTGGCCTCCTTGGCAGGTGGGCCGGTGCTGGTGGTCCTGTCCTGGGCAGCTGGGCTTGTGCTGGCGGTGGGCTCCGGGGCATCGGGGATGATGGTGGTCTTCTCGGCTGTGCTGCTCTTCCCAGACTTGCAGGCTTTCTTGTGGCCCTTCCCCACCTTGGAAGGTGTCACAGCTGACTCCACACTCCCACCGGGACCCCTGGGAGCGGCTTTGGTGGCTGGAGTCTTCCTCCTCTCCCGCCGGGCACTGGCCAACTTCTGATGCTTCACAGGTGGGGTACTGTCTGTGCTGTGGCTCCGTGCCACACTGGCTGCCCTGGTGGCCGGTACACTCCAGATTCCAGTGACTACAGGCACCACTGGTCCCGGAGATGTTGTGGCTGAGGTGCTACTTCGGGACCTATGAGACAGGCGGGGTGGGGGAGGTGTGGGAAAGAGGTCAAGGTTGGACAGGAAAAGTTTTTGGGAGAAACTGGGACGGGTAGCTGGAAGGGGTTTGGGAGTGGAGGAAGAGGTGGTGGTTGTAGGAGGTGTACCTTTGGTGACTTTGGGTGAAGGTTCATGCGCTGGAGGCAGTCGTGAGGTGGGTGGCTGTTGGGTGGGTGTGTGCCTGTGTTTGTGTATCTTGGGAGGGGGCGTCACAGACACACTGGGAGAGGACACAGGGGGCGTGTGAATGGTAGTGGGGGTGGTGACTGCACGTGAGTGGGGTGTGCTGGAGAGGGACGTAGTGGCTGTAGAGGTAGTGCATGCAGGTGTGAGTGTAGACGAGACTGGGAGGGAGGAGGGAGACAAGGAGGAGGGGGACACAGTGGAGGCAGTGGATGTTGGTGTGTCTGCATGTGTGTGATGCTTGCGTGAGTGCCTGTGGGATGTGTGGTGCCTATGTTTGCCAGAGCTTCCCTTGTGTGTTGACGTGTGTGCATGCTGGTCTGTAGGTGTGCTTGGGATAGGCTACGTACAGGGGATTGGGTCAGGGTGGAGGAAGTTGGAGGGGGGAGGTTGGACACAGGGACAATGGCTGTCATCAGTGCTGAGGGCAGAGCCTGAAATGCTCCCTGAAGGGCCACCTGACCAGAATGAATGCCCTCCAGGAATGCATTGGTTTGTTGCAACTGCCTCTCTACACCCTGGATGGCATTCAAAATGGTAGACTGCTCAACAGTGAGTGACCTGAGGAGGTCAATGGCCTCCTCACTGAGGGCAGCAGGGGTGACTGGGACAGGGCCTGAGGTGCCTGGGGCGAAGGTGATGCCCACCCTCCTGGGTGAGCGGGCACGGGGCAAAGGCTGAGGGGCTGCTGGAGGGCGGTGCTGGTGGGGGGGGGGTGGCGGCTGTACCTGTAGATGCGGGGGGCACAGATGTTGCCACCACCACAAGGGAGCTCCCATCATAGGACGAGTCCGTGTCGCTGGTGTCAGCTCCTGTCTCTGCCGTGGAGCTCCCCTCGCCCTCTGTCCCACTGGTGAACTCTGAGTCCGTAGTCTCGCCCTCCAGGGCCATGTGGGATGCAGCTCCCTCGTGCTCCGGTGCCACTGCTCCTCGGCCTGATGATGCTAATGCACACAAGAACAGGGAGACAACAAAAAGGGGGGGGACGACAGAAGAAAGACATGTTGAGTGCATGCATTACCGCTACAGTTGGCGGACACAACAGACACAGAAGCCCCCTGCACTACGCCTCGCTCTTGGGGTCGACAGTTCAATTCCTGGGAAATGGTCTACAAGGCTATGGACGACATCTGCCCACATAGATGACACAGGGGCATGACTAGGTGTACTTGGCACTCTACAGAGGTGGGTTGGGGTGCCACATGGCCTGCCTTATGGAGGGGCCTTGCCTACGGAACTCGCCCTGGCCTAGGGAAACCCACAGCCCACCTCCCCCACCCAGACACCCCCACTGCACGCAAAGTCATCAGAATGAGAGTGTACTCACCCCATTGTGGCTGCTGTGATGCCCTCAAGCGCCCATCCAACTCCGGGTAGGCCACCGCCAGGATCCTGAACGTCAGGGGGGTCATGGTGCGATGGGCACCCCTCCCACGTTGGGATGCCATCCCCAGCTGAGCCTTCGCCGTCTTCTTGCTCCAGCGGCGAATGTCCTCCCATCTTTTATGGCAGTGGGTGCTCTGTCTGTGGTAGACCCCCAGGGTCCGGACGTCCTTGGTGATGGCACGCCAGATATCTTTTTTCTGGTGGGCGCTGACCTACATGAAATGTACAGGGGAAAAAGAGAAATTATTACTAACTGCACCGTCAAAGTGATTGGCCCCCATCCCTACCCTTGCCATGTGGCACATGCATCCACCGTCTTTCATGCACGCAGCACTCTCCTTCTTACATCCAGCCCTCTCCACACAAGCATGGCCCATACAACCTGCTCCATGTGTACTTATATGTTTGTCTGGAGGACCGTAGAGTAGCGTGTACTAGGGGAGGACCCAGTCCACGAGCTTCTCCAACTCCTGTGCAGTGAAGGCAGGGGCCCTTTCCCCATACGCACGAGCCGTTGTCTCTTCCAGACCGAGGTCACAGCAGCACTTGCAGTGTAGGTCCTCTCCTGTCGAAGATCAGGTATCGAGTGATTGAACAGATAGAAAATGGCGGTCACATCTACGGCGGTGCATACCGTCAGCGCCGGCGTACATCGTCATTGGCTCCTGGGACCCATAGGGTCCAATGTTAACCAATGCAGCATTGCGCCGCAGTCTTTGACCGCCTACCGCGACGGTGTACAACGCCAGCGCAGTTACCTCACATCCCACTGTCCCACTTTAGAGGTCAGGCAGCCGCCATTTCAGGGGCCCACATGGCTTCATTTTCAACTGCGTCACACATACCTAGGCCTAGACTCTACACACATACAGGCCATCTTTTGTGTATGAATGGTGTTCTGTGTAAACTGTGGGTACGTTCCTCTGAGTTGTTTGACTCAGTGCTTGTTGTTGTCCTTCATAGGCACCGTCCGCTGGGACATGTGAGGAGATGGCGGCATCCTCCGGTGTACCGATCGTTGGTGGACCTGTCAACAATGGAGGAGCGACATGTGATTATCACATACAGGCTTGACAGTGCCACAATCCAGGAACTGTGTACCCAGTTGGAGCCAGACCTGATGTCAGCAATCCGCCATCACACAGGAATCCCCCCTCAAGTGCAGTTGCTGTCAGTGCTCCATTTCCTTGCAAGTGGGTCTTTTCTAACAACAGTGGCCATAGCATCAGGGATGTCCCAGCCTATGTTTTCCAATGTATTGTCCAGTGTGTTGTCTGCCCTTCTGAAACACATGCGGAGCTACATCGTTTTTCCTCAGGTGGAGGATTTGCCTACAGTGAAAGGTGATTTCTATGCCCTGGGACACATCCCCAACATCATAGGTGCCATTGATGGGACACATGTGGCTTTGGTACCCCCCCACAGGAGTGAACAGGTGTACAGAAACCGGAAGAGTTATCATTCGATGAATGTACAGATGGTATGTTTGGCAGACCAGTACATCTCCCATGTGAATGCCATGTTCCCTGGCTCAGTGCATGACGCCTACATCCTGCAGAATAGCAGCGTCCCTTATGTGATGGCTCAACTCCAGAGGCACCGTGTGTGGCTATTAGTTGAGCACCTGGAAGCAAGTCAGTGGGAATGGTTGTCTGGGTCTGGGGATATCCCTCCTGGTTAGTGCATGTCTAACAGTTGTCCCTCACCATTTGCAGGTGACTCTGGTTACCCCAACCGGTCATGGCTACTGACCCCAGTGAGGAATCCCAGGACAAGGGCAGAGGAACGCTACAATGAGGCCCATTGGCGAACCAGGAGGGTGATCGAGCAGTCCTTCGGCCTCCTGAAGGCCAGGTTCCAGTGCCTCCAAATGACCGGTGGATCCCTATTCTACTCACCAAAGAAGGTGTGCCAGATCATCTTGGCCTGCTGTATGCTTCACAACTTGGCTGTGCGATGATAGGTGCCTTTTCTGCACAAGGATGGTCCAGATGGCGGTATTGTGGCAGCTGTGGAGCCTGTGGACAGTGAAGACGAGGAAGCAGAGGAAGAAGACATGAACAACAGGGACTCAGTGATCCAGCAATATTTCCAGTGAGACACAGGTAAGAGTACAGACCTGCCTAATACATGTACTTTAACACTACTACCTCTCTACTGTCTGTCGTTTTCACCCAGTGTATGGTCACTGAGTTGTCACTTTCCCTTACGATTTCACAGATGTGGGTCCTACTGTGTGACATCTGCTTAGATTCCTCATGGACTAGAGCTGTGTGACATAGGTATGTTGACATTACAATTGAAAGAGCATTTTGTCACTGTAATTGCTAATACACTATTTTGAAATCACAGACAGACTCAAGATTTGTGCTTTAAGTGTGTTTATTTACGTGCTCAATATTGGAGGGGGTAGTGAAATGGTAAGGGGTGATGGCGGAGAAATGTCCATGGTAGAGTCCAGTCTATTAGTCTCATAGAAAGTGGAAATGGGGCAGTTTAAGTAAGGACAGGGTGACAAAGTGGGACAGTAGGATGACAATCAGGGTGGTCTCATTTCTTGGCAGGGGTCTTGTGATCGTGCTCTGTCTTTGTCCTGGATCTCAGGGACCGTTTGCGGGGTGGTCCTCCCTCTGCAGGGGGTGGGGTGCTGGTGTGGTAGTCCTGTGGCGGGGCGTCCTGTACACTAGCGCCGGCGGAGGTGGTGGGCAGTTCATCGTCCATGCTAGTGTCACGGGCCCCTTGTAGTGCCACAGTGTCCCTCCTGGTGTTCACAAGTTCCTTCAGCACCCCTACGATGGTGCCCAGGGTGGAGCCGATGGTTTTGAGTTCCTCCCTGAAGCCCATATACTGTTCCTCCTGCAGGCGCTGGGTCTCCTGAAACCTGCCCAGTACTGTTGCCATCGTCTCCTGGGAGTGGTGGAAGGCTCCCATGATGGAGGAGAGGGCCTCATGGAGAGTGGGTTCCCTTGGCCTGTCCGCCCCCTGTCTCACGGCAGCCCTCCCAGTTCCCCTGTGTTCCTGGGCCTCCGTCCCCTGGACTGTGTGCCCACTGCCACTGCCCCCAGACCCCTGTTGTTGTTGGGGTGGTGGGTTATCCTGGGTTCCCTGTAGTGGTGGACACACAGCTGATTGACGTGTCCTGGGGACGAAGGTATGGGCCCGCTGTGTGGGTGCTTTGCTGGTGTTTCAAGAGGGGGGAAGCTCTGTGGTGGCCTGTGACTGGGTGAGGGGAACCGACTGTCCTGAGGTCCCCGATGGGCCGGGCTGGTCATCTAGATCCAGTTGGACAGAGCTGCTGTCATCACTGTGGGCCTCTTCTGTTGGTGGTGTGGACATGTGTGGACCCTCCTGTCCGGTGACGTTGGGTAGGGGTCCTGCAGGGGTATAAAAGGATGGTTATGACATCTGTGTGTGTCATGGTGTGCAATGGGTGGGTGACCCAGTGCTTGCATTCCTGTGTGGGACCTTGTGTGATGATGGTTTAGGGGGTTGTATGGGTATGTGCAGTGGGCATGCTTTAGTGATGTGTGTCCATGCTTTGTTGTTGCATGCAGGGCTTGGTGTTGGGATGGGTGGTTTGTGATGTTGGGACATATGTGAGGAGTTGGGGTGCTGGGGGTGAGGGTGAGGGTGGGGGTATGTGCTGGCATGCAGGTAGGGTGGGGGATGTAATAATTATGATTTGTCTTACCAGAGTCCATTCCTCCACCTACTCCTGCGAGGCCCTCAGGATGCAGAATCGCCAAGACCTGCTCCTCCCATGTTGTTAGTTGTGGGGGAGGAGGTGGAGGTCCGCCACCAGTCCGCTGAACCACCAGGTGGTGTCTTGAACGCACCTTCCCCCGTAGGTCGTTCCACCTCTTCCTGATGTCCTCCTGATTTCTTGGGTGCTGTCCCACTGCGTTGACCCTGTCCACTATTCTTCGCCATAGCTCCATCTTCCTTGCTATTGACGTGTGCTGCACCTGTGCTCCGAATAGCTGTGGCTCTACCCGGACGATTTCCTACACCATGACCCTGAGCTCCTCCTCCGAGAACCTGGGGTGTCTTTGCCGTGCCATGGGGTGGTGTAGGTGATGTGTGTGGTGATAAGTGTGCTGATATGTAGTGGGGTGTTGTGTGAGGTGCGTAGAAGTTCTGTGGGTGATGGTGTTGTGTGCCTGTGGATGCTGTTGTTCTTGCTGGTGCTGTCTCTCTCTGGCCATCTTTTGGAATTTTTGGTCGTAGGGGTTTGTGGGTGATGTGGGTGTGTGTTTTATATTGTAATGAGTGTGTGGGAGTGGTGTGTGTATGTGTATCAGGTGTGTTTATTTGGAATTGTCCAATGTGGCTGTGTCTTGTAGATGTGTGTGTATTTTGAGCGCGGCGGTGTGTACCGCCAATGGAATACCGTGGTTGAAAGACCGCCACGTGGATTCGTGCGTCGTGATAATGTGGGCGTATTTCTGTTGGCGTGACGATGGAGGTTTTGTTTTCACCAGTTTATCACTGACCTTTGGTGTGGGGGACTTGTGTGGGTGTCTGACTTTTGGCGGATTCCGAAAAGTGGGTCATAATAGCTGTGGTGGAATTCCACGGCCGCGGTGGTATGTTGGCGGCCTTCTGCACGGCGGTAAGCGGCTTTTACCGCCAATGTTGTAATGAGGGCCCATATGTTTCAAAAGCCGTTTCTGGTTCAGGTAGGAATAAGGAAATGATGAGATGGCATCTTTCCACTCATAGTCCCAACACAGTCCACATCTCAGGACATCAATTTGTATCCAGTTTGGTATTGGCTCCACCAAAATTGTGAAGGGGCAGGGGGCAGCCCTGTCTCATCCTCCTCTGCAAATTGAACTTCATTGATGTCATTCTTTTCACTCTGATGTGGGCTGTGAGGTGGGTGTACTAAAGGTGGACCCATGCCCATCTGTTCCAGTAGGGCAAATATGTAATGCCATTCTAAGGAGGCAAATGCCTTATCATCCAGTGGCAGTAGTGCTGCTCAATCAATCACTCAAACAGGATTTGTAAAAGCGCAACTAATCACCCTCATTGGTATCCAGGCGCTTGCAGGTCTCAGCTGCTCATTCAAATAGCCAAGTCTTGAGGGCTCTACAGAATTCCAGATGAGGGGTGATGGTCCAGGGTTGTGTGGGGAGGCTGTTCCAGGTTTTTGTTGCAATGTGGGAGAAGGCATGTCCTCCACTTCTGCTTCAGTGGATATGTGGAGTGTAGGCACACAATAGGAAGGTGGGGAGTAGTCATCTTTGTGGTTGGGTGAAATTCAGGTGAGAGTTAATGTAGGGGAGTCCTTGGTTGTGTAGAGCTTTTTTGTTTGTGGGTCAGCAGCTTGAATATGCACCTTTTCTGCACTGTGAGGCAGTGGAGTTGCCTGAGATGTGGTGTGATGTGGGATCATCAGGAAAGGTCAAGGTTGAGTCTGACTGCAGCATTCTGGGTGGTATGAGGTCTTTGTGGGAGTTTTGAGGCTATTTCTAGATAGAGGGTGTTTCTGTAGTATACTCGACTGGTGATGAGGACCTGTGTCATGGTGCTTCTTGTGTGCAGGGGTAGCCACTTAAAGGTCTTACATAGCATGTGCAGGGTGAAGAAGCAGGCAGAGGTGACTGTATTAATCTGTGATTCCATGGTGAACCTGTTGCCAATGATAATTCTGAGGTTCCTGGCATGTTCGAAGGGAGTGGATGTAGGTCCTAGTTCTGAAGGCTACCAGTAGTCATTCCATGTGTTTCTGCTCTTGCCGAAGATCAGAACTTCAGTGTTGTCTATGTTTAGCTACAGGCAGTTTTCTTTCATCCAGTCAGCGACGCTTGTCATGCATCCGTGGAAGTTGGTTTTAGTGGTGGTAGGGTTGTCGGTGAGCAAGCGATGAGTTGTGTGTTGTCTGCATAGGAGATTATGTCGATGCTGTGGAATCTGATGATGTTGGCTAGCTGGGTCATATGTTTTTTTAAAAGCATGAGGCTGATGGATGATCCTTGGAGAACCCCAGAGATCTTTTCTTTTGGTTCGGCTCCTGCAGACAACCTTCCAGGCTAAGCAGCCAAATAGTCATCCAAGATTATGGGGGTCATTCTGACCCTGGCGGTAGACTACCGCCAGGGCCAACGACCGCGGATGCACCGCCAACAGGCTGGCGGTACATCCCAGGGCATTCTGACCGCGGCGGTACAGCCGCGGTCAGAAACGGAAAACCGGCAGTGTCCCGCCGGTTTCCCGCTGCCCTGAGGAATCCTCCATGGCGGCGCTGCAGGCAGCACCGCCATGGGGATTCCGACCCCCTTACCGCCAGCCTGGTTCTGGCGGTTTTGACCGCCAGAACCCGGCTGGCGGTAACGGGTGTCGTGGGGCCCCCTAACAGGGCCCCACTAAGATTTTCAGTGTCTGCATAGCAGACACTGAAAATCGCGACGGGTGCAACTGCACCCGTCGCACCCTTCCCACTCCGCCGGCTCCATTCGGAGCCGGCATCCTCGTGGGAAGGGGTTTCCCGCTGGGCTGGCGGGTGGCCTTCTGGCAGTCGCCCGCCAGCCCAGCGGGAAACTCAGAATTACCGCTGCGGTCTTCTGACCGCGTAGCGGTATTCTGCCGGCGGGACTTTGGCAGGCGGCCTCCGCCGCCCGCCAAAGTTAGAATCACCCCCTATGTCTTGTTGAGCTGTAAGTGATGAAGCCAGATTGATCCGGGCTACAATATTATGGATCACTTGAATCAAGCAATTTGCTAGCACCTTGGTGAGGACTTTTGTTTCAATGTTGAGTGAGGAGATTGGTCAGTATGATAAACAGAGCTCAGGGGACTTATCTTGCTTGTAAATTAGGAAAATGTTTGCCTGTCGGAGGTCTACAGGCTATTCTCCCAGTGATCTTGTCTTGATGAGCATTGTTCAGATTGGTGTTACCAGGTGTCGCTTTACACACCTAAAGAATTGCACCGGGAGGTCATTAGAGCCCAGCTCTTCCCCCTTTTAATTGTGCTTGACCCTTCGAAATCTTCCCCTCTTGTAGTTCTCTTTCGATGGATTTTGACACCCCTCTCCTCAGTTACATTATCAGGACATCGATTAAAAAGTCATGAAGCTCTCAGGACCATCTATTGTCTCACCGCTGGGTGTAGAGCTACTTCAAATGTCAGTGAAGTCCCTGTGCTATTTCCAGGGCCATCTCTACCATGTCACATCCTTCTGTCTTTATTCTGGGTACCCACCGTCTGTCCTCCTTTCTGGGTGCCAGCCATGCTAACAAATTCCCTGCTTTATTGCTCACTTCATTTATTGTGTGACTTTTGGCTTTAAATATGGACCTGGCTTCCTGGTGCACCAGTCTGTGGTACTCATCTCTTGTGGTTTCTATTTGGCCGGCCAGCTTCTCAATTGGTTGTATCACATATTGCACCTCCGCCGCCAACAGCTTCTCCTCCAGTTCCCTTAATTCCTCTTTTCTTTCCCTCTTCTTTCCTATGGTATGTGCAATTAGTCAGCCACATATCACAATCTTGTTCTGCTCCCATATACTGATCCCCAAAATCACGGAGCCTTCATTCTCCTAAAAAATATTCTCTGTGGTCTTCTAGACACAATGTTTTGTCGACCTTTCAGTTAATACCCGTGTGCCCAGTCTCCACCCTGGCCATGTGTGCAGTGTGGGTTGCATAAGCTGCATGACTAATGGTGAGTGATCTGGAATTCCCTGTGGCAGATGTTGTGCAGTTTGGCACCCCCACTTTTGACTATCCAGGACCAAGAAGTAATCCAGCCAGGACATTGATTGTAATGCATTGCCTTCAAAGGAGTATTCTTTCTCTTCCGGGTGTGCAGCCTGCCAGTGGTATCCTAGTCCTAGGACCATCAGGAATTTGCCTAACCTAGTGTCGTCCTTGGGGTAATTCCCCCCAACCACCCTGTCCATTTCCCTGTGTAGAGTGAGGTTAAGATTGCCCCCCACTACTAGCTGCACCTCAAGGATTGTTATGATCCAGTCCGATCTCTCCTCCACGTCCATTGGCTGAAGGCCTGGGAGTAGATATCATGATGAGAAATTTGCAAACTAATATGAACAATGCCAATGGGCCAGGTGAGAATCCCACATACGCTAGCAAACTAAATCTACCCCTGCCCAGGAATCCACAATTGTTACCCAATTGGTGGGTCTCTTGTAACAGTGATGGATCAGGTGAGTGTCTGGTCAGGAATTTCAGGACCATTTCCCTTGTTAGTTTGTTGTCCATTCTGTTCACATTCCATGATACAATCATGAGAGATGTTCTAGCCTTACTATTACTGTGTTGTGTCTCTAGTGTATGCAGGTCCATTGTCTCTTCCTCCTGGTGTATCATGAAATTTTGTCCATTGATTCCCGCCATGTTGCCCCCTCACAAAATCTCCCCAAACCACACCCCGATGTTTACCTCAACTTCCTATCCTTCTCTGCCACCTCGTGGTGTGAGTTTGCAATTTTCCGTCTACCCAAACCCTGGTGAACTTTTCCTCCTCCCACAAATCTTTATACATCACCTAACAAGGGCTGTAGATGTGTGGCTCCATGTGATGGGGCCTAGCCCGCAGGCCGAACTTCATAATCTGCTCTGGCTTGGTAGGGTCATTTCTCCCCGTACCCTTTTGCCAGTATCTCTAGGGTGAGTGTCCCTCATCCTAGGCCCCTAGACAATTTTGTCTGCTGGCATGGGGGTGACTACTGGCCGAGCCATTTCATCTGTACCTTTACCTGAGACCCAGTCGCTGTCACCTGATTCAGGTGGTTCTATCAGCAGTGTGGACCATCTGTTGCCAGTTAACAACGGATGTCCATTCTGGACTTCCTGCACCACTTTCGACTATTACATTTGGGCTTGATCCTTTGTAGGTGTCGCCCTACTTCTCTGCCCCACTGTACTCTTCACATTCTGCCTCTGGTAGCCCGGGGGACTGGTACATTCTGCTGCCCCTGGCATTGGGTAACCTTTACATTCCAGCCAGCCCTAGACCTCAGCTACACTGATAAAGAAAAGCAATTCCCTAGATGTGGAAATTCTTAGTTTCAACAGGAATAGCGGATAATATTTTAGATTCAGACTCCTCAGGTGCCTTTTCACCAAAGGAAATGTCTCTCTTTGCAATTGTAGTATATTCAAGGTAGATATGAATCTGGCTGCCCTCAATTGTCCAAGGGCCCTTAGCTTGCATCTTTTCTAAAATGCAGTCTTGAGGCCTGAAATTCAGTAATTAGCAATTGTGACCTTGGTGGTGCCCCAAGTGGTGGCGGTTGCCCAGGGACCCTATGGCCGTTTTGTACCATGAACCTTCCTGCAGGGTCACCCCCAAACATTTTGCCTTCCTCCTTCTCTTTTTCTGACCTCAGTTTTGTTGGCTTTAGGACTCTGCGCACTTTACCACTGCTAATCAGGGCTAAGGTGCAAATGCTCTCTCCTTAAAACATGGTGACATTGGCTCATACCCAATTGGCTTATTTAATTTACTTGTAACTCCCTAGTCAAGTGCACTACATGTGCCCAGGGCCTGTAAATTAAATGCTGCTAGTGGGCTGCAGCACTGGCTGTGCAACCCACATAAATAGCCCTCTAACCATGTCTCAGGCCTGCCCTTGCAGTGCCTGTGTTTGCAGTTTCACTGCCAATTCGACTTGGCATTTAAAAGTACTTGCCAAGTCTCAAACTCCCTTTTTTCTACAGGGCAGGGTGCCATGTAGCTAAAAGGCAGGACATATACCTGTGTACTATACAAGTCCTGGTAGTGTAAAACCCCTAAATTCGTTTTACACTGCTGTGAGTCCTGCTGCTTTCACAGGCTAACATTAGGGTTACCCTCATATACTGTTTGAGTGGTAGCTCCTGATCTGAAAGGAGTAACAAGGTAATATTTAGTATGGCCAGAATGGTAATACAAAATCCTGCTGACTGGTGAAGTTGGATTTTATATTGCTATTTTAGAAATGCTACATTTAGAAAGTGAGCATTTCTCTACACTTAAATCCTTTTGTGCCTTCCAATCCACATCTGGCTAGGTTTAGTTGACAGCTCCCTTGTGCATTCACTCAGACAACCCCAAACACAAGATGCTCAGTCACACTTGCACATATCTGCATATTGAATGGGTCTTCCTGGGCTGGGAGGGTGGAGGGCCTGACACTTACATGTCAAAAGACAGTAGCCGGCCCTCACACAAAGAACTGCCACACCCCCTACTGGGACCCTGGCAGACAGGATGGAACTGAAAGGGGACCTTGTGCACTTCTAAGTCACTCTTTGAAGTCTCCCAAATTTCAAAGGCACATTTTGGGTATTTAAGCAGTGTCTCTGACCCTACCAACTTCTGAGGTAGACACTTCTACTTCACAGACACTTCTACCACTGGAGAAAAACCCCTGAACCTGCAACCTGCCAAGAAGAACTGCCTGGCTGCCTAAAGGACTGCTTTTCTGAGAAGGGCTGCTGCCTAGCTGTTGCCCTGCTGCCTTGCTGCTCTCTGGCTCTGCTGAAAAGTGCTCTCCAAGGGCTTGAAGTTCCTTGAAGTCTCAGGACCAAAAAGACTTTATTTCTGCAAGAGAACTCCCTGTGCAGTGAAAATCGATGCACAGTCTGCAAGAAACAATGCACAGCTTGCATAGCACTGAGTAAATCACTGCACGCCTAACCGGAACAACGCAGCCTGACTTTACAAGGAGAAGATTAATGCAGCGCCAGCGTAGCGACTGAAAATTCGACGTACAGTCCACTGGATCGAGGCAAAGCCAAGCCGGAATGATGCAGCCTGACTTCCTGAGATGAATCGATGCAGCACCTGCCATGCGGTGGAAATTTCCACACAATGCCCACCGGATCTAAGCAGCCCCTGTGACTTTGTCCTGCAAGTGCCGGATTTCAACGCATCGTCCCCGGGGTGTCCGAAAACCACGCAACCAGAAGAGGATCCCAGGCTACACATTGGAAATCAGCGTAAAGCCTGGTCTGCGTGAAAACTCGACGACACATCGCCTGTGTGCACTGGAAAAATCGGCGCACACCTCATCGTTTTCCAAGCATCTCCCCTCTTGTCGAGAATTTGAACGCAAACCAGGTACTTTGTGCTTGCAAGAGTAATTTGTTGCTTTTAAAAGACTATAGACACTTTATATAATTTTTACAGTGATATTTCAACATATACTTATTGCACCTTAATCGTTTTGACGTGCATCTTATCAGATAAATATTATATATTTTTCTAAACACTGTGTGGTGTATTTTTGTGGTGTTCTACTGTGTTATTGCGTGATTTATTACACAAATACTTTACACATTGCCTTCTAAGTTAAGCATGATTGAACAGTTCCAAGCTACCAGAGGGTGGGCACTAGATAATTTGGATTGTGTGTGACTTACCCTGACTAGAGTGAGGGTCCTTGCTTGGACAGGGGGTAGCCTGACTTCCAACAAAAGACCCCATTTCTAAAAATGAACATAGATAAGGCCTGGCCCCCAAGTACCATCTCCAGCAACCATTGTTCCACATATAACTCTGTGCTGGGGCTTTCTGCTTTTTCAGGGACCCCAGTCCTGTGTACATTGTTGCACCTAGAGCAGCCAAACATGTTGTCTAATCGAGTTGTCAGCATTTTTATTTTCCAGTTGTATTTGTCTATGACTATAGGTATAGTATGGTTTATGACTAGCGGGGCAACCTCATTTAGGGTTTGTTCTGTTTCTAGGGCCACAATCCCAATGTTGTGTATCAGGGCTGTTTTCGTGTCACAGATTGACACCTTTCAGTGAGGGCCTCTAAAATAGTTCCTCCTTCCCGCAGAGCACCTTCTATCACTTTTAGGCTCTGTGCCCCAGTGCCTAGTGCCATTTTGTTCTGTTTGGGGTGCACAGTTTCCACTGAGTGGTCCCTGATGATGGTATTGAGTCCAGGCATGGTGCAGACACTGGCCACCTGTAACGTTTGCTAGCATACTGGTCTACCACCACAATGCAGAGAGTTTTCCACTGTGCTGCAGGGTACGGGTTTTGGTGGGTGGTCGAGGTTCCGATTCTTTCTTGCTGAGGAATGATTGATCTCAGTGCCATCTGTCCCATGTGGCTTCTTGGCAAAGAGGATCCCATCTCAGTTTATGGGCCGATTGCAAAGATGCAGGAAGTATAGCAGTTGTCCTGCACCCAGGGGGCGAACAGTGGTGGGCACAAGCGGGAGCCTGCAGTCTGTGTCAAGCTACCCTGGGACCCGTTGGGTCCCCCGCCTGCCTCCATCTCAGCCTTGGGACCTCCAGACTCACCTGTACAGTGGAGCCTAGACAGAAGCCACTCAGGGCTTGGAACCTATCAGAGGCCCAGTCCCACAGCGGGGGTGAGCAGCATGCTCCTACCTGATTCTATCTTGGTCTTGGACACCGGTCCAGGCAACTCCACTACACTGCCTTCACCCTGGGGCCAAAAATCTCCCACTCCAGGTCCCATCACGCTCTGAGAATGTCTCCAAATGACCCCTTGACAGGAGCGATCATCCCTGGACCAGCAGCAGCCCCGCCCATTGCCTATGGGGAAGTTTGGGCTCCACCTCTGGACGCTTGCAGCCTCTGTCCACGACCAGGACCCAAATCCTCGCTTACTATCTAGGCTCACCATCCGCTTGAAGACTATGCCACACACCCTTGAGGGGGGCTCTGGGCTGGATTTAGGACATGGTGTAGGGGAATACTCCAGCCCATCCGCCATATTACGCCCCCATTATATTCTATGGAGCTCATAACAATGCAGACGGGATATTTATCACGTTTGTGAAGGAGCATTCCATCTGCCAAGTTCTAAATCAGGCCTTAAGTCTCCTCCCACACAGCCGATGATTACAGGTCGTGGCCTGCCTTCTTACCAGCTTGGTCAGTTTTGCTTGGAGGCTGCTCTCACAAATATGGGGGGGGATTTCAATGGACCCCGGTTCCCCCTTGTCTTCGTGATTCCACAGATGAGTCCCCATGGGGGATTATGCCTTTGGGGCCTTCGAGCATGGAGCTCAGCAGTGAGCATCTGCCACAATTGCCGTCCAGGTCGCACACACCCTGTAATTGGTCTTTCATATTTGCAGGGGAAAAGGGACACAACGCAGAGAAAGAGAAGACAATGAGAGTATGCAGTGTGACCTTTTCAAGGTAATCCAGCACTGCACTTTAGTAATTATTGCATTTTTCTTCTACGATTTCAGCTGCTGCCACCACCTCCATGGGCTGAATCTGGGCTTCAGGCGTCTAAACCGACCTATAAATCTGCACCTATGCTGAACTTAAGACAGAGGAGTTTTTGTTTACACTGTAACTCATTACACCCAAATCAACATTATCATGCGTACCATTTTCATTTACAGAATTGTATTTCCTTTGCATATTAACAGTGTCATACGTGTCTCTTGCAATGTGTATCCACAATCTATTACCAAAACCCATATGACAGAATCCGCTCTAAAACCAATAGATTAATGTTTTTCAAATATGAAAATATCCTTAAAATGTGACAGATGAGTTTTTCCTCTACCAAAGGCATCAGATTTTCATATTTAAGGTAAAATATCAGTCTTTGCAAAATCGCTGAAACCTGTTCAGTCCAACTAACAGTTGGAAAGGCAAAAAACAAGAATGTTAAAGTGGCTTGGATATGTTATGTTTTATTTTCATGGGCACGGTTACCAAGGAAATTAATAATGTCTGTGTATATTTTAGCAGTTCGAAAGCTAAACAAGATGTGTTAGTATAAGATACATGTATTCACGATACCATTTGTCAAACGAGCAGCAGGTTATAGGATTTAAGGCGTCTTGGCTTTTCGCTTAAGGAAGACGTATCCATTCCTATGCCTTGCTGATTTTGCCATGTGTTTAAATTAATATTTTCCTGTTACTAGGACAATGATACATATTTGGCTTCTAGGATTATTACTATGGACATCATTATGAGTGTTCCAATCCCAGACTCGGTATTGCACCCCCTCCCCCAAGTTACAAATTCAGGTGTGTGGGAAAATATCCAAATAATAAGTGTGCCCCTGAGGTTACGTTTTGTAAATTGTCCTGCTTTCAGCAACTGACTTACACAGTTACAGTAGATAATGCGACCAGTGACCCAAATTACCAGATCCATCACAATTAGAGGGCCCCTGGGATGAGCATAAGAAAAGGTTGCACGATTCTCCAAAAGGTGTTGCCCAAATCATCAAGTTGTTGAATTTTCAGCAAAATTCATTTTCTTCTCAGGTTATATTTGTTTCTGATTCCTCACAGTGTATTCGATAATGTTCTGTATTCTGAAAAGCAACTATCAAATTCCTACTGGAACAATATATTTCCAAGTACAAACCTATAGGATATCTCTATTCAAAGATAGAGAGCGTTCTGAGCAAAATACTTTATAAACTGAAACACTAGCGCAACTTGAGGATGTAACAAATACTCCACATAGCCTGTTTCTCGTACCTTTAAATTATTTATCTGTCACAGACACACAGTCATCTCATGCTGGGTCAAATATAGCAAAAACTGAATGCATCTCTAAAGTCCAGCCCATAGACACCTGCACAGTTGTAGAAAAGTCATCAGGCAAACATGCTAATGGCTTTTCAAGGTTCTGCAGTACATTCTAAAGGTTCCATCCTGGTGACATTCTGTAGGTGGTGAAAGTGGCGTTACAAAAGTCCCCATTGAAAATGACACCAACTTCTTCCATTTCAACTCCTCAAACAAGTGCCATTTAAAAAAATATCTACAGGCTCTGACAGGCCATATGCCCTATTTGCAGAGTTTCACCAAGGTTCTGCAGGCAGTGGAGGCCTGTGACTTTGGCGAGAATACAGGTTTCCCATCACGAGGCAGAGTGTTTTCTGTTGCGCTTATGTGTTTTGGGGGGGTCTATGTTCCTAACCTGTCATGCTCAGAAGCGGTTTATCGAATGACATCAGTCCCCTGGGGCCACTTGGCAAAGAGGATCACATTTCAGTTTGTGGGACGATTGTGAAGTGGCTAGCAGTGTAGTAGTTGTCCCGCACCCAAGGGGAGAACGGTGGTGGGCACAAGCGGGGACCTGCATTCTGTGTCAAGCTAGGCTGGGACCTCGTCTTACTGCTCCTTTGACTCCCCCCTCTACCTCCATCTCAGCCTTGGGGCCTCCAGACGAATCTAGATAGTGGCCACACCGGGTCTGTCACCTCTCAGAGGCCCCTCTCCATGGTGGGGAGAGCATTGCAGGCACACCTGCTTGAGTCTTGCCCCTGGAGCACTAGTCAAGGTATCTCCACCTTTAAAGAAAGTGGTTCATCCTATGAGGAAGGAGCAGATCCTTTTGAGTGTCCTGGGATACTAGTCCTGTGGAGACTTCTGATGAGTGTGTGGTGGGAGACTGTGTCAAAAGCTGTGGAGGTGAAGAGTAGCATTAGGGCCACTGCCTAGGATGCTTCTGATTTTGTTGGTGGCTGTGATGTGTGATGTTTCTGTGCTGTGGTCCTTTCTGAAGCCTGATTGTGTGCTGTCTAGTAATTGCTAGAGCTCATGGTGATTTGTGAGTTGTTCATTGATGCCTTTTCAATCACTTTTGCTGGTTAGGGAATGCAGGGAGATAGGACTGGAGTTTGCCAGCTGGTTGGATACAGCCGATGGCTTCTTGAGAAAAGTGTGGATTGCTGTGTGCTTTCATGCTTCCAGGAAGGTGGCAATGGTGATGAAATGAATTCAGGATGTGAGTGAGTGTTCTGCTCACTGGTCATGCACCAAGGATATAGATGTGATTGGTATAGTGTCTTTTGGGCCCCTCATTGGATGGTCTTCATCATGGTGACTATTTCCTCACTGGCGAGGGTCTTTATTGCGGTCAGGTGATTGTCTTGATTGGTGATGGGCAGGTCGACAAATAAATTGCTGGGGTCTGGTTTGGGTGTAAAGTTGCGACATGTATGCACTATTTTGCTGCAGAATAAGTTGAATAGATAAATCGCACAGTTCTTGAGAAGGCTGATGCTGTTGATGGAGGTCGTAGGTGTAGTGAAATTTTCAATGATCTAGAAGAATTCTTTGCTGCTGCTGGAGTTTTCTTTGATGTGTTGAGCTAGCAATTTATTCTTGGTGTCACTTGGTGTTGCTCGTGGGATTGCCTGAAGGCTGCTTTGAAGGTGGTCCTGTTGATAGCTTTGCCATTGACTCTCCACTTACTCTCTAACTGTTTGCAGTGATTCTGGGGGTCACTAAGGCCCTATGTGTACCAGCTGCTTGCTTGCAGTTTCTGTTTGATAATCTGTTATTGGAATTGTCAATGTCCTTGTTGGGCCCAAGGGCAGCAAAAGAGATAATGGGCTGAAAAAGCAAAAAGGGCTAAATTGGGCCAAAAAACCCCAGAAAAAAGCTTGAAAGTGCTGAAGAGACCTCAAGAATAATCAAGGAAATGGGAGGAAGTTCAGAGGAAGAAAAAGGGGCAATGGAGAAATGCAGCAAGACTGTGCAGCAGATCGAGCTGCATCAGTGGGAGCAAAAGTGGGGCTGGAGGAGTCCCAGATTGAGACACTGCAAGGTGCAGACAAAAACAGTGAGCAGAGGACACAGGAGATGCAAAAGTAAAGCTGAGCAGAAGGCCTAAAGAAGGTGTGCGAGAGAGCGAGTGTGAGAGAGAGCAAAAGGTGTGACAGATAGAGAGAGAGCTAACGCACAGAGGCAGGTCTCTAGGCAGCAAGTTGGGTCCAAAAGAGCCCTTGATTGGTCAGAGGACCGGTCAAGGTAAGTGTGGGGGTGCTGGGCTTTTGCCTAACAGGCTGCTTGGTTTCAGCTTCCTGGAAAAGTTGCAGAGCAGCCACAGATCTTCACGTTTTTCATATAGAGGCATCATTGGTCAGCACACATACCTATTGCAACTTTGTCCTTCCCTGACACCGATGCCACTTGATTCAGTTGCCAGAACATATTGGAAAACAGACATGAAGTTAGTCCCAATAAGCTTGTGAGAAGGCAATACTGAGTGCCACTTACTAGATATAGAACTGAGAATGTGGCTACAGGCAGTATTAGCTGGATATGCTGCAATCAACATAAATGTTCTATACACAAAGGGCCTTCAAGGCAGCGCTCTTCAGTCACTGGTTGCTTTAGGTCATCCCAAAGAATCCATTGCTTGTTGAAAGTGTCATTCACACTGTGGACCAGCCCACGTGAGTATTTTGTCTTTACCAGCCTGCAGGATTTAATTGGTTCATTAATTGTATGTGACCACCCAGAGACAGTTTCCATCACACTGCAGGGACTGTGAATGCCCATGTACTAAAAAATAAGACAATCATTATAGCTCGTTGTTGTATATTTGGCATGATTACCAATGTCTGTGGGTGGGGGATACAAATATGTGCCCCAATACATTTGCTGTTTGGAGTTCTGGAAGGACAGCTGCATTGCTGTGGTCCACTGCATCATCAACATTCCTGGACCAGAAAGTCATTACATACTACTTGTCACAGATGGAACACCTGCAAAGTTTAGGCCTCTCACCCACATGCACCAAATGCTTAGGGCCTGCCTTTCACTCATTTGCATCAGGTGTTAAGGGCCAGACTTTGGATATTATATTTATATATTTCAGGACTCAATGTTATTTTTAAACTAAATGAGCCACTTAATGGGCTTTTTCTTTGCAGACTGCGATGACTAAGGTAGCCACCCGAAGTCCTGGAATTTCTCACTTTTGGTTTCACAAGACTTTTCAAAACAAGTGAACCTGACTCTGAGATGGCATCAACACCTGATTTTTCTCCAACATTTCTGTTCCACCTCACAATGCTGAGGGCATCTGTTGACACCATCACTCTGCTGGTGATTGTCCCACTTAACACAGAGGAATCTGTGAGCTCTGAGGCCAGACTCCAGGAGAGGGGAGGGCAATGGAAAGTCCCATGGAAGCACAAACTCGATACGCCAATGCTCAACCACCCACTGGTTTAAGTATTCAAGATTCCAAGGGCCAAATGTATTAAAGACCCATTTTGTATTTCTTAAATAGCGAATTTTAAGAAATCGCTATTTGAGAAATTCAAAATGGGATGTAAGAAAATAGCGAATTCCTAATAGCGATTTCTTAAAATTCACAATCGCTATTAGGGAATAGCCATTAGGGAATGGGACTCCATTCATCCCTATGGGCCTGGAGGGCGATAGGTGTGAATGGTTTTGCATTTCCTAATTTGCGAATTCCTGTTAGGAATTCACAACTTAGGTAATGCAAATCCAAGGGTGCTAGGGGCCTAAGGTCCCCTTTGATGCATCCCCCAAAGAAATTGTGCACATGTAAAGTGCACACATGCCCCTTTTAAAAACGCACTATTAATGCAGTTTTAAAAATTGCATATGGTTACCACCAAATTTTAATTTGTGGTAATCGAATTTCCTAAATGCCCAGTCTGCATTTAGGAAATGCATGATACATGTGCATAGGTATTTGCAAATAGGTATTCCCTTTTTGTTATTACCTATTTAGGGAATCGCTATTTTAGCGATTCCTTAAATTGCACTGCAAATGCCTTTCATAAATCACAAATGGCTGAATTTAGCGATTTGCACCATTTACAAATGCAAAATTGTTTGATACATCTGGCCCCAGGTTTCCTAAAGCAGGAAGTAAGCACTGTGCCAATATTTCTAACTAAATGCCTCCATATTCCCTCTGCTGAGACTGTTAGGTGCTGCCACTGTATTTTGCATTCCTAAAAACAAAGGTTTGGAAGTGATTCGACACTTTCTTGCAAGTAGATCGGCCTCATATTCTGAACATACCAACATGTTAATAAATATGATCGAATTCATATTGGACAATAATGTATTTACCCATGAAGGCAGATGGTATAGACAGGCACAGGGAGTTTCAATGGGCTCACGTTTTTCGCCTTCATATGCTAACTTATATATGGGCCTTTTCGAAAAAACACATGTGTGGTTGAATGGTCCCCCCAATTTGACAGAACATATATTTTTGGGGGGAAGATACATTGATGATGTACTTATGATTTGGACTGGTGATGAGCCACAGCTGTTGGAGTTCATAGATCATATCAATGAAAACTATTTCAACATCAGGATGACGCATGAACACAATAAGGATCGGATTCACTTTTTAGATCTTGAAATATTTGTAGAAAACAATCATGTACATTCTAATCTATATCGGAAATCCACTGCTTGCAATGCGTTGCTACATGCTAGAAGCTCTCACCCCATTACACAAAAAAATGCTATCCCGTTTGGGGAAATGATTCGGGTAAAAAGAAACTGCAGCAATAGCAAACTTTGTGATTTGGAATTGAACAAACTAGAAAACAGATTCATTCAGAGAGGATACTCTGCACAAACTATAAGTAAAGCCAGAAAGAAAATCAACAAAATTCAAAGAACATCCCTCCTAAAAAACAATGTACAAAAGAGTCGGACATCAAAAGGGTTGGTGCCATTCTGTACCCCATTCAGTCAGAAAAGTCAGGACATCTATAAAATCCTTTGTAAAAATTGGGGTATATTACATACTGACAACACTCTGAAACATCTTCTGCGGACCAAACCCACAATGATCCACAAGAGAGGGACTACTATTCGAGATCTTGTGTGCAAAAGTTTTTTACCACCATCGAAGGAGAAACCGATTACTTGGTTATCCACTAAACCCAGTAGTTTTTTCAATTGTAGCAGATGTAATGTATGCTATCTTGCGCTGCACAAGACTTTCAGTTTCGAGTTCAATGGCAGTAAAACATATAAAATTCAAGACTTCATTAATTGTAATACCAAATATGTAGTCTATATATTAATATGTGAATGTGGGAAGATATATGTGGGGAGTACAATTAGACCTCTTAAGGAGAGGATTCAAGAACATGTATGCGCTTAGAAATAATGATCCATTATCACCTATAGTACGCCATGTTAGTAGCGAACATTCTGGAATAGAGGTCCCTAGGTTGAAATGTATGGGTATTAGTCAGACACAGGCACATCCTAGAGGAGGTAACCGTGAGTTACAATTCAGAAGAAATGAGGCTAAATGGATACTCAGATTAAAAAGCATACGAATGGGAATGAACATTGATCACGAATTGCATTATTTTCTATGATTCCATACGGTTTCAAAAACATATTATATTTGTCTGTGTCATGTTTTATGAATGACCAACATATGTGGCGACAATCAATGGAGTAGACTGTTGTATTTCTGAATACATGTCATACAACCTGTTTGTTATATTGCTCTCTGAACCATGTCTTTCCTATGTATATGATACCTTCTTGTAACACAGTGGGTATGACACCACTTACTAATGGACACTAAGGTATTTTGTTGAATCTCTGACTCCCTTGTAGTCATACTACAGTAAACTTTTTCATTGACAAGTATGAATGGATATATTGGATAGGTGACTTGCACCTTCGAATAACTTTCATTATATCTTTCTACGACTTTACTTTGCTTGATATCAGATATAAAGATAGCTATATTCACCAACTGTCTGATCATGAATATTTACCAAATGTCTCACTTGGATATCCCTTCGTTACATGGGGAGATATTCCATTATTACTCTAGGAGGCCATTTGGTAATCCTCCTGTCTCTTTGTACTGAAAATATTGGGTCCATTTTTGTTTTTGATCGGACTCTGTTTGCCGTGTTATTATAATATAACACAGCTGACAACATTCTAAGATGGCGACCTTAAACTAGATGCTACTCCATATATGGATTAGCGTCACCTTTTTTAATTGATGTGACTTTAAGGAATAAAATTATCGACATTCCAAGATGGCGGCCGCAAATAAACTGATATCGTGGATGCGGACTAGCTTTACTTTTGTATTTTGAAGGTAATTTTCTTATGGGCATACCTGGTTTCTTTTCTGGAGGACGGACTTTATTATGGACAAAACCTATTAACTTTTATGGTGGGTAGAAATGGTGTAATACACCCATTTCTATCATTGACTACTCGTAGTTTTGCAAAACCTAGAAAGAGCAACCAGGGCACTCCATGATAGGTAAATTTATAACAGATACTTTAATCCTTAGCGTTGCAAAGTATGAACAAATATACAGAGATAGTAAGAGTCCATGTAAACAATTGAGTATGCGTGAGTTCGGTGACAGCCAACACGTGTTTCGTCCTCACAGACTTCTTCAAGGCTTGAAAAGTCAATATATTCGGGTAATAAGATGTTTCTGTATAAAATTCATATGTACAGCAATATCAGGAAATCTATGAGTTAAGTATCCAGGTAAGAAAGGGTCCCTAGTCTCATCGCACTCGGCAGCGTTATCACACGCTGTGACCCGGCACACACACAGAGGTTTCTTTGACTCCCGGATCCTGGGGAATCACTGACGGGGTCTACTTAGACCACTGACGGAGTGTGTATCCTGGGCTACGGATACATTCTACGGGGCAGTCCCGCTGCCCTGGAAAGCACTAATTGTCCCTGTATGACTAGGGACCCTTTCTTACCTGGATACTTAACTCATAGATTTCCTGATATTGCTGTACATATGAATTTTATACAGAAACATCTTGTTACCCGAATATATTGACTTTTCAAGCCTTGAAGAAGTCTGTGAGGACGAAACACGTGTTGGCTGTCACCGAACTCACGCATACTCGATTGTTTACATGGACTCTTACTATCTCTGTATATTTGTTCATACTTTGCAACGCTAAGGATTAAAGTATCTGTTATAAATTTACCTATCATGGAGTGCCCTGGTTGCTCTTTCTAGGTTTGGCATATTGTTCCATACAGCACACAACATAGGTGGTGTCTGTTACCGCCTATGTTTTTGTGCATTCTCGAAACCCGTGGTGGTTGGGTTTCTGCACCAGGTTGGCACCCTCCATATGACTTACACATGATATGATGTTTCCGGACTTCTTTGATTTCAGATGTGCAATGATTAGCATCTAACCACCTTTTTGAGTAACACTCGTAGTTTTTTACTCATGCGCAATGCGCGCATTTCAGCGTCGCGCTATTGCGGGTGGTGTGATGAACTTTTAGATTCGCGAGGGCTCCATGCCCTTCGCAATTTATGTATTAGGGGGGTTTAATGCCCATTTTTTACATCAATAACCCGCCTATTAGGCATCGCTTACTAATGCCAGCCGGTAACTCTAAGATGGCGGCCATCTATTGATGGCTACCATCATGTAGCCTTGCTTTACAAGAAGGAGGAGTCCTTCTTCTACTACACTATCTCGCATATAAACGATTCTCACAGGCACTCGGCTTTTTGAAGCCGTTACAGAAGGTTCGACCGCCGGAGGAAACACAACGTTTAAAGGTATTCAGAGACAGGAGACAGGGGGGTTCTTTCCAGTATATATTTCACATTTTAGAAGCCATTCATAATCATTTTTAGTTTTATCACCTTTAACTTCCCAGACAGTGTGGGTTGTTTAGCAAATCTATTTCTCCTATTTGGACCATTTTCTGAACCTTCCTTACTTTGGTTCGTTTCAGGCACCTTATATTTAGGTACTAGACCGACATTGGACTTCCACTGATATGTCTCATAAATGGAGACATTTAATTACAGGTTAGTGAGACTCTGGATTAATCTGCATACAATACTTTGGTGCATTTTTTGATCAAGGGATACTCATGATTCCCCTTCTTACAGATTTTTCGTGATGATGCGATGAGCTTTGGACTTACATTATCAACTTCAAATAAAGATTAGTAAAAAAGAAATATTCAAAGGTATACAATCCAATATATCTCTTCAGTTGTCAAAATTTACACTTGGGATTGCAGTCACAAACTAAATCATTAACTATTCACAATATCCAACTTTCTGTGATACTTTTCATAAATTCTGGTTCTTTGGAATGGAATACAACAATTATGCATGAGGTTACATTGTTCATTGTTGTTCTTCTCACACAAGCTTGGGCTAGCACTTTCTTCATCTTTTCTTTCTCCTTCCTTTTCTTCTTTTTCTTTGGCTTATATAAAAAAAAATGTTTTTAAATGAGGATATCTAGAAGCATGGTTTCTGTTTGTTTTTTATCACATTTAATAATTGGTGACATATCTCCGTGGTATCTTGGTGCACTCTATTTTTATGACACTTATATCTTCATTACCATGTTGATATATTGTGAGATATTTAAAAAAAAAACTCTTTATCAATATTTGGGATATTGGCAGTATAATAGGTACAAACAAATAATTTAATATTTGTCTTGTCAGCCTTGATAAAGTCCCATTTGGGACGAAACACGTGTCGGCTGAATCTGGATGAAACGGATAACTCTTTACTCTATTGGATGAAGACAATTCTTTCTGCTTCCATATCACCAGAGTGGACAATTTCTGTCCCTATGATCAATTTGCTGGACTTTGTATGAACATGCTAAGGGACTAACTACTCTTCTGTTGATTTGAATATATTTTTGTCTAATTCTGGTATAAATATTTCTTTTTCATGTATGGACAGGGTATTTGGTATGGAATTACAGTTGTATTGTCAAATTTTGTAAACAACAATTTTTCTTAGCATATACCAAATGAAATGACTTTGATTTATCAATGAAAATTTCTTCTTTAACTTTTTAACTATCAATCTTTGTACTGATACCACTTTTTGTAGGAACTTATATTACAGTTCTCTTACACAACTTATTGATTTATGTCCATTCTAAAATTGATAACAGAGTGTTATTACTTTCTATGTGTGCTCCATTCTCATCTTCTCATGTATTTTTGGTGCTACTCTGGTAAGACATGACTAAATGATGACATAGCAACTGTGGTGAGATGTCTGAATAATGGCTTTAACAGATGCTGTATGGTAAGGCTCCTGGCATTTGTCCACTTTTCCCCACTTTTTATCCTCACTAATCCTCTTGCCTCCCTGCTAGCCCCTCCAACCTCCCAGGACTACTTATGGAGGCCGCTGCAAGATTATGCTGCTGGCATGCCGAAGGCACATCAAAGGCAAGCCTGTCTGCACCCATTTGCGCCTGGACCACGACCAGCGCCAGGGACCCTGACCCTACTCACCACCACAGAAACTCCTCTGTGGATCTTCGTGCTATTGACTGCTGATGCAACAACTGCTGCCTAGCATCACCCACCACACAGCATGACCAGTCACCTACACCCACTGTTGATACTCCTCCACCGCAGGACTGACTGCCACTACTGCTACCAATGCCTTGCCACCCCCACTGACTGAGATGAGCTCAGAACAATGCAGGTGCATCCTTTTCAATTCCAGATTGCTCTGCAAACATGCAGCTGAAGTCTGGGACACCATCCCAACCCTCTCCCCTGATATAACCTTCATCACAGAGATCTGGCTCACCCTCATCTCGGCCCCAGACATCGCCATGACAACACCCCGGCTACAAAATGAAACACTGCACCAACAGGCACAGAAGCGGCATCACCATCATACACAAGGAATCAATCATCTGCACCATTACCAATGATGAAACCACAGCCATTATGGAACACATGAACTTCCAGCTCCATACCAACAGCACCACCATCAAAGGCACCCTTGCATACAGACCACCAGGAACCGGCCTCAGCTACAATATCACTGAATTTATCACCCTGATTGCCATTGAATCTGAACACTACGTCTTCCTGGGAGACTTCAACTACCACGTGGATGACCCCACTAACACCAACTCCACCAACCGACTGGAAAGACTGGACAACATCAGCCTCAAGCAGCTGGTCATGGGCCCGTACACAAAGCACGACACATGCTGGACCCCATCTTCACCTTCAGCAACAGAATCAGCTACAGCCACACCTCAGAGCTCACCTGGTCAAACTGCTACATCAAACACTTCACCCTCACCAGATCCCCCTGCACCACTCTCATCCGTCACAGCGCCCCCTCCCTCGGCCGGACTAAAGTCACTCAGCAGCAATGGACCAATGCCCTCAGCACCTCACAGCCCAACGTCACCACCATCTTGGATCAGGCAGTAAAGAACTTTAACAACTGGATCGTCAGCACTGCCGACCTGGTTGTCCCAGCCAAACCAGCCAAGACCCACTGAACCACCAAAGAAGCTAGCTGCTACACTGTGGGACTCAGCAAATCAAAACACAGGTGCGAACAACTGGAGAAAAGATGGTGCACCAGCAAGAAGCCACCTTCAAAACGGCCCTCAATGATTAACACTGCCAGATCGAAGCCACAAAAAAAGAGGCTCTGACCTGCCGGATCGAGAACAGCACCAACCAAACCAAGGAACTCTTCTCCATTGCCAGAAAGCTTGGTTGCCAATCAACCATGAAAAACTCTGCCCCCCACTCAAAAGAACGCTGCGATGACCTCTCCAAGTCCTTCTACAACAAGATAGATACCAGCTACAGTAACTTTGATCCCATCCCATCAACCTCCACCACCGTCTCAGAACATGGAGACAACTCTGCACACCGAACACAATCACACTCATGAGCTCCATCCACTCGGGAACACCCACTGACCCCTGACCCCACAGGATCTTCAACTTCAGAAGAATTGAGATTAGGCAGGAGATCACCACCATCCTCAATGCTAGTTAACCACAGGCATTTTTTCTGAAGCTTAGAAACACATGGATCTCAAACCCCTCTTCAAGAAGCCCTCTGCAGACCCCAGCGAGCTCCAGAAATACTGCCCGTTCTCTCTGCTCCCGTTCCCCTCCAAAGTCCTGTAAAAGGCCATCCACCTCCAACTCACAGAACACCTGGAGATGAACAACTTACTAGACCCTTCCCAATCACGCTTCAGAGCCAATGATAGCCCCAAAACAGCACTGATCACCACAAAAAACAACATCCATGCCTTACTTGTTGGAGGTGAAGCAGCCTCCCTGATCCTGCTCAATCTCTCCACCGCCTTCAACACCATCTACCTCCAAACACTGATCAAATAACTATGCCGGATTGGGATCATAAACAATGCACTCGGATGGATTGCATCCTTCCTCATGGGTCACAACCATAGAGCCCACCTTCTTCCTTTCACCTCACAGGTCAAGCACACCATCTCCCACCTAAGCCCAACACTCTTCAATGTCTACATAACACCACTTGTAGACAATATGAGATTGCACAACATCAACATCACCTCCTACGCTGATGACACTCAGATCGTCCTCTCGCTCTCAACAGACCACACCAAGATGGAGACCAACTTCACAACTGTATGAAGAATGTATCCGCCTAAATGAAGGACAATTGGCTGACGCTCAACCTGGACAAAAGGGAATTTCTGATCTTTGGCAGACACTCAACCGTCTGGAATGACTCCTGTGGCCGGCAGAGCTCGGACCCACCCCCACACTGAAAGATCATGCCCACAACCTCTGCATCATTCTCGACAGCAAACTCTCTATGAAATGTCAGGTCAACACCATTTCCTCAGCCTGCTTCCACACACTCTGCATGCTCCATAAAATCTTTAAGTGGCTCCCCATCAGCATGAGGAAGAGGTGATGCAAGCCCTCATCACCAGCCGACTAGATTACAGCAACACACTCTATGCAGGCATCACCACCGAAGTCATGCAAAACCTCAAAACAATCTAGAATGCAGCTGCAGGACTGATCCTTAACCTGCCCAAGAGAACCCACATCACCCAGCACTTGATGGACCTCCACTGGCTCCCGATCCAGAAAAGATGCCACTTCAAGCTTTTTACCCATGCCCACAAGGCCCTTCATAACCAAGGACCCACCTACCTGAACCACCGCCTTCACCTCCACCAACTGACCAGGAACCTCCACTTGCCACACATTGCCTGTGCTTAGATTTAACGCATATGCTGCTGCCACACCGGAGGAGGCTTCTTCTCTCATCACACCGCCAAAGCCTGGAACATCCTCCCCATTCACCTCTGCACTGCATCCTCGCTGACCCACTTCAGAAAGGAATTGAAGACCTGGCTTTTCAAATAAACACTTGAAGCAAGTGCCTGGATACCCAAACTACGCTATGCAAATAACTCCTGATTGATTGATTTAGAAGTTCAGGTACAGTTGGTGACCAATGACTTTCAAAGAGTGGCTGCCCCTCAACAGCCCATGAACTCAAATGAATACTCTAGGTCTTTCTTTTTTTCAGGCCCTCCACTATAAGCTTCAACAATAACTAGTGTGCACAGACCAAACAGTGCAAAAAAAAAATGCGTAAGGCCTAGTCTTGTTTCCAGTGAGTGTCTCATTTCTTATTAGCTACTTATACTGGCCACCAGCACAGATCTGCAAAGTGTTCTAGAAATCCACTATTGCCTCAAAGGTTCCAGTGGTGTTGGGTCCTTGTAGCATAGAATATTTTGACTTAGATTCATATGACATTGATTTTGATCCATCAGCTGACAGTGGGTGGAATGTAAGCCTTCAAGTGCATTTTGGAATATTAATGTGGACACAGAGATGCACCCCTCAGCAGTGAGTAGATCCACATATGTCACTCTATCTGGAACGTAATGCAACATGCTGCACAGTACCATCAGCAAGACAGGTACCTTCTGTGTCATTGTAAGCTATCATTCTAAAGGAACTATAAACCAAGACTGAAGTATCCAATCACATAAACTTTAAAAAAGTGCCCTGCTTTCTGCAGTTTGTAGAGCAAAATGCAGCTCAAGAGTGAGGGTATCAGCTGTCTCCACTGCTTGACAAGAGATTCTAGGAGGAAGTCTGTCATGGATTGAGAGTTGGAGATAAGGAATAAAGATAGACCACTTCCGCAGGTAGATTTCTGGCATGTCCTCTGAAGTTAGAAGAAGAAGTTTTGAGTTGCGGCTTATGTCCTCCCATTGCATGAGGAAATTACAGGCCAATTGCCTGGGCAAACTATTTGAATGAGTAGCTTTTTATCAACTCTCCAATTTTACTGAGAGGAATAACTTCACTTTAGGTCACCAATCTGGGTTCAGGCGAGGTAGAGGTGCACAGTCATAAAGTTAGCCCCCATGTCCATATATAGGTCCTCATTATAACATTGGTGGTAAAAACCGCCTACCCCCGCGGCAACAGCTACCAAAATACCGTTGCCGTGGCTACCAGCTGTCCACCATATTATGACCGTAGCTGGAATTCCGCCAGAAGGATGGCGGAATTCCAGCTGCGGCCATGGCGGCGGATGGCGGTAAGGATGACGCTGCTGCCAGCAGCAGCTCCACGCCAGTATACCGCTGCAGACCGTATCATGACACATGATACTGCCTGGCGGTGTTCTGCTGGCGGACGCTGCTGCTGGTAGCAGTGCCCCATCACGTCTCCTGCCAGGGGACCCCCTGAAATCAGGTAAGTTGGGTGCTCCGACAGGGGAAGGGGTGGGGAGGTGTGTGTGTGTATGTGGGATGTGTGTGTATGGTTGTGCATGCGTGAATGCGGATGTGTATTGCGTGTTATATGTGTGTTCATGTGTGGATGTGTGAGTGCGTGTATGTTGTGTTGTGTGAATGCGTGTGTGCTTGTATATATGTCAGTGTGTTTGGATGTGTGGGTGAATGCATGTATGCATGCGTGGGTGCATGTGGCTATGAGTGTGTGTATGAGTGTGTACGATGGTGCGTGCAGGTGCGTTTATGTTGTGGGGAGGTCTGGAGAGGGAGGGGGGTGGGGAAGACCCCTATCAGTGACATGGAAGGAATTCCCTGTCACTGATAGAGCCTACCGCCATGGTTTTCACGGCAGTGAGGAAGCCACGAAAACCATGGCAGTAGGCGGGGTCATAATCCAGCGGGAGGGCTAGTGGCGGCAGCCTGGTGGAGACTGAAGTCTCCAGCACGGCGGCCGTTACCGCCGTGGCAGACAGAGTGGTACATTGGCGGTTTGGCTTCAGCCAAACCACCAATGTCATATTATGGGGAAAAGTACTGCCAGCCTGTTGGCAGTACTTTTCTCCATTACACCGCCGTCCGCCAGGGTTGTAATGAGGGCCATATTAACCTGAAACTCACAGTGGAGAAAAAGGGGATTGTTATTTTAGTGCTTCTGGGATTTAGGCATCACTTGACACTATTTGTGTCCAGAAGCTGTTACACAGACTCCGAAATTATGGTATAAGTGAAACAACCCTAAAATGAATGTCTTATATCTCAAAGATAGGCAGAGCTTGGTGTCCTTCACTGGTCATTCATCTCTTATCTTCTATTCAAAGTCTACCTTACCCCCTTAGCAGACAGGATCAGATTGTCCAACCTTACTTGTTACAACTCCACAAATGACACACAAATCATTCGAAAAACCGTAGGCCCAGAAGACTTCAATAAGGCAATACTTGGAGATTGCCTCTGTGGATTAGATTCCTGGATGATGATTAACTACATAACACACAACACTATAAAGAAAGAGATGTGGACAATTGCATAAACATCATGCTATTGCTAAAACCCCAGGAGTAATAAATGACACAGATATATCCTGACACCACATGCCTAATGAGATCTCAAGCAGCACTTTCTACACAGTGAAAACACTACAAGGAGACTAATGATACCTTGGATACTAAAAGTACAAGCTATCCTCACACTTGTGATCTCTAAACTTGATTATGCCAATAGTTCATACTTTTCACCCATTATATCATCATACACAAAATTCAGCATATCCAAAAATGCTGCAGCAAATCCCCTCCTCCACCTCCACCCCAGAAAATACATGACACAAGCCCTGCAAACATTCCACTCATTAGCCAGGCGATTTATGTTCCTAGCATTTTGAAACAACAGAAAATTCCAAGAAAAAGGACCACTATACCCACAAATTAGATTCAAACAAAGCAAACAGAATAAGACACTGTGCTGAAATTTACCACCATAGCTTGTCATACTGCCTTCCAGTAGGAAACCTATATAAGGTTCTTCTTTCTTTGTACAACCTGCCAGGCTATGAAACTCATTTACAGTGAACATTCATAGCATCTAGGACAATTTGAAGTTCATAAGAAAGGTGAGAAAATGGGATTGGGTCTGACATAGGCACTGTCCAGAGATGTGGAACAGCCCCAATCAGCACTCCATGCCAAAAGAACAGACATAGGCACCCAACACAATTTAGAGAGCTCCACCGAAAATATCCTCACAACATTTTTAACACTCAGAACAAAAAATGTAATAAAAGCATCATCCCAACCACAAGATATGCCTTTCCAATTAATTCCAGAAGACCCTCTACTACTCTGCATCTAACTGACACATTTTGTACAGGGAGTGCAGAATTATTAGGCAAGTTGTATTTTTGAGGATTAATCTTATTATTGAACAACAACCATGTTCTCAATGAACCCAAAAAACTCATTAATATCAAAACTGAATATTTTTGGAAGTAGTTTTTAGTTTGTTTTTAGTTTTAGCTATGTTAGGGGGATATCTGTGTGTGCAGGTGACTATCACTGTGCATAATTATTAGGCAACTTAACAAAAAAAAATATATACCCATTTCAATTATTTATCATTACCAGTGAAACCAATATAACATCTCAACATTCACAAATATACATTTCTGACATTCAAAAACAAAACAAAAACAAATCAGTGACCAATATAGCCACCTTTCTTTGCAAGGACACTCAAAAGCCTGCCATCCATGGATTCTGTCAGTGTTTTGATCTGTTCACCATCAACATTGCGTGCAGCAGCAACCACAGCCTCCCAGACACTGTCCAGAGAGGTGTACTGTTTTCCCTCCTTGTAAATCTCACATTTGATGATGGACCACAGGTTCTCAATGGGGTTCAGATCAGGTGAACAAGGAGGCCATGTCATTAGATTTCCTTCTTTTATTCCCTTTCTTGCCAGCCACACTGTGGAGTACTTGGACGCGTGTGATGGAGCATTGTCCTGCATGAAAATCATGTTTTTCTTGAAGGATGCAGACTTCTTCCTGTACCACTGCTTGAAGAAGGTGTCTTCCAGGAACTGGCAGTAGGACTGGGAGTTGAGCTTGACTCCATCCTCAACCCGAAAAGGCCCCACAAGCTCATCTTTGATGATACCAGCCCAAACCAGTACTCCACCTCCACCTTGCTGGCGTCTGAGTCGGACTGGAGCTCTCTGCCCTTTACCAATCCAGCCACGGGCCCATCCATCTGGCCCATCAAGACTCACTCTCATTTCATCAGTCCATAAAACCTTAGAAAAATCAGTCTTGAGATATTTCTTGGCCCAGTCTTGATGTTTCAGCTTGTGTGTCTTGTTCAGTGGTGGTCGTCTTTCAGCCTTTCTTACCTTGGCCATGTCTCTGAGTATTGCACACCTTGTGCTTTTGGGCACTCCAGTGATGTTGCAGCTCTGAAATATGGCCAAACTAGTGGCAAGTGGCATCGTGGCAGCTGCACGCTTGACTTTTCTCAGTTCATGTGCAGTTATTTTGCGCCTTGGTTTTTCCACACGCTTCTTGCGACCCTGTTGACTATTTTGAATGAAACGCTTGATTGTTCGATGATCACGCTTCAGAAGCTTTGCAATTTTAAGAGTGCTGCATCCCTCTGCAAGATATCTCACTATTTTTGACTTTTCTGAGCCTGTCAAGTCCTTCTTTTGACCCATTTTGCCAAAGGAAAGGAAGTTGCCTAATAATTATGCACACCTGATATAGGGTGTTGATGTCATTAGACCACACCCCTTCTCATTACAGAGATGCACATCACCTAATATGCTTAATTGGTAGTAGGCTTTCGAGCCTATACAGCTTGGAGTAAGACAACATGCATAAAGAGGATGATGTGGTCAAAATACTCATTTGCCTAATAATTCTGCACTCCCTGTATTGTTATATCAAGAGAGAGATATTTGGAGGTCATGTCTACATTAGTGAATAGGGATCTGTTTAAGTCTGAGCTTATGGTTTTTTAAAGGGTTGGGAGTGGAATACGAAAGGTGTGCATGGTATGTATGGAGAAGGGTGAGAAGTAACATTTTCTTAAAAACACTTTTCTTTTGCTCTGGGGGAGTTAGGCAGTGTTAAATGCATGAACCTTTCAGTTCATTTTTTTCGAATGAGTTTACTAAAACTTCAAATAAACAAAAGAAACTATATATTGTTTTATTATATAAATGTATGTAAGTGTCTATTGTGATATATGACTCTTGATGAGAGCATTTTGCTGGAGTCAGGTTGTTTGAAAAGTAAGCAGATGCTAGTGGTGCTCTTCGGATAATCTGTTTAAAGTGTGTGAACTTTGGTATGTTTGGCGCATGTCCTATCACTGGAGAGTGAATAGCCCATTAAATCATCTTATTGCATAATTGGGACTGGCTCTTAATGTTACCTCATTGAAAGTGCCATTCCTACTGCTTATGCAAGAGTGATTTTCTCGGTGCAAAGCTTTGACTTTTGCAAGCTCAAGCAATCAGGGAAGGATTGATGTTGTAATGATTTAGAACTTATCAAATACACTCCCTGATATGTGTCCTTCTAATATTGACTTTATTGAGATCACTTTTAGACTTGGTCATGAGACTGACAAAACTACACCTATACACCTCCAGTTCCTCCCTATCTTTGACTCTTCTTTTGTTCTCTTACTCCAGAGTTAACTATCAAGCTTGCTATGTTTATTAAATCATGATCCCTATTGGCACCCTGCCCAGCCTACTTCTTGCTCTGAATCATTTCAGAACTTGCACAACTGATGTTAGCAGTTCCTCCATTTCTTCTGCTTCTGTGGCCTGGAAAAAGCACTGGTCATTCCTTTGCTCAATACTATCAGCTGGCCTTAAGATTCTTATTAACTATTGCTTGATCTCCCACTAATCTTTTGCCTGAAAGATCATTGGAAAATACCTTAACTTGCTGACTTTCTTGAATCCAACAGTTGCTTTAATGCTATTCAATCTGTGCTTTGTCCTTTATACACTATTGTATCAGCTCCTTTGGTAATGCCTAACGAGCTGCGGCTGTTGGTGGATTAGGGCAACATAGCCTCTCTGGTCCTTCTCCATCTTTTAACAGCTACTGTATACCGGCCCTCTTTCTGTCTCACTTAGTCATGCTGGTGGCCAAGGTCGTAGTACTTCCAAACCATCTGTATCCCAATCTACAGATGTCCTTAGAAACCTCTGAAGGCATTCTGCATAGTTTATTTACCCCGTCCACTCTTCTTGAGTCTCTGCCTAACACTTTGGTGGCCTGATTTAATCATTTGGATTCGGTGATGTATGCAGAAGCCCAATGTCACACATAATGCTGTACACAAGAGCAATTTTTAGCTAATTTCACCTTTAATGAAGAACACACATTGCTGACCTGTTTCATCACCTCCTGCACAGGTGCACCCTTTCAAAATCAGTAAAGTTTCTTCCATAATAGTGAAAATGAAGCAGATGGTCATATTAAGTCAGTAAGAAGAACTGCTTCCGACGCTTTGTAAAACTAAGTATATCAATGACAGGAGTGCCAGTCTACCTGCTGCCCACTCCCTTTTTTGTTTAACATCACATTGACTGTAAGGTGGACAAAACCAGTAGTTGCTTTCTCCTGGCTGTCATGCCATGTGTGCTGTAGCATTTAGTGGGGACAGATCCAAAGGTTGCATGGTGTATAGTTCACTATTGTTCTGTGATTATTGCCTTTATTGTCACCAGGCAGGTCGCTCCCCCCATCTGCCACGCAGCCCCCTGTGGGTTGAACCTCCGTTGCCGCTTTTGCCGTTTGACTACTCGCTCCCTTTTTTCTGTACCCCTGCGCTTGGCTTCTGTGCCACTTCGTTTTTTCATTCTGTGCCCCTGTGTTTTGCTTTCTGTACCCCTGTGCTCTGTTGTCCCTCTCCCGCCGTCTTTTCCCGCTGTTTTTACCCCGGGTTTTCCCCCGGGTTTTTCCCCAGGTTTTTCCCTTGCTGCTGAGCCCCTGCTGCCCCACCCCCTTCACTCCCATTGGCCGCCCGCTCCCACCTCCCAGCTGCTCCTCCCTCCCTCTGCCCTCATATGGAGGCCGCGAAGCGGGTGCGCAGCGGACGCGTGCAGCGGGCGTGCCGCTGGCGCACCAAAGGCGCGCCTCAGGCAAGCCCATCTGCGCCCGTCCGCGCCTGGACCGCACCCAGCACCAGAACCCCTGGAACCCGTACCCCCGCAACGCCAGACTGCACTACGACGCAAGCACCCTCCACGCACTCAACACCAGACGAGACCCACCTACTACCGGGCCACCCTGAAACGCACCCAGGGGCCTTTCACCTGCCGGAACTGCAGATTCACCAGCATCCAACCCTCCACACCACCAGCCAGAGAACCCAACCACCTTCGCTGCATCCTCCTCAACACCCGCTCCGCTCGCAAGCACGCCATCGAACTTTGGGATCTCCTAGACTCCACCTCCCCCGACGTCGCCTTCCTGACGGAGACCTGGCTGAACGCCTCCTCAGCACCAGACATCGCCATAGCCATCCCACAGGGCTACAAGATCTCCCGCAGAGACCACACCAACGGAGTGGGCGGAGGAATCGCCATCATCGACAAAGACTCCATCAAAATCTCAACGAACACCGATGACACCCTCACCACCACCGAGCACATGCACTTCCAGATCCACACTGACCCCAACACCACCCTCAGAGGAACTCTCATCTACAGACCTCCCGGACCCAGCCCACAGTTCAGTGACACCATCTCCAACCTCATCAGCACCAACGCCCTCGCTTCCACGGACTACATCCTCCTCGGGGACTCGAACTTCCACCTCGAGAACAACAATGACGCCAACTCCACCGCCCTGATCGACAACCTCGCCAACCTCAGACTCAAACAGCTCGTAACGACACCCACTCACGCCGCTGGACACACACTCGACCCCATCTTCTCCGCAAGCCCCCACGTCTCCTTCAACCACACCACCGAACCACACTGGACCGACCACAGATGCGTCCACTTCACCTTCAGAAAAACCACCACACACCACCGCACCCAACAGCTACCACGCCGCTGCTGGGGCAAGGTCACTGAGGACCAACTGACTACCGCCCTCGCCCTGAGACCACCCACCGACCCCACCGACCCAGACACCGCCGCGACCAACCTCACGCAGTGGATCAACGACTGTGCCAACACCCTCGCCCCTATCAAGAACTTTACAACCAACCACACCAACAAGAAAGCCGCCTGGTTCACTGAGGACCTCCGGATCTCCAAGCACACCTGTCGGAAGCTGGAGAAGAAATGGCTCCACGACCGAACACCAGACAACCACACAGCCCTCAAGAGCACCACCCGCAGACATCACCAACTCATCAGGACCGGCAAGAAGACCGCCTTCAAGGACCGCCTAGACAACAACGCACACAACACCAAAGAGCTCTTCAGCATCGTGAAAGAACTCTCCATCCCCAGCTCCATCACCAACGACATCCCGCCATCTCAAGACCTGTGCGACTCCCTGGCCACCTTCGTCCACCGCAAGATCACCGACATCCACAACAGCTTCAACCCCGACCCCCCCGCACCCACCACCGAGTCCACCACCCCTGCGACTACCACTCGCACCAGTCGCCTGACCGTCTGGTCCAGCATCAGCGACGAAGACACCATCAAAACCATGAACTCCATCCACTCCGGATCCCCATCGGACCCCTGCCCTCACCACGTCTTCAACAAAGCCAGCGCAGCCATCGCGCCCCACCTCCGGAAAACAATCAACTGTTCCTTCGAGACAGCAACCTTCCCGGAAAGCTGGAAGCACGCCGAGATCAACGCCCTTCTGAAGAAGCCCAAGGCGGACCCCAAGGACCTCAAGAACTTCCGGCCCATCTCCCTGCTCCCTTTCCCGGCAAAAGTGACCAAGAAGAGTGTCAACAAACAGCTGACCCGCTACCTCGAAGTCAACAACATCCTGGACCCTTCCCAATCGGGTTTTCGCAGTAACCAGAGCACCGAGACCGCCCTCATCGCCGCCACT